>NW_011494665.1:1034510-1052634 GCF_000754665.1 Bison bison bison
CCATCTTAAAGGAGATCAGTCCTGAACATTCATTGGAAGGACTGATGTTGAAGCTGAAACTCCAATCCTTTGGCCACCTGAGGTGAAGAACTGACTCACTGGAAAAGACCCTGATGCTGGGAAAGATTGAAGGCGGAAGGAGAAGGGGACGACAGAGGATGAGATGGTTGATGGTATCAGAGACTCAATGGACATGAGTTTGAGTAAGCTCCGGGAGTTGGTGATAGACAGGGAAGCCTGGAGTGCTGCAGTCCATGGGGCAGCAAAGAGTCGGACACAACTAAGCGACTGAACTGAACTGACTGAACTGGCTGTCCAATGGTTAAAACTCCACACTTCCACTGCAGTGGGCATGGGTTTGATCCCCAGATGGGGAACTAACATCCCACATGCCACGGTGGGGTGGCTAAAAAAACCTGAATTTCAAACTGAACTGCCTGCTTATATTACCTGCAATGTAATTAAATGTCTTTATGACTGTAACCGATACCAAAATTGTTTAAGTAAAAATTCATCTTTATTTATACTTAAAAAAAACACCTCCCCCCAAAAAAAATCCTGCAGTACTATACAATCTGTGGATGAGGAGCCATGGATTTAGAGGGCCAAGTTACACTCTGATTTTCAACTATGCAGAGTGTCGGCCTTCCTAAACTACATGTTGTTCGAGGTTCAATTGTACCTAGATTTACCAATCACCCCCGTCCTAACATCCATATCAGAAAAGCTGACTTCACCTCTAACCTGTTTTAAGGTTATCATCCTTCCTTCTCCTCCCTCATTCTCGGGCTTCCCTAGTGGCTCAGAGGTAAAGAACCTGCCTGCCAATGCAGATGTTGGAGCCGCTGGCTGGATCCCTGGGTCAGGAAGATCCCCTGGAGGAGGAAATGGCAACCCACTCCAGTATTCTTGCCTGGAGAATCCCATGGACAGAAGATTCGGATGGGTTACAGTCCATGGGGTTACAAAGAATTGGACATGACTGAGTGCGAGTGTGTGTACGCGTGCACACACACACTCCACCTAAAGCTTTATAGAGCGAAATGTATCATTTGTATATTATATATTATTATCTAGATTCAATTTCTTTGGCCTTCAGGTTGTGAAACTGTCACTGAGCTGACTAAAGACAGGGTCTATAATTTCTGGACAGCACCACCAAGGCCTTTGTCTGTATTTGTGCTGAGTCCATACAGAACCATCTGTGAAAACTGTTCAAGAACAGTCACTCTCACTGTAGAGAGCTCATAGCCAAGTGGAAAAGCCAGAGAGACTTATGAAATAAACTAAAATCGTGTTTCTAGTATCGACAAACCTGCAAGGTAAGGAAAAGGTGGTTGATACGCTATGCTAGGGCTTCCCTGGTGGCTCAGATGGTGTTCTAATAGGACAAAAGCCTTGAGGACAGCAGTAAGAATTCCTGGGGGCATGGGCAAGGAAAAGAGGCAGCAAGGTGGTAGACAGGGTGACAGGAACATCTGAGATGGTTCAAAGTGCTCAGCTGGTTTCTGTAGATGGTGAGTCATAACCACAGGGAAAGGCTTCTCGTGGCTTATCTGGCAGCTGGGGAGAGAAGAAGACTGGTCTTACCTGTACTCGGGTTCGGATGACGTCCATGGGATTGGTGAGGATGGAAGCAGTGGCTGCAGCCAGAGGCCCCGAGACGGCTTGAAAGACAATGTGAGGGCACTCCTTTGGGCAGAGGGATGAGAGCTGCTCTGGAACCGAGGGAAAGACAGCGCCTCAGGACACGAGCCGCCAGCCCACGTGCCCCTCACTGCTTCTACCAGTTGGCCCAACGATGACAAAATTTCCATCCTTGGCCACCTTAGACCCTGTAACTTCCGTCCTGTCTTTTCTTCACGTCCATCAGAACCAACAAAAATTTATAAATCTCAGGCCCCTTCCAGAAGTCAATTTGAATAGGACAAAAATTCCTCTGGAGAAGGGGATTTCAAAATCCCTTTGCTTGCTGACTCCTTTCATTTGCTGGACAGAAATCCTTCCTGATGTGAAACTCTTATGCCGATACTCCACTTCCTCCAACTCACAGGCTAAAAAAGCAAACACTACATATTTTCTTGTATGTGCACTGGATAACTGGTAGAATACATGAGAAACTGGTCACACTGACTGTCTCCACGGAAGGGAGCGGGGTGACTACGGTAGACGAGTGTTTCCACCGCACACCTTTCTCCTACCTTTTGAATTTCAAACCATGTGAATATTTTTAAAAATAAAAAACATTACAATTAAAAGAGAAAATCATATCCTACAGTGAAAACTTTTCTTCAGCCTGTATCAAGGAAGGAAAATTCATTTTTCAAAATGGTGACAGAGCAGATGCAATAACACCCAGATTCACCCAACCCCAGTGTCACTCGGAAGTTCACTTGCAATTGAACTCTTTTGGTTTTTTCCTCTCTGGAGGTGAGAGATGAGAGTCTGTTCATTTATTCAACAAAGATTCACTGAGTGACTACCAAGAGCCAGTCAGCTTGGGTTCTGAGGAAACAACACTAATAAAAGAGCCTCAAGTCAGAGTCTGAGGAGAACACATGGAAGCCACAAGAATCACTGAGCCCTCTCCCGGACCTGGCCGTCCTTCTCAACGCTCCACAAACAGTATGATGTGGCCTGTCCCCACTTATCTCAGCAACTTCATTTCCCTCTCATTGTACATTAATGAGAAAACTAAAGTTGCTGTCAATGCTTGCCACTGGGGAGTCTGCCTCCAGCTGCTCCTGGGACAGACCTGCCCCAGGAAGGGCCACCCAGATGCGTGGGTCCTGAAGGGCGAGATCAGAGGTCCAAATTTTTATCTAGTTAAACTGGGGCTATGTATAGGAATATTAAAATTTATCAGATTAAAAAATCTAAAACAATCTTACAATATTGAGGAAGAAAGTGACAAGAGAAGGAAAAAGAACTTTTACTTCACCAAATAGTGTGTATTTCAGGGTGGATTGTTTTTTTTTTTTCCAACTTTTATAAATCCAAATTGTAATGTTTAAAAAAAAAAAAAGCTTCAAATCCCTGCCCTTATGGAATTTACACTCTTCTGCTGCTGCTGCTGCTAAGTCGCTTCAGTCGTGTCCGACTCTGTGTGACCCCATAGACGGCAGCCCACCAGGCTCCCCCATTCCTGGGATTCTCCAGGCAAGAACACTGGAGTGGGTTTTACACTCTAGTGGGGGAAAACAGACAATAAATAAAAAATAAAATATATCAGAAGGTGATGTATGCTAAAATATACATTTATATGTATATCTTATATACATATAAAATTATGGATGTTTTTAGGTATGGATAAAAATAAAGCAGGAAAAGGAGATAAGAATGCCAAGGGTAGAAGGTGAAGTTTAATCAAAGAGTTAAAGCAGAGTGTAAGCCTTATCGATCTGTGGAAAGAACTTTCCCAGAAGGGGCAACATCCTATGCAAAGGCCCTGAGGCATGCGTATGCCTGAGATCTTCAAGGGGCAGCGAGGCCAGTATGTCTGGATGAGTGAGGGGAAGAAAAGCAGATGAGGTCTAAGAGGTAGGTCATTTAGGGCCTCGAAGCCATTGCATGGACTTTGGCTTTTACTCTGAGTGAGACTGAGGGTCAAACAGATTTAAGAAAAAAATTAAGAATTCTTTTCTGGGAGAAGGGGCATTATAGAGGTAGGGGATTAAAAGGTACAAGCTATTGGGTGTAAAATAGCTACAGGGAAATATTATATAACACAGGGAATATAGCACATATTTTATAGTAACTACAAATGGAGTATAACCTTTAAAAATTGTGAATCACTATATTGTACCCCTGTAATTTATACAATATTATATATTAACTATCAGTTTCAGTTCAGTCGTTCTGTCATGTCTGACTCTTTGCGACTCCATGGACTCTTTGCAACCCCATGGACCACAACACACCAGGCCTCCCTATCTGTCACCACCTCCCAGAGTCTACTCAAACTCATGTCCATTGAGTATGTCCATTGAGTCAGTGATGGCATCCAACCACCTCATCCTCTGTCGTCCCCTTCTCCTCCCACCCTCAATCTTTCCCAGCATCAGGGTCTTTTCAAATGAGTCAGTTCTTCGCATCAGGTGGCCAAAGTATTGGAGTTTCAGCTTCAGCATCAGTCCTTCCAACGAATATTAACTATACTTCACATTAAAAAAATAATAACTTTTTTCTCATGCTCCTACTTTTGGTAATTTATGGCCAGGCAACTAAAGATTGGAAAACAAGTAGGAGGGTAGAGGTTGGCAGGGCAGAAGCGAAGGCTTCCAAGACCCAGCGGCATGACAGAATTCCTTAAGCCCTACCAGAATCACCTCTCCCCTGATTTCTGATCACTTTCTTCCCCAGGGTTAGAATACAAACAGAAACAAAGTGAAGTGGCAGCTGTGCCTCAAGGGTGTCTTGCTCTCCAGAAGAGAAAACATTTCACAAGCATTAGAAGGTAGCATCTGGACTGCCACTGCCAGCTTCCTGGGGCCTGTCTGCATTGGCATCCAAGCCAGCAAGCTGCAGTGGGATTCAGATTCCGATTCTAATCACTCACATATGCCATTTTCCCGGGGTTTAGGAAGAGGGTGAAAAAACAAAGACAAGAGGGTGGGAGAAAGAGTCCCAAGTCCTTCCTTCTCCGTTATTCACTCAACAAATGTTTATTGGGCATCTATTATCTGCAAGGCAGAAGATAAACCTAGGCTGACTTGGTTTAAGTCCTTCCTGGCTAAATGACTTTGGGCAAGTAATATAAATGAGCATTTATTTAATATTTACTATATGCCAGCCACTGTGAAAGCACTAGGCAGAAAACAGAGAAATGGGCAGGGAAGTAACTTCATGGAACTTACAGTCTAGTTAAGGAGCTGCGTGGGAGCTAGGGATAAAACAATTGCAAATTATGATAAGTGGTCTAAAGGCAAAGGTGCTGAAAAAGAAAACAGGAAGCGCGCTCTTTCCAGTCGGGTAAAGGTAGCACCTACGCCGATGCCTGAGGCGTGAGAAGGACCCGGCCACATAAAGAAAATGCGAAGGGTGCTGCAGGCAAAAAGAACAGTATCTGCAAAGGCTGGGAGGTGAGCACGGAGCTTGCTGTATCTCGGGAATTGAACGAAGGGCAGTGAGGGTGGACCAGAGTGAGTGAAGGGAGAGGAGCGCAGGATGGGGCTGGAGAGGAGACAAGGACCAGGTCACACACACCTGTACTGACTGTGAGAAGCATTCGATTTTATTCTAAATACCCACATGGAAGCATTGGTAGATTTTAGCAAAACGGAGTGACAAGAACCAATCTACTCGCTCGACAAGTATCTACTGAGCACTTACAGTTCATCAGCCCCTGAGACACAGTGTCACAGAGCCTGGCACACAGTGAGGGCTCAATAAATGTTAGTGGGGACAAGGAAGAGGCAGGGGCCAAGCACGACGCACAAAGCCTCCGTCTCGCTGATCTGGAGAGTAACCTGGCCACTGACACCTGAAGGTCAGTCAGAAAAAGAAAAAGTTTGGGATGAAAAATGTTATAGTTGAGTAAAATTTCAGAGGTCTGTGCATGCCTTCAAGTTGAAAGGTCCAACAGTCAGAATATCTGTCCAGAGCTCTGGACAGGTTAGTTTGGGAAAAGAAATAGAGATTTGGACATATTAGAAAAGGACAACCCTAATTGCAGATGAAATCAAATGAGGAGACAGGGATGAAGACAGACTCCAGAGAAAATTTTTCCTAGGATGTTTCTCTAACATTAAGATTACCAGCATCTGTTCCAAAGAATCTGATACAAAGGGTCAAGGTGGAGTCCATGTATTTAAATTTTACCAAATACTCTAGATGAAAAACTGTTAAAAGAAAGAGACAAAGTTACAACGCTGTGGATGTTTCAGGGTAGCAAGCGCCTACAGGTCCTGCTCTTGGCAATATGCTTTGCCCTTTCAGAAGGAAATCTGGCGGTATGTTTATTAAGACCCTCAAAAATGTCATCTCTTGGGACTTCCCTGGAGGTCCAGTGGTTACGATGCCGTGCGTCCAATGCAGGGGGTGCAGGTCTGAACCCGAGTCAGGGAATTAAAACCCCATATGCTGCGCGGCCATTAAAAAAAAATGTTATCTCTGGACCCAGTAATCCCATTTCTAAGAAATACTTGTGAACAAAAAATACAGGATTATTTTTCAAGATTATATTACATCTTGAACTTAAATTTAAAAATACCCAGGAAAGGCATCCAACTCAAAAGCTCACACTATCACCACTGATTCCATCTTTAAATCCCATGGATTTTGTCCCTCTCCACCCATTCTCTGCCAATATTCCACAAATCTTAGTTGATCCTGATGCATGGAGAACATACTCAATGTTCTACAGTCAAAGATTTTACTTGTCTGATTCCCTCCACTGTAATATTAGCTCTCTGAAAGCAAGAACCGTATCTTATTCATCTCTGAATCCTCTTGAATTCAAATGTTTGCTGTATGAATTCTCCCATTAAATCTCCAATTCGAACATGCCCGGGGCGATAGCGTCTGTCTCATTAGTAACCCATCCTCCAACCTCAGCCTCCTAGTTCCCGCTTACCTGCATAGAAGTGGTAGAAGGGCCACCAGACAGCACTGTTTGGGATGTAAGTAAGCAGTGAAGCCACGTAGCCTCGGTAGAAGCCACGAAGTCCATCAGCCCGCAGGATCTGCCTGATGATGTCCTTGGTTTGGCCAAAGGCAACTACCCCTTGTCCCTCTGGATTCCCTCGCACTTGGAAGCGGCCCATTTTTTCACCTTGCGCTGCATCATCAGATGCTGGGAGACCACGTCAATGGGCACTGTGATGCTCTGGGCCACGAGAGAGGCCGAGCCACCAGCCACCAGTGATTTGACTGTGTTGCTCTGGCTGTAGTCAGCTACGAACTTCCGGGTGAGCTCATAAGTGGTGACATAGCACTGGCCAGATATGAGGGTGAAGGTGTTGACCAAGAACCCCCGGTAGAGGCCAGTCACACCATCCGCCCGTAGGATCTTGATGAAGGCGTCGAAGGTCCCATGGTAGAGGCTCCTGCCTTTCTGAACCTGCAACCGAGTGCGGATGAGGGTGAACGGGTAGACGCTGACGCGGATCATCATCGTCATTGCCACACCGAACACGTAGAACTTCTTCTTGTCCAGGTGCTCCCACTCGATGATCTGGATGTTACGTTTGTCCTCCATTGTGCCTGGAGACCTGGGGGCTGGAGCAGGATGGAGGGAATATGAAGGAGATCAGAGTTCACACTTTCTCCTCTTGGCTAGGCTCTGAAACTCTCAGGCTTCATCTCCTGGGGTACTCACCTCCCAAAGCTTAGACTTCAACTAATCTGGCTCTGCCAACCCCTGCCTGATTCTTCCTTTACAGATCAAGATGCTCCCCATCCTTTACCAGTCCGCGCATATTCAGGACCCCTCCTGTGAAAGCTGTTTCTCACCTCAGGGACTCCCCTGTCCCCAGTCCCACCTCAGCTCCCTGCTCCCAGCTTGCTGGACTCATCTGCTCTCTCTGCCTCTGCCCAGGCCCTGGTGTCAGGCCATACTCTTTTTCCTTCTCTCATTCACCCAGACAGCTCAGGATGCTGTGGACAAACCAACCATGTGACAGGAGGCAAGACCTTTAGGTGGGCTAATGGGATGTCACGAAGCGACATTCCAGGGGTTCCTAAAACCTCAAGGGAAGCGCTCCATTTCTGACGCCCCTAGGCCTACTGAGAAGGCAAGGCTTTCAGCCTTCAGCCACTGAGCCTCAGCAGACTACCTCTTTTAGCACCATTTACCAGCTGACTCACCTGACTTTATTTCTGGTTTCCTGCGTTGGCCCCTCTGAGCTTCCCTGACCCACACTCACTACACTTACATTTTCTCTGGTCTGCATTAGAAGAAAATGTGAGGAAGAAAGCCAACAGGGCTTTCATACCACAGCCACCACCCCCTCCCTCCCTCCCCTTTAATGAAAGAAATTAGGAAGTCAGGAACAAGTCAAAGGTCAGAGTCCTCTTTGGTTATTAGATAACTCACCCGAGAGAAAGAAATGAACCACCTGAGAGCTAAGTAGCTTCCCTGAAGAATCTTGACAACTGTAGAGAACATGCGTGGCCCCCTTATCCCCAAGCACAGAAACAGTAACCTCAGCCCTAGACAATGAAGGGAGATTCCAGTGACAGAAGACAGAGAGACTCTGCCTTTGATACACTCAGTCTCTTCAAGGAGACTCAGTATCCCTCTGGGGAATGGACATAAGAAACAGAGATAAAGCAACCAGGGCAAATTAAATACATGTGGCCCTCATGTTACGTGTATCCAAAGAGTAAAGTTTCAAACAAAACTCATAAGCTTACAACTGTAATAACTATATAAAATCAGGAGCTTCCAACTTAAGAAATGTCAAATGAGACCACATCATATACTGGACATAGACCCAGTGACAATGTGATGTGCTCCTGTGTAGGATACTGGACATTTGCAGCCAGAAGGAGAAAGTGGAAAGTTAAATTCCAGGAAGTGAGAAGTCAGGGGCTCCCCAAATTTTAAGTAGCTTCTTGGTTTACAAGGTTAGCTTTTTGGAATTCCCTTAGCTGGACTGCAAGGAGATCCAACCAGTCCATTCTGAAGGAGATCAGCCCTGGGATTTCTTTTGAAGGAATGATGCTAAAGCTGAAACTCCAGTACTTTGGCCAACTCATGCAAAGAGGTGACTCATTGAAAAAGACTCTGATGCTGGGAGGGATTGGGGGCAGGAAGAAAAAGGGACGACAGAGGATGAGATGGCTGGATGGCATCACCAACTCGATGGACGTGAGTTTGAGTGAACTCTGGGATATGGTGATGGACAGGGAAGCCTGGCATGCTGCGATTCATGGGGTTGCAAAGAGTCGGACATGACTGAGCGACTGAACTGAACTGAACTGAGTTGGACTGTATCACCTTCATTAAAATACAAAACACCTGCAGTATAAACTCAGTACATGTGAGCTGAAGGGAAAACCTCAGCTTCAAGGTGAGACATGCATGAGGCACATGTAACCAAGACAGGCTTCCTGGAGGAGGACAAAGCAGGTGAATGGAGAAATACATGTGGACAGTGGAAGGGAGAGAAAAATGGCTGAAACCACGGAGTTAACCAGAACAGAGAACTGAGGTCATGGGGAATGAACTAGAGATTGAGTTCTAGGAAGAGAACCTTTGGAAACTGATGTCCCACTTGCTGTGGGCCCTTCCTCCAGCCTCAGCCTACGACACCCACCAAGTCCAGTGGAGAAATCTTCTCCTTTGAGGCCCTTCAAAAGAATGGGATCACTGTACCATTGAAAAGCTAAGTGGGTGTTTGTCATCCAGGGTCCCAAGGTCATGTGTCCATTTCTACTGAGAGAGGAGGAAAGAGAGGGAGATACTAGGATTCACTGAATGCATGTTACCTCATATAATCCATACAACTTAACCTGTGTACAGTTAGACACTTCTGCTAAATGAGAAAGCAGAGATACAAACAGGTTAAAAGAAACAGGCCTAAGGTCACACAGTTGTTCAGCGGTGGAGGCAGGACATGAGCCAAGCTTGCTCCTCTGCTCCATCATGCCCTCTGCCCTCTGGGAGTTGAGGAGTTCCAGCACAAATCACCTCTGTTCTGTCTGAAGCTAAGTCATTCCAACCCTGGGAGGCAAAATTAATGCCCTCACAACTGCCAGTCACGCAAGGGTTAAGCATAAGCTCCTGGCCGTGCAGATGCCCAGGGATTTCTCTCAGCTTTGTTCCGGAGAAACCAAGAGCTGCCTCTGCTTTCCCAGCGTGTTTGTGGAGGGACTGAGCAGAGCGGCTGGGCAGGCCTGTTGTCGTCACAGGACAAATACAGCAGGACTCAAGCAGGAGAGCCTCTGCCCGGCTCATGAGTAGTGCGTGACAGGCAGGGCAACAAAGGACTCTGTCCCAGAACCTGGTTTTGAGGGCACCATCTCAACTTAGGAAACTGAATGACAGAGAACCAACATCTTCTGATTACAGCAGCACCCGGTGCCTCACTTCCCCACTTTCCTCCATCTCCATCTCTCACATGCGCCAGTCTAGTTTAAATTCCCAGAAAGAAAGAAGGACGCTCCATGGCCAAAGCAGGAAGCTTCCACCATTGCCATGATGACAGAGGAAGCCACTATGGGTCATGCCACAGAGGGCTGAGCCTCTACAGTTGAAGGTGAAGGCACTGCATCTACTCTCCCTACCCCTTTGAAAGGTAGGGCTGGTCCCAAAAGTTGGGATCTCAACCTGCTCTTTGTTCTATAACCTCCCAACGTCATGCAGAAATGTCAAAACCAGTTCCTTCTGTCTGTCCCTCAGGAAAATCCTTCTTGCAGATACCTGTACGCTCACTTCCTGCAGCCTTCCAACTCAATCAGTCCAGCTTCTTTATGACTCTTTCCCAGACCCTCATTTGTGTGGGTGTGGACATGCTCAGTTGCATCCGACTCTTTGTGACCCTATGCACTGTAGCCTGCCAGCCTCCTCTGTCATGGGATTTTCCAGGCAAGAACACTGGAGTGGTTGCCATGCCCTCCTCCAGGGGATCTTCCCAACCCAGGGATCGAACCTGCGTCTCTTATGTCTCCAGCATTGGGAGGCGGGTTCTTTTACCACTGCACCACATGGCTCGCACCACATGGCTCCAGTTGTGAACTGTCTCCAATCTTTTAACATAGCTTAGACACAAAGGTTAAAGTGCTTCATGTGGAGACCCACCAGATGACCCAGGACGTCCTGAAGTCATCAAATGAGATGTCAGAGGCAGAGGCCTCATTGATGAGCCTATCAGAAGAGAGGGACAAACTGGCCCAGGCAGGTATACTCCCCCTCCACTTCACTCTCCCTGTACCAGAAAAACTACACCAGACTTCACTAGGATCTCAGATAAGGTTCTGGTTCAGGACAACACAGAATCACCTGGAACGTAAGGTCATTCTATGGAAAGAACACTAGTAGTCAGGAGATCCAAGTGTGAGTTCCACTACCATTACTTTCTAGTAGGATTGGAACCAAATCACTTCTTTGAAATTCAGTTTCCTCATCTCTGAAATGGGGCTAATAAAGCCTGCCATAGCTATACAACAGTTTGGGGCAACTCACCTGAGGTAATATGTGTGAAAGCATTTTGTAAACAACAAAATACTTCTATTATTGCAGAAAGCTCTGCTGAACAGTGCTGCTCTAAATCTCTGCTACTCAGAGTGCGGCACAGACCAGTAGCATGGGCGTCACCTGGGAGTTTGTAAGAAATACAGAATTTCAGGATGCTCCACAGACCTGCTGAATAAGAGCCAACAGGATCTTGGGTGATTAATACATATATCAGAGTTGGGAAAGTACTGCCTTAAATATTAAGGACTGTCAGTATTATGACAATGGTAACAACTACTCTAGGAGTCCAGGGTCATCTGACTCCATCCTGACTGGTCACCAGGACTGGGCTCAATGATGTCTACTAGGCTCATTCAGATCTTATCAGTCAACAACCCCCACCAAATCAAATGGACACCTAAAACTTCTGACAAGTCATCTGTGGGGTTTGGGCCCCACTTCTGTGCTGGAAACAAGATCTTTGCTTCCTCCTCTAATCTTACTGAATCTACCTGAAGGCTCTGCATCCTGGGAGCTATCTACCACATGAATGTGAATGTATTTCCACGCTTGCCCACCAGTCTTAATGAATATGCATTTCCTTAGGGAAGTTCCCTGGCATGCCTCCAACCTCTCCCTCCAAGAGAATCTCCGCTCTGGGACATGAAGAGATTCCCACCCAGCCTTCCTTTGGTCTTTCATAGGCTCCCATGTGATGCTTCACGACAGACACCACATGACAATCCTCTTCACCTACTCCATATGACACACGCTTTAAGCTGCTTCTGTCCTGGCCCCCGAACTGCCGCCTCTGGATCCTCGGACTTGTCCCTCGCCATGCCTCTCGCCATGCTTCTTTCGTTGTCAGCGAACCTCATGCTCCTCCGACAGAAAGAGATGACTAGTTGGAATCGTCCCTCATTCCCCAAACTGCGTGGCGGGCTCCCACTGAAGTGCAGCCGGGCACTGCAGGCACCCGCTGCCTCCTTGACAGGTCCAGCCCCTCGGAGACCTTAGTCCTCAAGCACCCCAAGCAGGTGGTTTCTTACCTCCTCAGATCAGGGTGGTTCCGCCGCGTCTGAGGTGAACTCCAGGTGCGGACCTCTAGGCTGCAGGTCCCATTTTATCCTCTGTTTCTGGCGACTGATGGCCTCCGGTCGCATCTTCCTCCATCTCGACCGGGCTCCCGGTACTGACGGAACCGGAAATTGGGACCTTGTCACTCCCTCCCCTTGAAGGGGCGGAGATGAACGGCGCCAATTCCACCAATGGAGTTCTGAATCTTCAGCCTCTCCCCCCGCCCCCGCAGCTAGAGTGGAAGTTCCTGGAAGCCATCTTGGATTTGGGCAGAGGCCACGCCTTCATTACCTCGGACATGCCCTCGGCTGTACAGCGCATGCGTTTTCTTTCGCCGGCTCTTCTTGCGTATCTTGTTCTAATTGGGTCACCTTGTGTTTCGATGCTATTGCAATCCTTAAATTCAAAGCTAATCTGTTATTTTTCTCATCTGTTGAGCCAAAACAGAGGCTAATGTGCTGAGCAGGAAGGACTAAATTTCGACAACCAATTTTAACGTTTGAGAGCTCAAAGAATTGCAGGAATAGAGGACATCCTGAAGGTGGAGTAGTCTCTCCCAGCTCTAAAACAATTTGCCTATACATGGATTTAAAAGAAGAGGCAGAACCCTTTAAATAAGGGACTGGGAGGTGGGGTATGGGGTGGAGAATAGATTCATTTCAAAATAGATACTTCTACACCGCCACAAAAAGACAACCCAATTCTTTAAATGGGTAAAGGACTTGAATAGACATTTCTCTAAAGAAGGTGGCCAAAAAGCACAGGAAGAGATGTTCAGTATCATTAGGGAAAAACAAATCAAAATCATAAGATCTCACTTCACACCCACTCGGGTGGCTAAAATTAAAACAAGCAAGCAAACAAGAACCTGGAAAGTAAGGAGTGTTAGCAAGGATGTGGAGGAACTGGAACCTTCAGACATTGCTGGTGGAAATGTAAAGTGGTTTAGCTGGTGTGAAGAAGTTTGATTGTTCCTCAGTAGGTTAAGCTACATTAATATATGACCAAACAATTTCACTCTGAATAAGCATCTGAAAGAGTTGAAAACAGATGTTCAAACAAAAACTTGTAACACAAATGTTCACAGCAGCACTATTGCAATAGCCCAAAAGTAGAAACAAGGGTTCCTTGTTTATCTATACAATGGGGCATAAGCTATTTAAAATAAAATATGGATACATAGTACAATGTCGATGAGAATTTTGAAACCATTATGCTAAGTGAAATAAGCCAGACACAACAGTCACATATTGTGCAATTGTATTTAGATGAAATATGCAGAATACACAAATCTACATAGACAGAAAGCAGGTAAGTGGATTAGCGATTCCCAGAAACTGGAGGGAGGAGGAGTGGGAGTGACTGTTTAATTAATACAGAGTTTCTGTTTGGAGTGATGAAAGTGTTCTGGACCTAGATAGTGGTGATGATTATACAACATTGTGAATGGCTAAATGTCAGCAATAGTAAATTTTATGTTATACGTATTTTATTAGGTGGCACTTCTTGCCTGGAGAATCCCGGGGACGGGGGAGCCTGGTGGGCTGCTGTCTCTGGGGTCGCACAGAGTCGGACACGACTGAAGTGACTTAGCAGCAGTGGTAAAGACCCCCCCTGCCAATGGGCTTCCCTGGTGGCTCAGAGGGTAAAGAATCTGCCTGCAATGTGGGAGACCTGGGTTCAATCCCTGGGTTGGGAAGATCCCCTGGAGGAGGGCATGGCAATACACCTCAGTACTCTTGCCTGGAGAATCCCCATGGACAGAGGAGCCTAGCAGGCTACAGTCCATAGGGTTGCAGAGTCAGACACCACTGAGAAACTAAGCATAGCCAGTGCAGGAGATTCGGGAGACATGGGTTTGATCCCTGGGTCGGGAAGATTCCCTGGAGGAGGGCATCAGTATTCTTCAGTATTCTTGCCTGGAGAATTCCATGGACAGAGGAGCCTACCAGGCTACAGTCCTTAGGATCGCAGAGTCAAGCATGACTAAAATGACTTAGCACGCAGGTACAAAGAATTTGATATAGAAACTGTTCTAGGAAAGATCCGTCCTGAACACCAGATTTGTATTGATGACTGCCACAAAATATCTAATGGGCATTTCAAACTTAATGTGAAAGTTAGTCTTATGTCAGTCTGGCTAGCACTAGGAAGGTGAAAGTGAAAGTTCCTCAGTCATGTCCAGCTCTTTGCCACCCCATGGACCAATCCATGGAATTCTCCAGGTAAGAATACTGGAGTGAGTAGCCTTTCCCTTCTCCAGGGGATCTTCCCAAACAGGATTGAACCCAGGTCTCCCGTATTGTGGGTGGATTCTTCATCAGCTGAGCTATCAGGGAAGCCCAGGACTATAATACTTATTCACTAATAGATGTTGCTGTGAAGGTGTTTTGTAGGCGTGATTAACGTCTACAATCAGTTGACTCTTAAGTAATGATTACCTTGATAATGTGGGTGGGCCTCACCCAGTCAGGCGCAAGTGTTGCCTTTGGAGCAACACTGAGGTTTCTCTGGGAAACCTCAAGGATGTAAGGATGTACAACCAGCAAGGATGTACTGTATAGCACAAGGAACTATATTCAATACCCTATAATGAAATATAAAGTAATACCCTATAATAAAAAAGAATCTGAAAAAGAATATTTATACATATAGCTGAATCACTTTGCTGTATACCTGAAACAACACACCCTTGTCAATTAACTACAGTTCATTTTTTTTTAAGGGTAAAAATAATAAAGACTGCAGCATCAGCACCAGTGTTCATAGCAGCACTATTTATAGTAACCAAGACATGGATACAATCTAAATGTCCATCAACAGATAATGGATAAAGAAGATGGGGTATACAAACAATAAATCCTGGAGAGGAGGTAGAGAAAAGGGAACCCTATTGCACTGCTGGTGGGAACGTAAACTGATACAGCCACTATGATGAGCAGTATGGGGATTCCTTCAAAAATGAGGAATAAAACTACCATATGACCCAGTAATCCCACTACTAGGCATAAACTAAGAAAACTACAATCCAAAAAGACACGTGTACTCCAATGTTCATTGAAGCATCACTTACAGTAGCCAGGACATAGAAGCAGCCTAGATGTTCATCAACAGATGAATGGATAAAGAAAATGTGGTGTGTGTGTGTGTGTGTATATATATATATATATAGAGAGAGAGAGAGAGAGAGAGAATAGAATATTACTCAGCCATTAAAAGGAACAAATTTGAGTCAGTTATAGTGAGGTGGATGAACCTAGAGCCTGTTGGGCAGAGTGAAGTAAGTCAGAAAGGGAAAAACAAATATTGTATATTAACACATATGTATGGAATCTAGAAAAATAGGACTGATGAATGTATGTTCAAGGAAGGAATGGAGATGCAGATGTAGAGAATGGACCTGTGGCCACAGTAGGGGAAGGAGAGGGAAGGGAAAATTGAGAAAGTAGCATTGACATATATATATACACTGTCGGGGGAAAAATAGATAACCAGTAGGAAGCAGTTATATAACACAGGAAGCCCGGCCTGGCACTCTGTGATGACCTAGAAGGGTGGAATGGGATGGGGAGAGAGGGAGGCTCATGAGGGAGGGGATACATACATACTTATGACTGATTCGCATTGTTGTATGGCAGGAATGAACACAACATTGTAAAACAATTATTCTCCAATTATTAATTTTAAAAAAGTAATAAGAAGTATGCCAGCAAATTTGGAAAAGTCAACAGTGACCACAGGACTGAAAAAGATCAGTTTTCATTCCAATCCCAAAGAAAGGCAATGCCAAAGAATGTTGAAACTACTGCACAATTGCACTCATCTCACACACTAGCAAAGGAATGCTCAAAATTCTCCAAGCCAGGCTTCAATAGTACGTGAACTGTGACTTCTAGATGGTCAAGCTGGATTTAGAAAAGGCAGAGGAACCAGAGATCAAATTGACAACATCCGTTGGATCATCAAAAAAGCAAGAGAATTCCAGAAAAACATCTACTTCTGCTTTAGTGACTATGCCAAAACCTTTGACTGTGTGAGCACAACAAAGGGTGGAAAATTCTTCAAGATATGGGAATACCAGACCACCAGACCTGCCTCCTGAGAAATCTGTATGCAGGTCAAGAAGCAACAGTTACAACTGGACATGGAACAACAGATTGGTTCCAAATCAGGAAAGGAGTACATCAAGGCTGTATACTGTCGCCCTGTTTATTTAACTTATATGCAGAGTACACCATGCGAAATGCTGGGTTGGATGAAGCACAAGCTGGAATCAAGATTGCCAGAAGAAATATCAATAACTTCAGATATGCAGATGACACCACCCTTATGGCAGAAAACGAAGAAGAACTAAAGAGCCTCTTGATGAAAGTGAAACAGAAGAGTGAAAAAGCTGGCTTGAAACTCAACATTCAAAAAACGAAGATCATGGCATCCGGTCCCATCACTTCATGGCAAATAGATGGGGAAACAGTGGAAATAGTGACAGGCTTTATTTTCTTGAGCTCCAAAATCACTGCAGATGGTGACATGAAATTAAAAGACGTTTGCCCCTTGGAAGAAAAGCTATGACCAACCTAGACAGCATATTAAAAAGAAAAGACATTACTTTGCCAACAAAGGTCTATCTAGTCAAAGCTATGGTTTTTCCAGTAGTCGTGTATGGATGTAAGAGTTGGACTATAAAGAAAGCTGAGCGCCGAAGAATTGATGCTTTTGAACTGTGGTGTTGAAGACTCTTGAGAGTCCCTTGGACTGCAAGGAGATCCGACCAGTCAATCATAAAGGAAATCATCCCTGAATATTCATTGGAAGGGCTGATGCTGATGCTGAAGCTCAAGCTCCAATACTTTGGCCACCTGATGTGAAGAACTAACTCATTGGAAAATTCCCTGATGCTGGAAAGATTGAAAGCAGGAGGAGAAGACGATGGTTGGATGGCATCACCAACTCAATGGACATGAGTTTGAGCAAGCTCCAGGAGTTGGTGATGGACAGGGAAGCCTGGAATGCTACAGTCCATGGGGTCGCAAAGAGTCAGACACGACTCAATAACTGAATTGAACTGAATTAAAAAAGCAACATGATGGAACAATCTAGTCATGAGATTAAGGGTGTAGAAGGATGATGTAAATTCTAAAAGTCTATATAAAGGTGGACAGTATTCCAATCCTAATTTTTAAAAAAAGAGATGTGGTACATATATACAATGGAATATTACTCAGCCATGATAAAGTATATATATATAAATTATAGAATTGTTTTATATTATTTTAAAATATAGATTCGGTGCAGTTCAGTTCAGTCGCTCAGTTGTGTCCGACTCTTTGCGACCCCATGAATCACAGCATGCCAGGCCTCTGTGTCCATCACCAACTCCCGGAGTTCACCCAGACTCACGTCCATTGAGTCAGTGATGCCATCCAGCCATCTCATCTGCTGTCATCCCCTTCTCCTGCTGCCCCCAATCCCTCCCAGCATCAGAGTCTTTTCCAGTGAGTCAACTCTTCGCATGAGGTGGCCAAAGTACTGGAGTTTCAGCTTCAGCATCATTCCCTCCAAAGAAGTCCCATGGCTGATCTCCTTCAGAATGGACTGGTTGGATCTCCTTGTAGTCCAAGGGACTCTCAAGAGTCTTCTCCAACACTACAGTTCAAAACCATCAATTCTTCGGCACTCAGCTTTCTTCACAGTCCAACTCTCACATCCATACATGACCACTGGAAAAACCATAACCGTGACTAGATGGACCTTTGTTGGAAAAGTAATGTCTCTGCTTTTAAATATGCTATCTAGGTTGGTCATAACTTTTCTTCCAAGGAGTAAATGTCTTTTAATTTCATGGCTGCAGTCACCATCTGCAGTGATTTTGGAGCCCAAAAAAATAAAGTCTGACACTATTTCTACTATTTCCCCATCTATTTCCCA
>NW_011494665.1:1052734-1058842 GCF_000754665.1 Bison bison bison
AAGGGTGGTGTCATCTGCATATCTGAGGTTATTGATATTTCTCCCGGCAATCTTGATTCCAGCTTGTGCTTCTTCCAGCCCAGCGTTTCTCATGATGTACTCCACATATGTTAAACAAGCAGGGTGACAATATACAGCCTTGACGTACTCCTTTTCCTATTTGGAACCAGTCTGTTGTTCCATGTCCAGTTCTAACTGTTGCTTCGTGACCTGCATACAGATTTTTCAAGAGGTAGGTCAGGTGCTCTGGTATTCCCGTCTCTTTCAGAATTTTCCACAGTTTATTGTGATCCACACAGTCAAAGGCTTTGGCATAGTCAATAAAGAAAAAGTAGATGGTTTTCTGGAACTCTCTTGCTTTTTCCATGATCCAGCGGATGTTGGCAATTTGATCTCTGGTTCCTCTGCCTTTTCTAAAACAAGGTTGAACATCTGGAAGTTCACGGTTCACGTATTGCTGAAGCCTGGCTTGGAGAATTTTGAGCATTACTTTACTAGTGTGTGAGATGAGTGCAATTGTGCGGTAGTTTGAGCATTCTATATTCAATATCCTATGATAAACCATAATGGAAAAGGATGTGAAAAAGAATGTATATGTGTGTGCTCAGTCAAGTCCAACTCTGTGACCCCATGGACTGTAGTCCACCAAGCTCCTCTGTCCATAGGATTTTCGAGGCAAGAATACTGAAGTGTGTTGCCATTTCCTCTTCCAGGGGATCTTCCCAACCTAGAGTTCAAACTCCTGCGTTGGCAGACAGATTCCTCGGTAGCCCATGTATATGTGTATGTATGTATCTGAATCACTTTGCTGTACAGTAGAAATTAACACAACCCGTAAATCAACTATACTTCAGTAACACAAAATTTTAAAATGTCCGGAGCTTGAGTACTTCCCACTACCTCCATACTACCATCCTAATCTCAGCCACTATCATCTCTTACCTGGATCATTCCAGGAGCTTCCCCACTGGTTTCTTTGCTCCCACCCTTGCTTCTGCTATGTACTAACCAGAATAAAGCAGCCAGAGTGATACGTTTAAACTTTAGGTAAGATCAAGTCCCTCGTCTGTTCATAATCCTTCAATGACTCCCCAGTTTATTCCAAGTAAAGGTCAAAGTCTTTACAGTGACCAACAGGGTCCCATAACCTTCCCCCACGCACATACAGCATCTTTCTCATCTCACCTACTATTCTCATTCATGCCTCAGGGCCTTCGCATTGGCTGTTGCTTCTGTCTGGAAGTTCTTTCTTCAGGCGTGCACATAGCTCCTACTTTCACCTACTTCATTGTTTTATCGTTCAAACACTGTCTTATAAATGAGACCTACTCTGAATTTCCTATTTAAACTTGTAGACACTCCTCTCACTCTCAACCTTCTTTCTCCAATTCAAGTTTTTTTTTTTTTTTTTCCCTCCATAGCACATCACCATTTAAAGTACCCCATCCGAAGTTCCCGGGTGGCCTAGTGGTTAGGATTCTGGGCTTTCACTGCAGTGGCCCAATTGGGGAAGATCCTGCAAGCTGCATAGTCAAAAAGTTGCTTATATAGTACTCTATTTTATTTCTCTCTCTTCTGCACCAGAATGTAGACTCTGTGATGGCAAAAATTGTGTCCGTTTTGTTCATTGACATGCCAACAGTATGTAATAGTGCCTGTCACACAGTAGGTGCTCAGTAAATATTTTTTAAATTATTTGTTTTAATTGGAGGCTAGTTACTTTACAATACTGTAGTGGTTCCTGCCAAACATCGACATGAATCAGCCTTGGGTGCACATGTGTCCCCCATCCAGAACCCCGCTCTCACCTCCCTCCCCATCCCATCGCCCAGGGTCATCCCAGTGCACCAGCCCTGAGCACCCTGTCTCATGCATCGAACCTGGACCGGCGATCCGCTTCACACATGATAATATACACGTTTCAATGCTACCCTCTCAAATCATCCCACCCTCACCTTTTCCCACAGAGTCCAAAAGACTGTTCTATACATCTGTGTCTCTTTTGCTGTCTCGCATATAGGGTCATCGTTACCATCTTTCTAAATTCCATATAAATGTGTCAGTATACTGTATTGGTGTTTTTCTTTCTGGCTTACTTCACTCTGTATAATAGGCTCCAGTTTCATCCACCTCATTAGAACTGATTCAAATGCATTCTTTTTAATGGCTGAGGAATATTCCATTGTGTATATGTACCATAGCTTTCCTATCCATTCATCTGCTGACGGACATCTAGGTTGCTTCCATGTCCTGACTATTATAAACAGTGCTGCGATGAACATTGGGGTACACGTGTCTCTTTCAATTCTGGTTTTCTCAGTGTGTATGCCCAGCAGTGGGATTGCTGGATCATAAGGCAGTTCTATTTCCAGTTTTTAAGGAATCTCCACACTGTTCTCCATAGTGGCTGTACTAGTTTGCATTCCCACCAACAGTGTAAGAGGGTTCCCTTTTCTCCACACCCTCTCCAGCATTTATTGCTTGTAGACTTTTGGATCGCAGCCATTCTGATTGGCGTGAGATGGTACCTCATTACGGTTTTGATTTGCATTTCTCTGATAATGAGTGATGTTGAGCATCTTTTTATGTGTTTGTTAGCCATCTGTATGTCTTCTTTGGAGAAATGTCTGTTTAGTTCTTTGGCCCATTTTTTGACTGGGTCGTTTATTTTTATGGAATTGGTTGCTCAGTAAATATTTGTTAAACAAAGGAATGGATTTCAGCACTGAGAGAGTGCTTACCATACGCCAGGTACACAGAAACACAATGAAGATACAGCACTGTATGAAAATGGTTATACTGGGGTAAGCATTGGTCACTAACTCTGCATGGGAAGTTAGAGGCCAACCCACAAAGAGGATGCTATTCTAGGGGGGAGTCAAAGCATGTCCAAAGGAACCTGACTGCTGGTCCCTCTAGGCAGAATGTCTTTTCATCTCTGTGTCATCAAGGCCTGGAGTAGTGCTAGGCACTCAATAAAGCTTTCTGCAAAGCTGTGTAGAGAAGCTCACGATCTACAAATAGTGTCTAGGTGTGGATGGGGGAGCTGGAGACCAGCCATGCCATACCAAGGGGTTTTCATCTTTATCAATCTGGATTTAGTGAAAAGCCATTTAGAGTTTTAGGCAGGTTTTACTTTTTCCTTCCTTCCTTTTCTTTCTTTCTTCCTCCCTCTCTTCCTTCCTTCCTCTCTTTCTTTCCTTCTCTCTTAAGCTCCCTTTGACTGGAGAGTGGAATGCAGGATGGGAGTAGGAGAAGGTGGCAGAGACTGGTCAGGGATCAGCTCTGGCTGTCATAGTAAGGGGTCTGGGCCAGTGGGGATGAAGAGGTACTGAGGAAATCCAGGGAGAGGGAGGAGGAAGAGGGGATGAGATTGGTGGTATACTAAATGTGGAGGACATAAGAGAAAAGAGGTCCCAGGCTTCTGCATTGCAGTGTGGTTAACCAGCATGGGGAACAAAGGAGGGGAAGCAGGTTTGAAAGGGTTGATAAATTCAGTGTGGACACATTGCATTAGAGATGTCTGTGGTGTATGCGGGTGGTGGTTGGGGTGGGGGGTACAGGAAGCCTGAGCTCGCAATACTCTGTCCCGCACCCCACTTCTCCCCCACCCCACCCTGGGCTCTGATTGTTTCCATCTATCCCTTTTGCTGGATTGTAAGCCCTTCGAGGGTAAGAAGCAGGTCTGACTAGTGTTTCTCCCCAGGTCAGATTCTCTCTCTCTCTTTTTTTTTTAAGTAAAAAGAAACAAATTTTGACTGTAACACCTGGCACGTGGGATCTCAGTTTCCCTGACCAAGAATCGAACCCACACCCCCTATAATGAAAGCCCAGAGTCCTAAGCACTGGACCACCAGGGAAGTCCCTAGGCCTGATTCGGAACCACAGAAAGTACTGAGTGCTCGTTTGCTGAATGGATGAATGTGCATCCTTGATTGAGAAGTGAAAGTGGAAGCAATAGGCATGGAAGATATTATCCAAGGGGACTTTTCAAGGGAAACAGAAAAAGAGAAGCACTTGGAGGGTGCTGAAAAGCACGGCCAGAGAAGTAGGAAGGTACGCAAAAGCAGTGCAGCCAGGGACCAAAGAGTAGGTATTACAAGAAGCAACTGTCACTGATGTCAAAGACTGCAGAGAGGTCAGGTAGGCTGGGACTGAGCAGGGTTTTGCTGTCATAAATGGTAAGCGTTTTCCAAGTGCCTGCCCTCACGAGAGCATCGTGCTTCACACTGTAGGCTGTGGAGATGGGAAGCAGATTCCCCTGTCCCCAGGGTGCTGAGCGTCCAGCAGGAGCAACTACATGTGCCAGCCCGTGCTGTGTTTTACATTCTTCACAGAAACTTTCATATTTAGAAGTACCGGCTGGACTCGGTTTAGATGATCCCCGTTCTATTGGCAACTTCCAAAGAAAGCATCGTCGTCGGGAGCCAGTTGATCGTAGGCCTTCTTTTCTTCATCAGGCCTTATCAGAGTGTTGACCTTGGCCAGAGAGCCTTTTCACAGCCTGTTTAGTCTGGTGCTTCTTGGTCTTGACATCCACAGTGAACCCCAGTGTGTTGCTGTTTTCTGTCTTCTTCCTGGCTGACGCAGTGGTGAGGGGGACCTTGTTGATAACATAGTGGTCAAGCGTGTTTTTCCCAGGGGTGCTCTTCCAAGAATTTTTGGGCTGCCTCCTGAGCCACAGTATTCTGGGTGGCGGAAAGGTAGGTAACGTCAGACTGTCTTTTTTTGGTAGCTCTGGACGCCTTTCAACACTGCTTTCTTGGCCTTCGAAGACTTTGCTCTGGCTTTGACTTTCAGAGGGGCAGGGGCCTCCTTCTTCGCCGTCAGCACCATCTTTGTGAAAAATGGTATTTGACATTCTTGTGGTTGGGTCTAAGTACCTCTGAACAATACCGACTATGAGTGCTGGGGAAATCTTAGGGAAAAACTCATCAGCCAGAACTGGAGCAGACTGGGAAGAGAAGGAAGGGACAGCCTCTAAATTGTGCCTGAGAGGGAGATGCCGAAAGAGTATCCAGAGTGATGTTGGCAGGAGGTAGAGGAGGGAAGGAGAAAACATGGGGTTCCGGGAGCCCCTAGGTCATCTGGATGAAGATGTCCGACAGTCTTATCCTTGTCCTGGCCAGAGCACAGGAGAAGGCTAGGCTCTGGAGCTGTATATCTGACAGAGAGGAATCCATAACACTTAACGCAGGAAGTTTCCTGTGCATCCCTTCGCCCTGAGACATGAAGACATTGAGGTGTAGATGGCAAGGTGCCCAAGTCTATTGTCAGCAGATTAGAGGCCCTGTGCCCCTTCCACTGGCCCACAGCCCTTAACCTAGAGGCCATGCAGGAGCCATACGGAGACAGTCTGGAAAGGATGCTCAGAAGAGTGAAGGCTGGGTCTCAGGACAAAAGTGATGAGAGGAAGGAAAGGAGCCAACAAGGGAGAAAGAAACAAAATGGAAGCCAAACACCTCGACTAAAGGATCCGTGGCAGACAGGATCTTGTGATATCTGCACACCCATGCTGATTGTGGCATTATTCTCAACGGTGAAGAAGTAAAAACTACCCAAATGTCCATCAACAGATAAGCAAACAAATTGCGGTCTGTACATACAATGGAATATTCAGTTCAGTTCAGTTCAGTCCCTCAGTCATGTCTGACTCTTTGCGACCCCATGAACTACAGCACGCCAGGCCTCCCTGTCCATCACCAACTCCCAGAGTTCACCCAGACTCATGTCCATCGAGTCAGTGATGCCATCCAGCCATCTCATCCTCTGTCGTCCCCTTTTCCTCCTGCCCCCAATCCCTCCCAGCATGAGTCTTTCCATTGAGTTAACTCTTCGCATGAAGTGGCCAAAGTACTGGAGTTTCAGCTTCAGCATCATTCCTTCCAATGAACACCCAGGACTGGTCTCCTTTAGGAGGACTGGTTGGATCTCCTTGCAGTCCAAGGGACTCTCAAGAGTCTTCTCCAACACCACGGTTCAAAACCATCAATTCTTCAGCACTCAGCTTTCTTCACAGTCCAACTCTCACATCCATACATGACCAATGGAAAAACCATAGCCTTGACTAGACAGACCTTTGTTGGCAAAGTAATGTCTCTGCTTTTG
>NW_011494665.1:1059375-1062126 GCF_000754665.1 Bison bison bison
GGTTTCTCAAGAGGCAGGTCAGGTGGTCTGGTATTCCCATCTCTTTCAGAATTTTCCACAGTTTATTGTGATCCCCACAGTCAAAGGCTTTGGCATAGTCAATAAAGCAGAAATAGATGTTTTTCTGGAACTCTCTTGCTTTTTCCATGATCCAGCGGATGTTGGCAATTTGATCTCTGGTTCTTCTGCCTTTTCTAAAACCAACTTGAACATCTGGAAGTTCACAGTTCACGTATTGCTGAAGCCTGGCTTGGAGAATCTTGAGCATTACTTTACTAGTGTGTGAGATGAGTGCAATTGTGTGGTAGTTAGAGCATTCTTTGGCATTGCCTTTCTTTGGGATTGGAATATTAATCAGCCTCAAAAAAGGAGGAAAATCCTGTCATATGCAAGAAAATGGATGAACCCGGAGGCCAATATGGTGAGTGAGATAAGCCAGTCACACAAGATCAAATATGAGACACCTAAAGTAGTTAGACTCATAGAAAACAGAATGGTGGTTGCTAGGGGTTGAGAGGAGGAGGAAATGTTCAATGAGCATCAGCTTTTAGGTTCACGAGATGAAAAAGTTCTAGAGATCTGTTACACAACGATGGGAACGTAGTTCACACACTGAACTGTATGCTTAAACTGTATGGTTTGTTGCTGTTTAGTTGCTAAGTCATGTCTGATTCTGTGACCTCATGGATTGTAGCCCGCCAGGCTCCTCTGTCCATGGGATTCTCCAGGCAAGAATACTGGAGTGGGTTGCCATTTCCTCCTTCAGGGGATGGAACCTGCATCCCTGCATTGTAGGCAAATTCTTTACCACTGAGCCACCAGGGAAGCCAAAACTGAATGGTTAAGGGGGTAAATTTTATATTACCATGTTCTTTTTTTTAACCACAACTGAAAATTTTTAAAACATCTTCTAAAGAAAAAGCCGTAGAAGAGAGTTACGAGGAATCTAAAAAAGAGCGGATATATGTTCAGGTATAACTGATTCACTTTGCTGAACAGCATAAACTAACACAACACTGCAAATCAACTATACACCAATAAAAATTTAAAAAGAGTGAGTTGTGAGAATAGCGTGGCCAAGGTGTGAAGACTACACAGAGATCAAGGCCAGCAAGAGGCTTATGGAAAATCATGAAGAGTCATCTAAGCAGGGAGGTGGGGGAAAAAGCCGGCCTGCAGGGATTAAAGAGAGTGAGGGTGACGCTGGGGGTGCTGGAGGGACAGAATGAACCCGACCTGCTGTTCAGTAGTTGACAGGAAAGAGTGAGTGAGCGTGGCAGGGGTTGACTAAAAGTGTGGGGTTGTAGGAAGGATCGTTGCTTTTTTCCCCTTTGGTACAGAGAACCCCCAGCACACTTGTGGGTGGAAGAAGGGAGGTTAACAGTGAGGGAGCAGTAAAGTGGGGAGGGCGGGGGAGGGCGTCTTGGCGTGGCCCGTGGAAGGGCCAGTGCACCTGTTAGCCTTGGATGGAAAAGGGACAAACGTCGTGACAGGATGGAGAGTGGGCGGGTGATAAGGGGGTGTGCACAGAGCATTTGTCAGATATTAGGAAGGATGTGGCCAGGATGGGGGTGGCTGCACGGTCTTTCTATAAATTCAGTCCTCCAAGGGCTGAAACCAACTGCTGCCGAGGGGTAGGGGGACTGAGTAGGAGTCTCGAGAAGTGTGGGACAGCTGAGATCAGCAACTGTGGGGCTGCGGCACGGAGTCCAGGACGGATGAGGTGTTGCCTGGCCAGCAGACACAGATGTGAGTTGGCCCCAGAGACAGAGTTGGGGGTGCTCTCCAGCAGTGTCTGGAGTAGAAGGAAGGGCTGTGGGGCTGCTTGGGGGCTGGGAGGGAGCTGGCAGGGAGAAAGGGGTGGTTTAGAGCTGGAGAGAACAATCACCCCACAAACCTACTAATGTCCTCAGACTTCCTGCTCCCCTCCCCTCCCACGGTCCCCAGCTGGAGTGCTCTGCTCTGACAAAAAAACAGCACCAGTCACAAGCTTTGTCTTTTTAATAAAAAATAAACTGTCTGTGACAAGCAGGTTTTGAATTCCAAAACAGAGGAGAGGGGAGAGAAGAGAGTCCAGGGGTCAGCCAGGGAAAAGGAGTGATCAAGGCTCAGATTACCCCTGCCGTTCGAGCCAGGCCAGAAGGGGCACAGATTAAATGTGCCCCAACTGAAGCAAGATGGAAGGAGGTGAGACTTCAGGAAAGACCTCCCAGCGGAGCTGATAAGGTGAGCTGGAGGGAGCGGCTCCCTGCAGAGTCCTGGAGAGTCCTTGGAGAGGGGAGTGTTGGTGTCCAAGGTGGCAGCTGCTTTCAGAGTGGAGTCTCCAGATGTGGTGTGCTCACGCGCTTGTTGTTTTAGGGTCTCCTGCAGCGGTATGTTCTGGACGGTCCCAGGATGCCCAGAACTGAAGGATCCTCTCTGGGTCCTCCTTTCACGGCCTAGACCAGGTCTGGGGCAGCCCCGCTTAGAGAGGCCACATGCTTGGTAGAAGCAGGTTCCACAGGGGAGCCAGCTCTGCTGTGCCCAGCCTCACTGAGTGCTATCAGTGGCACAGAATGGCAGAGAAGGTCCTCTGGTTGGGGAAAGCGGTCTTTGGTGCCACTCCCAGCCTAGTCAGAAAGGAACAGCTCCCAGCTCCCCCAGCCAATGGCCACACGCCCTGCCCTATCCAACAGCCCCAGCCTGTACCCAGAGTTTAAGCCACCTCTGTGCCCTGGAGGTTGTTGTCGGCGTCCATGTCACTGGCAGAGG
>NW_011494665.1:1062226-1077064 GCF_000754665.1 Bison bison bison
GAGGGCAGGGTCCCACAGCCTTGGACTTTGCCCCGGGCTCGGAGTGCCCCCAGTGGGGATACAAGGAAGGTGACGAGGGCTCCTGAGAGCACCAGGGCAAGGAGCACAGTGACGGTGAGGAAGTGGGGCCAGTAGGACTTCGGGGCAGCCAGGGCGGCCCCGCCGCCAACCCTGGTCAGCGGGGCCTCCATGCGCTCCCGGGGAATGCCCGCCAGTTTGGGGTCCAGGGCCAGGGGCTGGTCCTGACTGTGCACCCAGTAGGAGACCACAGGGTACGAGAAGTCATTCTCAGTGGCCCAGCACTGATAGAGACCCCCCGCCCCATCTCGCAGAAGCAGCAAGAGGGAGCCATTGTAGACTGTGGTAGGGGCCTCTGGGATGGCTTCTACCCCGTGACTCCAGTGGTAAGAGGCCAGAGCCGAGCTCTGGGGACAGGGGAGCTCCAGGATGGAGTTGGGGACAGCCAGGACTTCTTTAACTGTAGGGGAAGGAAAGGGGCCAAAGGTTAAGGGGAGAATGCAGGCCCCGACATTTGGGGCCCCATTCCTGTCTCCGACTTCTATTTCAAGTCCTAAACTCAACTCTGACCCCTTTCCTGTCTCCAGTCTGGGCCCCAAACTAACCCCCAGTTCATCTGACTCCAGCTCTGACACCAGAACCAATTTCAACCCCAATCCTGAATCCCAGCTTAGAATTTCTATCCCTCCACCCTACAGCTGACATTCAAATCCATCCCAACTCTGGGTATTCAGTTCTCAAGCCAGGCAGATGCGAAGGGAGAAATTGATGCAGGAGTGTCCCCACCACTGGAAGTCCTCTCTAGCCTTTGCACCTCCTCTGGCCCCACACTCACTGATTTGGGGGCGGCTCCTGGGCCCCAGACTCCTGCCCATGGGGCCACTGGCACATGCCCACTCTGGGTTCCCTTGCTGCATGTCCTGTTTCCAGGACTTCCTGAGGAGAGAAAGCAAAAATTATCCCTTGAAACAGGCAAGAGTGGGAAGAGGAGGGAGCAAGAGAGGGAAGTGCAGTGGGGAGAAAGATGGGTCGGGGTGACAAGGTAGAACAGAGATCAGGGGAAGAGAAGCCCAGGGTGGGCTGAAACAGCTCAACAATGCTGGGTATAACTCCATCCCTGGAGGAGCCCCCAGAGGCTGGGCGTTGTCTTGGAGGCGATGTGTTAGTATTAGGTTGATGAAAACGTAATTACGATTTTTGCATTGTTGAAATTTGCCATTTGATATTGGAATACATTCTTAATAAATGTGGTTATGTTATACATCATTTTAATGTATATTTTTTGCTTTATGTTTTTTGCTAATGACCTACTACTTGATGTTTATTTTATATTTATTTTGGACTATGGAAATAATATTAGACAAAAAGCAAATATGAGCAATTTTCTTACTCGAGTTCAAAATGGGTCGTAAAACGGCAGAGACAACTCGAAACATCAGCAATGCATTTGGCTCAGGAATTGCTAGCAAACGTACAGTGCAGCAGTGGTTCAAGAAGTTTTGTAAAGGAGACAAGAGCCTTGCAGATGAGGAGTGCGATGGCCGGCCACTGAAAGCTGACAACGACCAGTGGAGAGGTCATTGAAGATGATCCTCTTACTATTACACAAAAAGCTGCCAAAGAACTCAATGTCGACCATTCTGTGGTCACTGAGCATCTGAAGCAAATTGGAAAGATGAAAAAGCTCAATAAGTGAATGCCTCATGCGCTGGCCACAAAGCAAAAAAATCGTCATTTTGAAGTGTTGTCTTCTCTTATTTTAAGCCACAACAAGAAACCGTTTCTCGATCAGATTGTGATGTGTGATGAGAAAAGAAAAGTGGATTGTATACTATAACCAGTGACTACCAGCTCAGTGGTTGGACCAAGAAGAAGCTCCAAAGCACTTCCCAGAGCCGAACCTGCACCAAGAAGAGGTCATGGTCATCGTTTGGTCAGGACCTTTTTTGGTGCAAGTGTGGCTTTGGGAAGTGCTTTGGAGCTTCTTTTTGGTCCAACCACTAAATGTCTGATCCACTACAACTTTCTGAACCCTGGCGAAACCATGACATCTGAGAAGTATGCTCAGCAAGTCAATGGGATGAACTGAAAAGTGCAATGCCTGCAGCCAGTTCAAACAAAAGGGCCCCTTCTCCACAACAACACTCAAACACATGCCACGCAACCAACACTTCAAAAGCTGAACGGACTGGGCTGCAAAGTTTTGCCAAATCCACCATGTTTGCCTGACTTCTTGCCAACCAACTACCACTTCTTCAAGCAACTTTTTGAAGGGAAAACGCTTCCACAAACAGCAGAAAATGGTTTCCAAGAGTTCATCGAATCCTGAAGCACAGATTTTTATGCTACGGGAATAAAGCAACTTATTTCTTGTTGGCAAAAAATGTATTAATTGTAACAGTTCCTATTTTGATTAATAAAGATGTGTTTGAGCCTAGTTAAAATGATATAAAATTCACAGCCCCAAACCGCAATTACTTTTGCACCAACCTCACAGCACCTGCAAAGAAGGAGCCCAGAAGCACATACAGGGTAACTGGCACTCACAGGATAGGGGTGGGCAGGAGGCGGCAGGTTTGAGACTCAGGGTCCCAGGCACAGTGAGGGTCCCGGGCAAGGACACAGTCCATACAGCTCTCGTAGACACTACAGTTGGCTCGAGGAACCTTCCAGATGCCTCCTGAGAAGCCTACAAACACTGCTCCCTGGAAAAGAGATGAAGCCTGTCAAGTCACCCTGCCACATCTAGTAAGGACCTAACACCCAAGGTCTGCCCCCCTGGAGACCTCATCTGAGGATCAGGCCCTTTCCCACCTGGGTAGGGGCCAGCTGCAGGTTGCGAACAGGTTCAGGGTCAGGGAACAGCTGAATCTCCTCCACCAGATAAGCACTGTGGTCCCCACTCACCACAGCCTTGTGGAGGGAGCCTGTGCCTGTGGAGAGAGAGAGTTGAAATCACCTAGCCTCTCATGCTTGCTCTCTGACTCCAGATGGCCTCCCCAGCTGTCAGAAAGTTCCTTCTGGGACTTCTCTGGTGGCCCAGTGGTTAGGTCTTTGGGCTTCCATGCAAGGCGTGCTGATTTGATCCCTGCTTGAGGACCTAAGATCCCACATGCCTTGAAGCCAAAAAAAAAGAAAGAAAGAAAGTTCCTTCTGAAGTCTGCACTGGACACAGATCTGTCAGACCATTTCCTTCCGTTGCCATGGAGACGGAGCTCTCGTAAATGGCTGGAAATCCCTTGCCTCTCAGTCCTTCCTTGGAAACTGCCTGATCAAACTCCAGCCCTAGAGGAACCAAACTATCCCCTTTCTTCATGGATATGTGGACTTTTAATCAGTTCTGGAGAAAATCACATCACCAGCCTCCCTCACTTCCGTCAAGGGTCTCTACTCAAAGTTCAGTAAGGTCTACCCCGACCACCTTTTCAAATTACCACCTTTCCAACAAGCGTTCCTGACCACCCCATCACACTGTTCTACTTATTTTCTGATCTCGCAATGTACCAAGTAACTGACTCCTTCAGTATGTTTATTGTCTGTCTCCATGCACTCCAAAAGGAGCTAGCTTTTTGTCTGTTTTGTTCTTGTCTGTGTACTCAATATAGGCACAGCTGATGTCCTAAAAGAAAGAAGGAACCTGACGGGCTTCTTCTACTAAAGCTCAAGGTCATCCACCTTAGCCAGGCCCTCAATACATATGCTTCGCAATCTTCCCCATCCCCCCACAGACCGTCTCTCCTTCTTTCCACAAAGAATATTTGAATCTACTTCTCTCTTCTCAAACCTGCCTTTTCCATCCCTCAGTCCCCGCCACTCATGACCTTGTGTTCTCCTACTTCATAGAAAACACAAAAGCCTTCGCCTAAGAGCTCCCTCTACTTCCTGCCCATCTTCTCCCTCCCCAAGTCTATACACCCCTCCTCTATCCTCCCTTACATCACCTTTCTAGCATGGTTTCCCCCATAAGATAGATAAATAAGATAAACAGTTCTTGCTAAGGTCACCAAAACCCTTCATGCTTCTCTACCCCACCAGACTGAAAGTTCAGAAAAGTTAGGGATGGGGCTCTTTGGTTCCCCTGCTATATTTTCAGAGCCTAGCTGGGTGCCAGGCACAGCGCAGGTGCTCTGATAAACATTTGCTACTTCGTGATAACCTAGAGGGGTGGGATGGTGGGAGGTCCAAGAGGGAGGGGTTATATGTATACGTATAGCTGATTCACACTGTGGTACAGAAGAAACTAACACAATATTATAAAGCAATTATCATCCAATTAAAAAAAGAATTTGTTGAGTGAATGCATGAGTGAATGGACTCAAAGGTCTTCCTCCTCAACCTGAGTTGCAACCCTGGCTCCAGCCCCTTGAGGGGTGCCCTGGAGCCCTCTACTCACTGGTGCCCAGGTACATGACCAGATGGCTCTGCCCGTCGATGCCCTGGGCTGTCTCCACCGCAAGCCATGTGTACTCTACACCAGACTTCACCAGCAGGGGTGTCCCCACCACTGGCTCATCCATCAGGAAATGGTCCTTCATGAAGGTCAAGGCTTTATCAGAGGAGGGGCCCTTGGAGCACTGAAGGGGGAAGGAGGCAGATCAGGTCAGCTTTCTCCTTTCCTTCAACCCACCCGTGGCTTCTTCTCTCCCTCCCTCCCCTTTGGCTAATCTCCTTTGCCTCCCTCCCTCTTGGCAGTCCTCATTTCAGGATTGGGATTAAAGCTGGACTCTGGAACTGCCTGGCTTTAAAATGCAGCGTCTGAATTCAGCATGTCTGAGGTTCCTTAACAGTGAAATGGGCCTATTACCAACACAGCACAGACTTGCTATGAGGATGCAAGCGACTTACATGAAAAGTAATTAGAACAGTACTTGGCATGAAGTAAGTACTTGATAAGCTTTAGCTGTCATTATTTCTACCCATCATCCCCGTCACCAAGGATGCCCGGCCACCAGCAGAATGTAGGGTGAGGATCCCCTGCAGGCAAGGACCACCCTGAACTCATGTCTGTAGGACCAGGCTTAGCATAGGACCTAGTACTCAGTTGGGGCCCAATAAATGTTCACAGAGTCAATAATGGAATGCAGTCTGTCACAAAAAGGGGTGGTATAGCAGGGAGTATTTTGCATCATGGTTTGGCATGAATTGGATGCACGACTCGGGGAGAGTCCCTTCTCCATTCTGGGCCTTCTTTTTCTTACCCATAAAATGAGGGGGTTGGACCGGCTGTTCTCCAAAGGCCCTGCCAACAACAGCATACTGCAGCTCTGGGACACCTGTGTCCTGATCAATGGTCACGATTCTTGTCCTCCGTTTCCAACAGCACTGTCTTAAAGCCAGCCACAACTGCATCACCTCATGCTGTGTCCTCAGACAAGTTACCCTACCTCTATGAGTTGCAAATTCCTATCTGTAAAGTGACGCGATAACATCTGTATCTCATTTAGATGCCAGAATGAGCACATGTACCTACTCTCGCTTCCTCCCAAAGGGATTTTTTTTTTTAAAGACATATGAGAACATGAGAGGAGGTAAAAGCAGCCACATTTGGGAAGCTGGAAAGCAAATGAACAAAAGGGAAAGACTTAGCAGGAAAAAAGAATCTTTCTAAGCCAGCCCAGGCTTAAATTTTTATTTATAAGGCAGAATTTCTGAAGTTCATAAATTAGTGGCCTCAGTCCCCTCTGGAAACGGGGCAAAAGAAAGGCTATATTTGAAAATCTATTTAAGAAGCAGGCAGACTTCTTCCCAGCTCCATGCAGCTGAGTAACTGTCCCTTCCATACCCTGGCCCAGGACTGGAGGTTTATTCTCTAGAGAGGATAAGGCAGAGGGACTCTGGTTGGAGGACAGCAGAGAGGTGACACACCATGATGAAGGCAGGGGATTAAATGCAGGTAGACACAGCACCTGCTGAGACTCTTCCCCCACCCCCAGCCTTTCTTCCCCATGACTCCCAGATCCCAGGAGCCAGACCGCCTTACTCCAAGAGAAGACTAGAAGAATCTGCTCCAGGAAAGCTGACTAAAGGCCCAAAAGAAAAGACTTAAAGATACTGATATTGAAGGTCTCCAGTAAAGCAGCCTAGCCAGCCCATTCACAGTGGAGTTATCATGGAGTTCAAGTTGCCAAGTCATACCCAGGGTGCAGAGTTTCCACAGCTTCAAGGCCCCCTCCCTCATAACTATGAGTAGATAGCCAAGGATGACCAAATATGTGAGTGAAACCACAGACATGAAAGATATAAAAAACAGAGACATGGAAAAAAATTAATAAACTTTAAGAGGAAACAAATGATTCAGAGAAAAGAAAACTTCACAGCGAAGTATCATTATTACCTTAAGAGAGAGAAGTATGAAAATAGCATACCCATGAAGCAAGAACATACATAATGCTTCAAAAGAGGAGTTCTTATTCCAACGAATGCAGCCAGAGATTATAAATGTCCTGAAAGAAGACCAAACTAATACAAGTTTTTATTTTGCTCCCCAAAGTCAAACTTTAAGAGCAAGTTTTTATGATCAAGTTTCTAGATCCAAACACCAATTTATAGAAAATACTTAAACTCCGCCACAGCAATGCAAAATCATCAAGATCCAGACTGTGGGAAATTCTACATAATGAATAAATTGTAAGAGAAAGAAAGAAGTTGGAAAGGGAACATATAGACTAAGAGAGACTGAAAAGAACAACCAATCCAAACTTACAGATCTTATTTTGATTTTGATTTCAAAAACAAACTATATTAAAAAAAAAAAACCTTATGATATCTATGAGACTATTAGAAATTTGAATACTTTTGCATATTAGGTTAAGAAACTATTATTAATTTAGGCGGGGTAGGGGGCTTCCCTGGTGGCTCAGATGGTAAAGAATCCACCTGCAATGCAGGAAACCTGGGTTCAATCCCTGGAGAAGGGAGTGGAAACCCACTCCAGTATTCTTGCCTGGAAAATCCCAAGGAGCCTAGCGGGTTACAGTCCATGGGATCACAAAAAGTCAGACACGTCTGAGTAACTAAACATGCATGCATGCATTATTTTTTTGGTGTAATAATGGAACTATACATTATTTTTTTCAAAGCCCTTATCTTTGGTGATACATACTAAAACCATTATGGATGAAGTAATGGGATGAATGGTAGCCACCCAAAGGTATGCCCATTGAAAACCTGGGAGTGTGACTTTATTTGGAGAAAGGCTATTTGTAGATATAATTTAAAAATCTCAAGATGACTCATTCTGGATCACAATGGGCTCTAAATCCAACGACAAGTGTGCTCATAAGAGAAGAGGAGGAGACACACAGAGATAAGGCTACGTGACAGCAGAGGCAGAGACTGGAGTGAGGTGCCTACAAGCCAGAGAACACCAAAGCCTGCCAGCAGCCAAGGCAGGAGTGAGGCCCAGAACGGATTCTCTCTCAGGGCCTCCAGGAGGAGCCAACCTTGACTGCAACTTTGATTTCAAACACCTGGCCTCCAGAATTGTGAAGGAATAAATTTCTTGGTGTTCTTGGTGTTTTACACCACCAAGTTTGTGGTAATTTGTTATGGCAGCCACAGGAAACTAACACAGATGAAATGATGCCCAGAATTTGCTTCAGAAAATAAGAGGGGAAGTGAGTGGGATAGAGATGAAGTGGTCTGATTGGCGAGGAGTTGCAGCTGGCTGATGGGTGTATGCTGCTAAGTAACTTCAGTCATGTCCGACTCTGTGCAACCCCATAGACGGCAGCCCACCAGGCTCCCTAGTCCCTGGGATTCTCCAGGCAAGAACACTGGAGTGGGTTGCCATTTCCTTCTCCAATGCATGAAAGTGAAAAGTGAAAGTGGAGTCGCTCAGTCGTGCTCTTCACGACCCCATGGACTGCAGCCTACCAGGCTCCTCCGTCCATGAATTTTCCAGGCAAAAGTACTGGAGTGGGGTGCCACTGTTTAGAGGTCCATAATACTATTCTGTCGGAGAAGGCAATGGCACCCCACTCCAGTACTCTTGCCTGGAAAATCCCATGGACGGAGGAGCCTGGTAGGCTGCAGTCCATTGGGTCGCTGAGGGTCGGACACGACTGAGCGACTTCATTTTCACTTTTCACTTTCATGCACTGGAGAAGGAAATGGCAACCCACTCCAGTGTTCTTGCCTGGAGAATCCCGGGGACGGAGGAGCCTGGTAGGCTGCAGTCCATGGGGTCGCTAAGAGTCAGACACAACTGAAGCGACTTAGTAGCAGCAGCAGTATACTATTCTGTCCACTTTTTATATGTTTAAAATTCTCTATAATAGAACGTATTTATAAGACATATACAAAGCTCAAAAAATCTAGGAAATTAAATATGTTAGCAGAAATTTAAAATCTGACAGAAGGATCAGAAGATAAAAAAATTGAGATACTCTCTTAGCAAGTAGAACAAAACCAAAGACTTGGGAAAATTCCTAAAAAGGATTTTAAAAGTTATAGGACCAACCAATCCAGGGGGTTCAGAAGGAAATGAGAAAACATCCCAACAGTAGAATATCCTCTCCATGAAAAAAGAGATTTTTGTTTTCTTCACTACTATGTCTTCATTGTCTACAATAGTGACAGGTGACCTTAAAAAAAATGTATTAAATGAAAAGGTAACAGTTCAAGCAACAGGTTAACAGTTCTTTTCAGTTCTTAGAACTGAAAGAACTAAATTTCCAGGCCTAAGGGGCAAAGTGAACACTCGGACCATGAATGAACAAGATCCCATCAAGGCACAATATCATGAAATTTCAAAATAACCAGCAACAACAACAAAAAAATAACCAGCAACACAAAAAAGGTACGACAAGATTCCAGAGGGAAAAACAGATATTCAAAGCTTTGGGGATCAGAATAGCTTCAGACTTCTCAAACAGTAGCACTGTAAGCTAGAATATAATAGAGGATGCCTTCCAAGTCTGAAAGGAAGATTATTTTTTCCTAGAATTAAAATAGATACAACCAGGCAAACTATCAAAGGTGAATGTAGAATGAAGACATTTTCAGACATTCAGGGTCTCAAAAAAATTTACCTGCTGTGTATTCTTTTCCAGGAATTTACAGAGGCCATCCTGGTGGCTCTAGTGGTAAAGAACCCACCTGCCAATGTATTGAGACATAACAGACACGGTTTTGATCTCTGGGTTGGGAAGATTCCCTGGAGGAAGACGTGGCAACCCACTCAGTATTCTTGCCTGGAGAATCCCATGGACAGAGGAGCCTGGCAGGCTATAGTCCATAGGGTCGCACAGAGTCGGACACAACTGAAGCAACTTAGCACCCACCCACCCATCCTCCACTAAAATAAGACAGTGAAAGAAAGAAAAAATAGGAAGTTGTGGGATGCAAGAAACACCAGATTATCACAAGAAAGAGGCAAAGGGAATGCCCAGAATGATGAGGAAGGGAGCTTCCAGGATGGCAGCTGTGCTCCGGATGTACATGAGATGAAGATGTAGTCAAGACTGCAGCAGATAGAAAGGATTTCCAGGAAAATGAAATTCTTAGACTACCAAATGGGTCTGTTTTCAAAAGAGATTCAGTTAATTGAGGTAGAGTTTGGGGTTGAAATAAAGATAAGAGCTTAGAAAACAAAGCAAGAAAAAAAAAATCAAGATAATTACTAACCCCAGGGAAAATTTTTTTAATTATGCAAAAAGGAAAAATAATCATGGCCTACTATATGGCTCAGTTGTGAGTAATGAATCATAATATAAATACTGGCCTGACCAAACTGACTATAAACCAATGCTGGGAGATAAGAGGTGGGTACAGCAGTGTGCTGGTAAGGCTGCTCTGGGGTGATGATTTAAAGTGTTTGCTGATTTCCATAATGTATTATTCCCACCATGGATAATTTCAAGCTATCAACGTAATGTCACTGAACTCGGATTTGGAAAGAGATGCACAAAGGGTTCTTGCTAGTTGCTGCAAGTCAGCTCCAGCTCATCGCTGAGTGGGGGGTGGGGATGGGGAGACACGGTTAAATCTTCACCATCCACAATGGGAATTCAATAGCTGCTGCCTGAAATGGAAGCAGCAAGGAATAGGAATAAACGTATTTTGAGATTTGGAGATAAAATCAAAAGAATCAGCTAAAAGAGTTGAAGGAGATTGTCTCTAGAGAGGGAAAAGTGCTGGAGAGAGGAAACTGGGCTGCTGTTTGTAACCAACCATGTAAATCTCCTTCGAATGGTGTACATATACAACTCCAATCCAAAAACAAAAGTTAAATAAGAAATGCAGATGAAGAGGCCCAGGCAAGTCCCTGGCACAGCCTGTGCTCCCTTGTTTTTTCAGTGATATACCCAAGCATATGGTGTGCACTTAGCTGGGGTGCAGGGGTGCTGTTCTGTATTTAGGACGGGGCTGGACACCATGGATGTGGAACGTGGGCAGCTGGAATGGTGAATATCTGAGCAGACAGGACTTGGGGGTGTGGGGAGCACTAGCATTTATGGGGCACTATCACGCAGTGAGAGGTGCTTTGACACATATATGTCTGGGGGAGGCGGGCTTTACTCATTGCATGGATAATACTCACACTGCCTGGCCGTGGACTGATATCAGGATATTCATAAGTAGTCCAGCGTGAAGTCTCTTTGTCCAATTCCTTATACTTCCCCTCAAAGACACTCTTGATGTCCTTGAGTGAGAAAGCACAGACAGCAGAGCTCCTGGTCCCACCAACGTGCCTGGAGACAGCCAGAGGGGAAGTTAAGTTGTCTGTAACCTCCTCTGCTACACCTCCCCCTCCCACCTTGGCCCACTTTTGGTGAAAAACCCCAGAAGGGGAGAAGTATGAAGGGCTGGGTCAGTCCCCAGCCGAGAGGCGATAAGAGCTAGGAGAGTCCCAGACTTTATCCCATTTTAGGATCTGAGGTGTGGTTATCCTTAATGAGAACTAATTTGGGCTCAGGCCCTGGGGCGTCTCCTGTGTGGCCTGCCCAGACTGAGCCTCTATGGGAGAAGCAAAGTAGCCAGCTCCCAGACAGGCTCCAGGTGAAGCTCTCCTCCCTGGGGGTCCAGTGTATTCTTGGTCCTCAGAAAACCAAACAGAACCCAACTACAAGACTATTTTTATTCCTTCCGCCCTGGTCTGTGGAGACAAAAGCTCTGTCTCTATTGTTTTGTTTTAACCTGACGGTGGCATAAACCATATTCTCAGTCCTGGAAGCCACAGATACCAGACCATGCTTACAAAAGATATCTTTGGTACCTGACACATTGTCAGCAGACGCCTGAACACTGTGGGAGCCAGACCACAACAAATAAGTCTCAATCTCCAAGCAATGACTTTATTTTTCTCTTATGTTGTTGATGGTGTTTCGCTCTATGCTATGACCACTAGGAAGTTCACAGCTACAGGTGTCCCAGCATCCGCAACTGTGTAAGTGATAATCATCTGTAATGTGCAGACTCCATCCCTGGGTTCTCTCATTCTCCTTTTATTTCCATTTCCTCATAGGTTTATTTTATTTTAATGTTTGCCTTTTGTAAGCTGCCTCCTATCCTTTTTGGAACCAGGCAGGACATAAACTAATAAGAACCTTTCTGAGCTTTATTTTCCCTATCTACATTGAGCCCTACATTAAGGGCGTGAGTCAAATTCCTGGGAGATGGTGATGATCAAATGTCTTCATATGTGAAGTGTGGAGTTTGTGCTTCGCTCACATCAGTTCCTACCCTCCCTGGCGGGCCAGGGAGCTGACCCCAAATCCCACTTCCAACCCCCACGCTCTCGCCTAGTTGCTCACCACTGAGAGGTAAAGACTGCGTAGACCTGGGGATCGGTGGAGGAATTGTCTGCCAGCAGGACAGCGTGACGGATAACGTTGAAGGGAAGTTGTTCCGGCTGGGTGCAAAGCAGCTGGGCCTTTAGGAAGGTGGTCCACTTCTTCTGCAGCAACTTCTCGCCACCCACGTCATTCTAGGGGCACAATCTAAGAGTCAGAGGGTGCCCCCACTGCCCACGCGTGACCACGCCCTCTAACCCGCCCCTCACCCCATTGGACCCTAAGCGCCCAGCCCCTCCTCTGCCATCTCCCCCATTGGCTTCTCCACGGCCAGCCCCGCCTCCCACCAGGCTGTGGACCTTGCAGACTTGGGCCACCCGGGAAATGCGAAGCTTCTCGAAGAACTCAAACTCGCTAGCTGTCTCCTCGAAGAAGAAGTAGACGACCTGGGTGGAAGGAATGGCTGCCACGAAGGAGGCGTCCGCTGCACGGGAAGGGCAGATAAGCTAAGAGACGGAGCACCTAGGTGTCCTGGTTTCCCCTTTGGGAAAACCCTTGACTCTGAAGACTAGAAGGTACTATGGCCCAGATCTACAGCTGATCGAGGTGTGGCCATGGGTGGGGGGAGGTACTTTAATTATTTACATAAGATGAAAGCTTCCCGGGTTTCCCTGGTGGCTCAGTGGTAAAGATCTGCCTGCCAGTGCAGAAGACAAGCATTTGATCCTTTGTCAGGGAAGATCCCATATGCAGCAGCTAAGCCTGTGGGCTTCAGCTATTGAACCTGTGCCCCAGAGCCAGAGAGACCCACAACCACTGCGAGCCCATGTGCTGCAACTACTGAAGCCTGCCTGCTCTAGAGCCTGTGCTTCCCAACAAGAGAAGCCACCACAATGAGAAAAGCCCATGCACTGCACGCAACTGGAGAGTAGCCCCTCGCTCGCCACAATCAGAGGAAAAAAGCCTGCGCAACTACAAAGACCCAGCACAACCAAAATTTTTTAAAAATTAAACAGTTTTTTTTAAAAGATGAAACCTCCCCAGGACAGGAGGTCTGTCTTCTTCCCTGCAGTACCACCTTGCATATAGTACGTCTCAACCAATGAGAGTTGAGTGAATTAACAGCAGTTCAGAGTGCCAGGTCTCCGGGACTTGGGGAAGGGGGCCAGACCTGTGCTGGGTGGAGCTGAGGTCCTTACGTTGTAGCCAGCGGAGGAAATTGTCAGTCTTGAGGACAGGCTGGGATCCCAGGGTGCGCAACAAGATGGGCTCACTGCCCAGGAAGTTGTTCATGGTGCCGGAATAGAGCATCCCATCTAATGTGAGGAGAGGAGGGGGGACCCTGTCAGTTGGAGGGTGCCCCTGCCCTTCTCAGATCTGCCTCTGACTGGGGTCAGCATTCACATCACTCTCTGGCCTTCTTCATTTGTTCTACACCTTCCCGTGGAGTCCCAAAGCCCAGCTCACAGCCCGCCCTGAGCACTGTTCTTAGGTCCTCCTCCCACAGGGACTGGCCAACTTTATGGCCTTCAGTGTTTGGCACTTTCCCCGCCTTTCTCTGGCTCCTCCCTCCCACACCCAGCTGAACCACTCGCCAGTTAGAATCACTCATTGTTTCTCCAGGATGGCTGTTCTGTTTCTACACATGAGGGCATACCCTTTTCTTCCAGGAACACTTTCCCTGCCCACCTACCTGTCTTTCAAGGTCCCACTCAGTCAAAGGCCACCGGCTTCAGGAAGCCAGGGGGTGGGGGGAGTGATGGTTTGTGTCCAGGAGGGCACAGCACCATGATTTCCTCTTTGCAGTCCCTACGTTTCCTAGCCCAATGCCTGGCACACCGGAGTGGCTGTTCATACAGAGTCTGCTTGTTGAACAGAAGGTGACTCTCAGGCCTCTTTCCTGTCTGAGACCCTTCCAGGACCCTCCCATCTCTGTGCATCCCTCCACATCCATCTTGCCCCACCTCCTTTGTGGCAGCTTCATCTGGTTGGGGTGCCTGATACTCCCTCTGATTTTATGCTCTGAGGCTCCTGGCTTCCCCTCCCTTTGTCCTCTTGCCTTTCAGGAAATTGTCAGATTCCCTGTGTCACAGAGTGACCAGGGAAAGCAGTTATTGGGATGGACCAGGGAAACCGATACTCACCTGCCATGACAGCCGTGTGCTTATGGGTGGGGTCGAAGGGGCTTTGGCCTTTCCCCTCCACAACCCTGTCCTCCGAGATGGGCAACAGTCTGGAATCTTGGAGTTCCTAGAGAGGGGGAAGTGGCTGGGGGGGCCAGAACGCCAGAGTCTCACGTCTGGGAAAGGAGGGACACGAGGGAGGAAGGGGTAGGGGGTGCAGAGGAAAATTGACCTGGAGCTCGGAAGCTCACAAGGACCCTGGGCCGCAACATCAGAGTTTTTCAGAGCTGCAGAGGATGAGCTGGGGTGGAGGTGAGGCGGGGCCTGAGAGCCGGCGCCAGATAACTCACAATGAAGGTACAAGCAGGGCTGAAGGCAAACGTGCCGCAGGCGTAGAGGTGGGTGGAGTTGAAGGATACCAGGACACGAATAAAGTTGAAACACTGTGTCTGCGGGAGAGAGACAGTTCAGGCCTCCAGAACACTTGCCCCAGACTCCCGGCCCCTGGAGGACTGCTCCTTCACTTGCCAGGAGGGAGAAGGGCTGGACAGTGCTGAGGCAGTCCCCATAGGTCTTTATAGAACAGCAGGCCACGTGATCATGATCCTCTAGAACACGATCACTCAAACAAGCATCCTCTGCTGCCTGCCTCACCTAAGGTCATCCAGTGATGGCCTGGGGACACCAGGGCTCTCTTGCAGAGCCCCAGTATCGCCACCCCTACTTACCTCATTGCTCTTCCTCTTAAAGGCACATTCACTCTTTTTTCTGTCACTGGCTGGCCAGGGGATCTGAAGTAGGGCATTGGGAAAGGGGAGATGAAGGGAATGAGATCTTGAGCTCTCTGACCTACTACCCCCTCCTTGGCTCTGGTGTGAAATCACCAGCAGGCATAATGGTTAGTTACATGCTGGTAGGCTGTAAGAACCTCGCTTTGTGACCCTGGCTATTACTCTAATGAT
>NW_011494665.1:1077235-1086180 GCF_000754665.1 Bison bison bison
TGGAAACAAAACAAAACACATTTCCTGGGGAAATTGTTAAAAATTTTCGGTTCCTCACACCTCAGAGAAACTGTATTTTTAATCCGCATCCCATATGTGCAGGTGGCCCACAGACCACACGCTGAGCAACACAGACTGTGTTAAGATGCTCAGTAATTGCTCCCTCCCTCCCTTTTTTCCTTCCCTCTCCCTTTCTCCCTTACATTATTCCTGTGAGTAGGGTGACTATAACACAGAAGCCTCAGTGATTTCTTCCAGTGGGTGGATATCACATTATTGATAAATTTGAGTCAATGTTTCTCTCATAGGTCAATTTCCATATCAGTCATTTTAGCAACTAGTATTGGGGCTTCCCTGGTAGCTCAGCTGGTAAAGAATCCGCCTGCTAATGCAGGAGATCCTGGTTCAATTCCTAGGTCGGGAAGGAGGCCCTTGAGAAGGGATAGGCTACCCACTCCAGTATTCTTGGGCTTCCCTGGTGGCTCAGCTGGTAAAGAATCTGCCTGCAATGCAAGAGACCTGGGTTCAATCCCTGGGTTGGGAAGATCCCCTGGAGAAGGGAATGGCTACCCACTCCAGTATTCTTGCCTGGAGAATTCCAGGGACTATCCACGGGGTTGCAAAGAGTCGGACACGACTGAGCAACTTTCACTTTCACTTTGTCAATTTCCATATCAGCCATTTTATCAATTAGTATTATTCAACCAGTATTCATCGTGCCCATGAAGTGTGAGGCCACTGCTGTGTTTCTTGTCTGTCATAAAAATCATACGTGTATATGTCCATACCAAGAACTGCCAATCGTTGCTGATTATAGACAACAGCAAATTGGGTAGTTATTCATGCATAGGCAGTCCAGGCACAGGGCAGCTGCCAGCCCCCTCCTCACTTCCAGCCCGCACCCTTTCCCTGGCCTCTCACCATATTCTTCAGCCTTGGCACCCCAGGATCCTCGATATTCAAGGCCAGAATGGCCTCTCGAGCCCCCACATAGAGAGTGCCTCCGTCATCACTCAGGAGTAGAGTGTCAAAGTCCTGGAGGCCCTTTTGGTGGAAGAAGCTAAGAGCTCTGCGTCCATCCCCTGTTGAGAGGTGGTGAGAAGGGGTGAGTGATGAGAAGGCAGTGGGTAAGCAGCTGATTTATGAGAGAAAAGCAGGGGAAGGAAAGGGTTGGCAGAGTGTGCTCCCCCCAGCCTTCGCAGCCGGACCCACTCTTCAGCAGCAGATCCCTGCTTTGCCCCATCCTGCTGACAGCCTAGGAGCATTGGGTGCTGAGCTCATAGTGGAGAGGAAAGACAACCAGATTCAGGGTAATAACAGACTGGGACAGACAGAGGGTGCCCCACACTCAAGAGACAGACAAAGGGACAGGAAATAAAGTGAGGCATAAGGGATGTTCTTTCAGGCCTAGGGGGCTGCGGCTGGGCAGGACACATCAGTCCTCACAGGCAGGGAGGGCAGAGAGCAGATAGACAGACAGGAAGGTGTTGGCACCCACAGACAAGAAGGCTAGAGGTAGATAGGACTATGTGTCAGAGTAACTGTGGGTTTCAGGGGTCCCACTCACCAACCCCACTTTCCTTCCCTCCTCTACAGGAAATTTCTACCACGAGAACCACTGCCATAGGTGGAACAGAAAGAAAATGTTTTTCTCCTGAGTTTCCTGCAGGCGCCTGTATATCACCCAGACTGGGGATTTCGGCTGGCTGTGGGAGATTCCCTGAGGTCTCCCCATCACTGTGATGTGGCGGAGGTGGGCGTGTGTGCCCGTTCCCCTGGCACATAGGGCCCCTGGCACATCAGCGCGGAGAGATGAGCTTCTCAAACTCTCTCTCTCATGAGCACGTTTGCACTTTCGCATTAGAGGACTGATGAGCTAACTGTTAGCTCTGGAGGCTCAGAGAATCTTAGTACCAACCACGAAGAGGAGTTGGGGAAACATGTGGCAAGGTGCCAGAGAGGCTGGCCTCCCCAGAGCTGTATAAACCCCTCTGTCACTGAACTGATTACCCTCAAGTATGGTTGTGTGACAGCCCACCTGCCTGCCCCTGGGGACCATCAGCACCTTGGGGGCAGGGTTTATGCTGTAATCCCAGCACCTAACACAAGGGAGGCCCTTCCATCAATGGGCAACATGCATTTCCTTTACCGTGTTGCCCCAGAAAGATGCTAAAGACTCAGCCATGCCCAGGAGACCCTGCCCCTGCAACTCCGACAGGGCCCATGTCCTTTCCTGAGTCTTTTCCCTGCAGGTGGAGGGCCAGCAGCCCCCACAGCCTCAGTAAGAAACCAGTCAAGCTGTGCCTACAGGGTCCCAGGGCCCAGACACCAGCCAGGCTACTCTGGGTTCTTGTATTCCTGGTGTCCACAGTATTGGACACAGCGTGGTCCAGCATCATCTGTGCACTTGCGTGTCCTGGGTCACCAGGTCCACGGATTCCCTTAAGCCTCAAATGTCCTAGGGGCATGAAAGCAGTTATGGGTTTGAAGTGCCCAGTTTGATAACAGTGACACTGAAGGAGGGAAAGAGAAATCACCAGCTCTGGAGAACCAGAAGGCACAACGCCCCTGGCCCCCTGCTCTCCTCACCTCCCTTTCCTCAGTCTCTCCCCCAAGTGAGTTTCATCATTCACTCCTTTCTCAGCCTGAATTTCTATTTCTGGCTGTCTCTCTCTCCCTGACACCCTCTGCCTCTCCATGACTTATCTAGTGTGGTTTCTCCAAGTCCAATTTCCTACCCCTTTCCTTCCATTCTCTCTTTCCTTCCTCCACCCCCTCCAGCCCGGGGCTGCCATCCCCTACTTCCTGATTGTCAGATCCTTACCTGCATGGTATTTGACCCTGGGTGTGGGTCCCTGCCCTTCACGCCCCGCAGTTGTCGCCGGTGGCAGGAACAGCAGGAGCAGCTGGAAGAGGAAAAGGCCCAGGAAGCTCCAGGAGTCCAGGCCCAGGGCTGGAAGGGCCATGCTCAGCCAGGGGCTGTCACTGGACGTCTCTGGGGAAACAGGCACCGGGTACTCTCTGGGTGAGCAGTCCTTACCACATCCCCCCTGGGAACCAATCAGAGAGCCCCAGGCAGCAGAAGTATGTATGGCGGGGGCGGGGGGGGGATGCAGGGGGACGGGCCAGTTTCCTCTCCAGTGTGCCCTCAGAGAGTCTCACTTCCATCATTCTCACAGGCCTCACTCTGCCCCACTCTCCCCTCCGAATTGAAGTCCAGTTGTTCCCCATCCCTTATGATCTCTTTGCACCAATAGCCCGGCTCTGCCTTCCCTCACCTTACGCTCAAGGAAGTCCTTCTTGTTATCTACTCTGCCTTTCCTCCTCCCATAGCCCAGATCCCAAACCACTGCCTGGTCCTGGCTCCAGGACTTTCTGGGGAGCAGATTCCTGCACTCGCAGTATAGATTCTTCAGACTTGATTCTCCTGGCTCTTTCAGATCTCTTGATACCCAGGGCCTTGTACTCAGCCCTACCCTCTGATGACCCAAACAAGAAGACCAGGTCTGAACCGGCCTGCTCTGTTCTCTGACTCTGAGGCCTACAGGCCTCTTCTTGCAGAGAGGAGATGGGAGACCAGCCCTCCAGGCTGGCTAGTAGCATCACATGGAAAGCGGCCCAGGGCAGGGAGAGGCTGGTCGTCTCCCAGCCTCTGCAGCTGCCCCCTCTCTCTCTGGTCTTAGTGCTGCTGCTATCTGTACTCCTGATCTCTGCATAATCCTCCCTTTGGTCTGCCACCCCTCCAGTCAGCCATCACATCTCACGTACCGTTGAGCCAGTCACAGCATAGAACCCAGGTATCCAGACTCTTGGGCGGGGGGTGCCATCCAAGAGAAAGAAGGGAGGGCTCCCAGGCCCCAGAGGTGGGGGACAGGAGGCTCAGCCCGGCTGGGCCAGGTGTGCGGCCCTCCAGGTACCCATAGTGGCAAAGCCCGCACTGGGAGCTCTGGGCAAGGGAAACCAGAATTTCCACCTCTCGAGTTGTGACAGATCCCTGGCTTGGGCGGAAGTTGGTTGACTGGGAGGGGAATAAAAGGAGACACACCTCTCTCTTTGGCCCTCCTCTCACCTGTCTATCAAGAAAGTTTAAAAGGCCAGAAAGTTTCTAGGTCATTTCAGCCATCCCCCTGTCCCTCTATCGTCACAGCCAGTCTAACAAGCCTAGTCGGGATTTTACCTCTTGCTCAAGATTTCCCAGATAGGAGACATGACACCGTCTTTCATATTCCTCTTTTCACTTACCTCTCCACTCCTACCAACAGGGAAGTCCCTGAAGTGGAATAACCTTTCAGACCTCCCATGGCCAACTGAGCCATAGTCTTTAAAAAACAATACGATCCTGAACAACAAGGACCTGGAGCACAGTACGTGCTGCTGCTTCTAAGTTGCTTCAGTCGTGTCCGACTCTGTGCGACCCCATAGACGGCAGCCCACCAGGCTCCCCCGTCCCTGGGACTCTCCAGGCAAGAACACTGGAATGGGTTGCCATTTCCTTCTCCAATGCGTGAAAGTGAAAAGTGAAAGGGAAGTCGCTCAGTTGTGTCCAACTCTTAGCGACCCCATGGACTGCAGCCCACCAGGTTCCTCCGTCCATGGGATTTTCCAGGCAAGAGTACTGGAGTGGGCTGCCACTGCCTTCTCCAGTATGGTACAGGGACCTATATTTAATATTTGTAATAACCTATAATGGAAAACAATCTGAAAAAGAATATGTTTATATATAATCTGCCTGCAATGCAGATTGACCTGGGCTCAATCTCTGGGTCGGAAAGATCCCTTGGAGAAGGAAATAGCAACCCACTCCAATATTCTTGCCTGGGAAATACCATGGATAGAGGAGTCTGGTGGGCTACAAGTCCATGGGGTCGCAAAGAGTTGGACACAACTTAGCAATTAAACAACAGCAACCCACTCCAGTATTCTTGCCTGGAGAATTCCATGGACAGAAGAGCATGGTGGGCTGCAGTCCATGGAGTCACAAAGAGTCAGACACCACTGAGCGACTAACACTTTGCCTTTTCTTATCTATATATACATATGTGTATGTAAAACTGAATCACTTTGTTGCACAATCTTCTCTTCTTTCTCTCTCTTTTTTTTTTTGGCCACACTACCCAGCAATGTGAGACCTTCCCCAGCCAGGAATCAAACCCCCACATCCTGCATTGGAAGCATGGAGTCTTAACCACTAGACCACCAGGGAAGTCCACATTTTGCTGTACCTTTGAAACTAACACAACATTGTCAATTAAATATACTTCCATTTTAAAAAATTATTTAGGGGCTTGCCCCTTGGTCTAGTATCTAAGAATCCACCTCGCAATGCAAGGGACACAGTTTCGACCCCCTGGTCAGGGAATTTAGGTCTCACATGCCTTGGGGTAACTGAGCCTGCATGACAGCTAAGACCCAAATAAATAAATATTTTTTAAATGGTTTAAAAATTTTTTTGTAATAAATAAAACAATTGCATTAGGCTCTCATCCATGGCGGAGAAGGCAATGGCACCTCACTCCAGTACTCTTGCCTGGAAAATCCCATGGACGGAGGAGCCTGGTAGGCTGCAGTCCATGGGGTCGATAGAGTCGGACACGACTGAGTGACTTCGCTTTCACTTTCATGCATTGGAGAAGGAAATGGCAACCCACTCCAGTGTTCTTGCCTGGAGAATCCCAGGGACGGGGGAGCCTGGTGGACTGCCGTCTATGGGGTCGCACAGAGTCAGACACGACTGAAGTGACTTAGCAGCTCATCCATGGCTTTGCTGAGAAAATTCCTTCTGTAGTCTTATCTCCAGCACTCGTAGGGCAGCATCAGGCCAGTGGGAGACCCAGAAAATTTCCCATCTGCTCTCATACTTCTGAGGCACCCAAAGGCCGGATGGTGGCTGCTCACCCCTCCCTTAGGGCTCCAGGGATCTCATAATGCAGGGTTAATGAGGCATCTAGCACCAAAGGCTTCATGACCTAGAAAGTGGGTAGTTTCCTGCTCACTCAGCCCCAGCTGACTGCTGGTAACAGAGCACAGACGTCCCAGGGCTAATCGACTCTAATAAATAGACCACCTCCTTAAATGCATATTCCTCACGGTCAGGAAGCCTTTCCTGCTGTGTAACATCCACCCACCCCACGTCCCTGCCACAGCAAAGCGGACAGCCTAGGCTCCTTCTTAGAAGAATTCCTTGTCAGAGTCGGCTCAGCCTTCTTCCCTTTCCCGCTGCCCTCATTTTTCCTCAATTTCTCTGAGGGCTGGTCTCAGCCAAGCCGCTCCTGACAGCTGTTTCTGGCAAGACTAGATCCTGCTGATCTAGTGGCAAGCTCACTCTGCAGTCTCAACTTGGGGACCCAGATTTGATGCCTCGTTAGGGAACTAGATCCCACATGCTGCAACTAAGACCCAGCACAGCCAAATAAATTAAAAAACAACAACAACACTTAGTTTAGACTCCCCCAGACTCTCATGGAGTCTCATTGCCAGGTCCCTGGGAGAAGCCATGGGCCCAGTCACCCGGAGAAAATTTTCTAGACTCTCAGAATCAAGGATCACTCCCACCTAGACCCCACATTTCATGCCCCCTAACCCTCAGTTTAGAGTGGGAACCTACCCCGCTGCAGGCCTCTCTGCTTGAATGGACTGGCTTGTCTGGGAAGAGTTCTGATGGTGGGGAGCCGGGAGGAGGGAGGAGATTCCAGCCCCAGGCTCCGGCCTCTGCCTTGTTCCTCTCTCTCCGGAAGTCTTAGATTCAATGCCCTGAGCCTAGTTCTTCCTTCTGACAAGTCTTCTTTACCTCAACCACAAGTATGAAGTTTGCCTTATTGATAAAGGCTTTGATCTACCCAACAATTTTAGCTTCTAGGTACTACAGTAATCTTTTTTTTTTTTGGTCTTGCCATGTGGCATGTGGGATCTTAGTTCCCTGACCAAGGATAGAACCCTCACCACCTGCATTGGAAGCATGGAGTCTTAACCACCGAATCACCCAGGGAAGTCCCCACATTTTAAAGATAAGGGAAGTGAGGCAGAGTAGCCAGAAGGAAAGGTAAACTCAGGTCTGCCTCGTTCCAGAGTGAATCCCTTAGCTACAGTGTCTCTTAGGCATCCTCCTCCTGCCCGGGTCCAGCAAACTCAACTCTGAGCAACTTGGATGGAGAAAGCAAGTTCTAGTTCCCCTGGGCTAAGAAACAGTATCTCTGGGGTGAATCTTGACTCAAGAGGAAACAGAAGCCTACAATTCCTGCCTCCACTGCCTCCGCAAGGGCCTCCCAGGCTAGTTCCCTGAGGAGCCTGGTGGGGAGGAGGATCACCTTGCCCCCATCACTGCCCATCTGTACCAGAGTCTCAGAAGTCAGACTTCAGGCCACACTGCCCTCTCTCTTGCTGCCCACACAGGGGCCCACGCTCAGTCTAACGCCCAAGTCCTGCCATCTTGTAAGTCTTGGTTGGTTTTTTTTTTTTTTTTTTACTAAAAAAATGTTTACTAATGTCTATTCCCACTTAAACATAGCACTGTCATAAAAAAAAACTTTAAGCATTTGCAATTTTTTAATAATTTCACATATGTGTTCATGAAATCATAGTGAAGTTGATCTGGTAATCCATAAGATTTTCAGGTTGTAAACTGCAGAGGCTATATATGAGATACGTGATTTCAGAAATGCAAGGAAGGAGTTTGGGAGGAGGGAAGAAAAGGAGAAAGGAGATAAGGTCTTTGGAAACAGAGTTTTCTGTGGAATCTCCTGAAAACTTTTCTGGCATTCCACCTTGGAAAGATATTTTGGTAAATAGAATGTTTGAAAGTCTAGATTTTGAATGAGGGGCCCCACACTTTCATTTTGCACGGGGCCCGGCAAATAATGTAACAGGACCTCTCACAACATTGGGGATGCTCAGAGCTGACAGGGTCCCACCCTCTCTCTGTACAAATGAGGAAACCAAGGCCAGGGAGAGGAAGTGTCTTGGCTGAGGTTGAAGCAGGGCAGCAGTTCAGGTAGGGTGGCGGTAGGAAGGGGTCAGTGGTTCAGGACCAGGTTGTAGGGGCTATGCCATTTCACAGCTGCACTGTGGGGGCTCCCCAACTCTTTTCTCTCCAAGCCCTGGGGCCCAACCTGGGGACCCCCATGACAGCACTGCTGAGTTCAACCCTGACCTCCCAGTGGGGACTCCTTCCCCGTGGCCCCTGCTGCTGCTGCTGCTAAGTCGCTTCAATCGTGTCCAACTCTGTGCGACCCCATAGACGGCAGCCCACCAGGCTCCTCTGCCCATGGGATTTTCCAGGCAAGAGTCCTGGAGTGGGCTGCCACTGCCCCTAGACCACATCAAATAATAACCCCTTTCTGGCCAGCTTTCACCCCAGGATGGAAATCTAGATGTGGGGATAGAGGTGGGAGAAGTTGCTTCCCATACCCACCCCATGCTCACCCCAGGGTCTCTGTCTCTTCTGCATTCTGATGGAGCCTGGATACCTCACCAAGGGAGGGATCCTGGAGCCAGGAGAGAAGCCCCTCCTGGCTGTGCCAACGACCCAGCTGGTCTAATTCTTCCCACCACCTCTCCCCTCAGCTTCAGGGAAGCCCCAGAAGAGCACAGTCCTAGGGAACATCAGCTTCCCGGGTCCCCTTCTTAGCCCTATCTACCCAGTCCCTCATTATCCTCTTTTTTACAATCACAAGAAGTCAAATCAACTTATAATTAAAGTGCCTAATGTGTGTAAGGCACTAAGGATATATCCCCAAGCCTCTGCTCCCCCAGCACCCCCCCACCTCTTCTCACCCCTACAGTCTCCAGTCTTCTTTCTGTCCACCCAGCCCAATCCCCTTTAACCCCTTACCCAGTGCCTCCTGGGTTTCCTCCTCCTGTCCGACTAGTGCTGGAAGACTGAGCTGAGTATTGAACACAATGGCCTGACCCCCTCTGTCCGCCCCTCCTCGGGGCAGAGCAAGCGCCAG
>NW_011494665.1:1086536-1100934 GCF_000754665.1 Bison bison bison
GCCTCACTGGTCCTCAGTCACCATGGCAACTGCATCTCTAAGTGGGAGGGACTAGAATCTCCCCATATTCTTCCTCCTCCTACTCGTGTCCCCCTGCGCCCCACCTTCTGCGGCTCCTGAATCCACATGTTTGGAGGACGCAGGGCTCTGGATGTGGGGGGAGGTAGGAGGGGGAGCACACTAGCCTCTGGGGGTCCTTGCTCATCTCCCTTGCCCACTGTCAGGCAGACATCACGATGCAGATGTCCCCCAGCTTGGTTCAGGGGATTAGTTGAGGCCAATTCTCCTTTATGGTCAGTTCCTCTGGGTTTTCCCCCTTCTCTCAGGAACTGTGTATATGTAAGGGGGTCACACCTGGATGCTGGCCAGCCTGACCCCAGGCAAACTGAGTTTGCCAGCGAGGATGCAAATGAACACACAAATACCCATGCAAATAAGCCAAGAGGCAAGGTCTCTGTCAAGAAGCCTAAGAAGCTGTCTCCTATTACTATTATCCTGGCTTGCATGGCAAGGGCACCACTGCCAGGTTCAAGTTCTGCTGTTTATTCCTAAGCCACTTTACCAAGATGCCAGAAGCCTTTGGCTAACCCCCTGAGACCTATTAGAAGGAGAAAGTTTGTGCTGTAAGAGGAGGGACAGAGGGTAGACTTCAGAAAGGACTTTCCAGAGGATCAGACCAGATAGGAATAAAAAGAGACAAGCCTAAGCTGGATTCTTTCCTATTGAGAGGCAAGCAGGGGTCTGGGCAGAAGCTTTGGAAGCTGGCTGGGCCTGGGGTCCTCTGCTAGCCCTGATCCTGAGCCACTATGTACCAGAGCTCCCTCCTGTCCCCGCTGGGGCTTACCTTCTTCATTGGTAAAATGAGGAGTTGAAAAAGCCCCTTCTAGGGGACTTCCCTGGCGGCCCAGTGGTTAAGACTCTGCACTTCCACTGCAGGGGACATGGGTGTGACTCCTGGCTGGGGAACTCAGATCCTAGATGTCATACAGCCAAAAAAAGAAAAACAAAAAGCCCCTTCTAGATTGGTTTCTCCTGGTCTGTGGGAAGATTGTGAAAAAAGGTACCATGGGGCTGGAAAGCAGAAGCCCCAGGGATCCTAGGCCTGGATCCCTATAACTTGCTGTGTGATCTTAGGCAGGGCACCTGCCCTCTCTGATTCACATAAGTAAATGATGGCTTTTCAGCTTACCTGGGAGCAGCTTGGCTCATCTCTAGACTTAGTATTTTTTACAAAGAAGGAAGTGAGTGTTCTGGTGCCGGTCCAGGGCAGAGAGTTTCACAGGCCAGATGTGGTTCCCCTTAAGGTCTGGTTTGGGGTAGCGGGTGAGCATTTCCGTCTGGGGCAGGGCAAGAAGGGCATGTGTTGAAAGCAGAAGTGGACTAGGCAGAGATGCTGTCACATCCCCCACCACTTCCTGACACGCCATCCACTGTACCCTCAGCCCTGAGGCCCTGGGGATTCGAAGAAAGCCAAAAGATTCTTCCTGAGGCAGGAGGCAGATGGGCCCCTCAGGGTTAAGTGACAGGAAATCCACTCCATGTGGACTGAAATTCCAAGAAGAAAGTAACAGGACAATTAAGAGAGGAGGCTGGGCCCTGCCCAGACCACATATCACTCATCTTTAGGGGACCTGTCTGACCACACATGCACAGAAAGGCTCCTTGAGGATCATGGGGAGTAATGCTAAGGGATGGCCTACCCATAGGCCTTTGCAGTAGAGTCCGTCTTGACCAAGAGATGCATGCGCAAACATGGAAGGATCCTGAGATATATGAAATATGGACTGTAAACCAGGCAAATCAAAATGATTGGCCAAAGGAAAACCAGAAGAAACACCCCATAAAAATAATTCAAACTACCATGAGGGCGCGACTCAGGGACTCTCCCTCTGAGTCTGCCCATGTGTCTATCCACACATACTGTACTCTTTTCCTCCAAATAAACACTTTACTAGCTTCACTGCTTTCCAGACTTGTGGGAATTCTTTTCTGCAAAGCTGAAGGGCCAAGGCCCTTGTCACTGACCACTGGTCTAGTGGCTAGGATTTGGTGCTCTCACCTCTGTGATCTGACCTCAATCTTTGGCCGGGGAACTGAAGCCCAACTTCAAGCCACTGCAGGCCAAGGCCACTCAAAATCATTCTCCCCCAGGATTGGGACACACAGCAGGAGAGGAAAAAATGATTTGGAATCAAGGTGGCCAGGGCTAAAAGAAACTGAAATTGAGCTAGGGCTGTAAGACAAAAACTGGACTGCAGAAAGACTTTACACCTGGGGGTGTCCTTGGGCCCCTGCCCCCAGTGCTTTCCCTTTTAGGGGGATTGTTCCCAGTCCCTGTAGCAGAATTGGAAGAGACTACATTTCCATTTCTGAAGAGGGAGGAAAGTCTACAGTCCCCCTCCTCTTCATTCCAGGTTACCCAGCTGGGCTTCAGGGAACCCTCTCCTGGTTGTGACATGGAACTCAAAACTTCCAGGAAGGAGCTAAGTTGTCCCATGAGGGAACAGAGACGTAGTCTCTGGAGGTAGCTGTGGCTGCAGTTAGAAATTTACCAGGGTGAGTGGGACACCCGAGTCTCCTATGTCTAGCTCCTGGGATTCGAGAAGGAAGGAGACGCTTTCTGCAGCCTCACTTCCACTTCTCCAGCCGGGGCACAAGATTCCACTTACTCTGGTTTGCTTGGTCTCAGTTTCCCCATCTACGGGAAGACAGGGTGTCAGGGCCCTATGTCCTTAATTGAAGGAGGAGCAGGAAGTGATTGGACAGAGGTTAGCAAATGACAGTCCCAGGAAAATGAGATGAGGAGTGAAGCGTGAGGAAACCCAGGCATCCTGTCCCCTTAGGCTCCGTCCCTCAAGATCCCTGGGGTTACCCTTCCCCCACTTTGAGGCCGGAGGACCACCCAGAGGGCCCCTTAAGTTATCTACTGAAGTTGGCACACCGATATTCCATGTCCACAGGGCTAGGAAACTGACATCCCGCACCCCCCATCCCACCCCAGGGGCCGAGGTCCTCCTTCCCCACCACCTTCAAGCCTTACCCCCAGCCCAGCAGTGGAGACCCTAACCCAGGCGTCCAAGACTTCCAGCAGAGTCTGTACCGGGCAGGGGGCGGAGCAGAGGCAGGCAGGGAGGGGGAGGGGGTGGGGACCCTGCCAGCCCCCTCCGATGTCCCAGTTCCCAGGCAGCTCTTAAAGGGACCAAGGAGAATTAACTAGGGGCAGCTTAAGGGGGTAGGTGTAGAGGAAAGTGGGTAGTGGGGAGAGGATTAGGTCTGCCAGGGACAGGAGGACCAAAGTAGGGGGCCTGACGCATCCCCTCTTCCTCCAGAAACCCCCAGACTCCTCAGTCGAGCCTTTTCCTCATCCCATGTGACCCCCATTTTGGCCACCCAGCTTATGACTAACACTTCCTCAAATCCTGGCCCTATTTTCCCTTGGGTCCTTGCCCACTTCCTCCCCCCTTCCCCATATTCATGCCACCCCAGTCTCCGGTGGGAGCTGCCAGCTGGCACTGACTGGTACTAAGCACAGAGACTCAGCCCAAGGATTGTAAGGGCCCGAGGCCTGGCCCAGAGGGGGCGGGGAGGCCAGCGCCTCAGAGTCCATCCAGGTTGGCGGGGGTGGGTGGGGAGCAAGAGGCACCCTCCCCTCTCAGCTGCCTTCTAAGTCTTGTTTCCTCCACCCCTCTGGCTGGGCAGGGGGCACCAAGGCCCTGGAGAGACTAAGAGACAAAGGGTCCTGTTCCAGCCCCTCCCTCTCCTGCTCCCTGATAGGCTGTCAGGGTGCTGACACAGAAAAGGAAAATGGCTTAGCCAGTTACTTCTGGGCCTGGAGGGGCAGGGGGCAGCTGAGAGACACACACACATAAGGAGAGGGAAAAAGAAGTGGAAACTGAAAGACAGCAGTGAGCCAGCAGGAAACCTCAGCTCTCATATCCCTGCTCTGCTCAAAAATACCCCCTGGCTCCCCAGTGTCCTCGGCATTAATTTCCGGCTCCCTGATGGTGTTCTCGGCTGCCTCTCATCCCTTCAGCCTGGGAAGGCTCTGCCCAGTCCACCCGGACTCTGCCTTTCCTCAAATATCAGTTTATTATTTTTTCTGTATCCTTTTTTCTTAGTCTTTTGTTTTTCTTCTTTTTTTAAAGAAGAAAAAAAAAACAAAAAATATTTTTAAAAATGAACAAAAATTCATTTTCAGTCTTTGTCAAGTTTTAGTTTAAACTGCATCCCCTACCTGGGATGGTGTTTCTTTTCCTTTCTACCTGGTAGAAAACTTCCCACCTTTCCATGCCCTTCTCCCAAAAGATCCCTTCCTCTGTGAAGTCCTCCTTGGTCCTCCCACAGTATTCTGAGTTGCCGCACTGTTTTCTGGGAATCAGGAGTCCTGGGCTCCTCCAGCAGTGAACTGGGTGACTTCAGGGAAACCTCTCGTTTCTCTGGGTCTCTGCTGCCTCGCTTAAAACGGGACTACTCATAGCCTGCCCCCTAGTGGTGAATGTGCAAATTGGTTCTATCGTTTTGGAAGCAATTTGGCTAGAGGTCTCAGGTTCTCCAAAAGTGCTCACACTGAGTCTATTTCTGAGTCTATGAATTTACAAATACTTATAAAGCACCTACTATGTTGTCAGACACTTCACTAGGTACTGGAGATTCAGACAGACAAAAACACGTGCCCTCAGATGTATGTATTCCGGTACAGAAGACAGATGATGAACAAATACATACATGAAATCTGTGCAGTGAAAGTGAAGTTGCTCAGTCATGTCTGACTCTTTGCGACCCCATGGACTATAGCCTACCAGGCTTCTCCGTCCATGGGATTTTCCAGGCAAGTGTACTGGAGTGGGTTGCCATTCCTTCTCCAGGGGATCTTCCCGTCCCAGGGATCGAACCCAGGTCTCCCGCACTGTAGGCAGACACTTTACCCTCTGAGCCAGCAGGGAGGCCCTGAAATATGTGCAGTGATGTTAAATGCACTAGAGAAAAAGTAAACCAGGGAGGGTGGCTCAGAAATTGTCAGGCTGAGAATGAGAAGGAGTGTGTGCGTGCTCAGTTGCTTCAGTCACGTCCAACTCTTTGTGACCCCACGGGCCCCGCCAGCCTCCCTTGTCCAAGGGATTTTCCTGGCAAGAACACTGGAGTGGGTTACCGTTTCCTCCTCCAGGGAATCTTCCCAACCCAGGGATTGAACCCATGTCTCCTGAATCTCCTGAGCTGCAAGCAGACTCTTTTCCACTGAGCCACCGGGGATATCCACGAGCAGGAGGATGCTATTTCATTAAATTTGGTCAAGGGAGGTTTTACTGGGGGGGGTGGTGACATTTGAATAGAGACCTGAAGAAAGTGAGGGAACAAGCAAGCAGATATTTGATCGGGAAAGTGGTCCAGGCAGAGGGAACCACTTGTGCAAATATCCTGAGGCAGGTGTGCGCTTGGTGTGTCCTAGGGAGTGTCTGGGTAGTCACTGAAGTTGAGTGGGGTAACCATGAGGGAGAGCAGGGAGAGATGAGCTGCAGGAGCTATCACGCCTGGCTTTGCATGCCATTTTGGGAACTTTGGCTTCTACACTCAGTGCTTTGGAAAGGCTCTGGAGGGTTTTGAGCAGAGGGGTGACCCAACTATTAAAGGACCACTCTACTACTGTGTGTAGAGAATAAAGTGTATGGAGCACAGGCAGGAGAGCGATTAGGAAACTAATCCCATAACCCAGACGGGAGATGGTGGTGGTGGTGGTGGTGGTGAGAATGAACGGGATTCCAGATATATCTTAAAAGTGGAGTTGGCAACATTCACTAATGGATTGAACTTGAGGTATGAGAGGACAAGAGGAGTTAAGGACGAGCTCCAGGATATTTGACCTGAGCTCCTGGAAAGAAGGGTGGTCATTGGCTGAGATGGAGGAAATTATAGGCAGAGCAGGTAAGAGTGGAGCAGAGGGGTAGAAACCAGCATATCAGTTTGGGACATACTAACTTTCAGATGCCATTTGACTTCAAGTGAGTATTCAGGCCCTGGGTCAGAGCACAGGAATGAGCTCAAGATTTAAGAAAGAGAGTCACCAATATACGGAGGGCGTTTAAAGTTGTGAACCTGGAGGAAGACTCCCAGGGCCTAAGCGCAGACAGAGGAGAAAAGGATTGAATGCTCGGTCAGTCCCTGAGTCAGGGATCAGGGAGAAGAGGATGATTCAGCAACACTGGCTGAGCAGTGACAAACAGGGTCAAAGAAACTGAAGACCGAGAAGTGGCGGCTGGGTTAGCAGCACGCAGGTCACAGGGACCTTGACAAAGCAGTCTTTTTGGAATGAAGGAGGAAGCAGGTCAGCAGCTGAGAGTTAGGAGAGGAAGTTTGAAGAGAGAGAAGAGGTGTGAAATAGTCATCTGGAGAAAGGGATGACTGGGTTCAAAACAGCAATAGCAGGGGAGGAAGTCCCAGGGTTGTGGTCATGAATTTAAAGTAAGATTCCGTGCTAAGAAACTACCTGAAATATTTACAGAAAAGGGATTCACAGCTGCATTATTTACAATCATAAAATTGAGAATTAATATAAATGTCCAGAAGGGGTGGTTAAATGAAGTGTTGTATATTCATTCAGCCACTAAAAATGGCTGCAAAATATCTGCAAAGCATATGACTTGATAGCTGTAGATAGATAAAATTGAGAGAAAAATCTTTCTCCCTTATCTTAAGAACTGATATGAGAAAGATAATCCTGCCAATAGAAAGATGAGCAAAAGGGATAGAAATATGTTATTCACACCAGAAGAAAAGTAACCAATGTATGTAGATGGAAAAAAATTTTCAACTTCTCTTCAAAGAAATGCAATCTGAAACATTAATGAACTGCAATTGTTTTCCTAACAGGATGGCAAAGATTAAAACCGACAAAAATCCTGGTGTTGGGAAGAGTTTGGGGGCAAAGTGGGCTCTGCTGCAGGTGAGAATGGTAAAGACCCATTTCTCTGGGTAACACATAGCCTTTATAACATATATACCTTTGATTCAGCTAGTTCCCTTCTTGGAATTTATTTCATCGAAATGCCCAGAGATGTGTGCAAAGATACCTGTTCCAGGACACATTATTTATTAGAACCAGGAGAAAACTGTAAATATATGTATATAAGTTGAAAAAAAAATGCTTGAAGGCCTCCTCCATGGTATTCATAGAGGTTATCTCTGAGTAGTGGCAGTATAGATGGTTATTTTTTTTTTTCTTGTTCTACCTTCTCTGTAATGATCAAGTATTACTTTAGTTAATGTCTGTTAATGAAAGTTGCTCAGTCGTGTCCGACTCTTTGTGACCCCATGGACTGTAGCCACTAGGCTCCTCTGTCCATGGAATTCTCCAGGCAAGAATACGGGAGTGGGTAGCCACTCCCTTCTCCAGGGGATCTTCCCAACCCAAGGATCGAGCCAGGTCTCCCATATTGCAGGCAGCTTCTTTACCATCTGAGCCACCAGGGAAGCCCCAAGTATTGCTTACACGATAGGAAAAGAGTCAATGCTGTTTAAAAATAACCCATACGGGGGACTTTGCTGGTGGTCTAGTGGCTAAGACTCTGTGCTCTCAGTGACAGGGGGCCCAGGTTCAATCCCTGGTCAGGGAACTAGATCCCACACGCAGCAGCTAAGACCTGGCACAGCTAAATAAGTTAATTAAAATAATGTATAAATTAACTTAGAAAATGAAAATAATCCTTATAAACTTTGAAATAACATTGGAAAGTGCTGACGCATGTCAACTGAGTAAAGGAGAATTAAAGTTTAAACCACGGTGAGGTCTTAACTATGTAAAGTGTATGTTCAGGAGGAAAAAATAATCTGAAGGAAAATCCATCAGGGGGTTGCCTCTGGGTGACTGAAAAGGGATGATTTCTTTTTTCTTCTTTTCATAATTACTTGTGTTTTCCGTTTTACTACAGAGTATGTGTTACATGTTAACTGCTGCTGCTGCTAAGTCGCTTCAGTTGACTCTCTGCGACCCCATGGACGGCAGCCCACCAGGCTCCCCCTTCCCTGGGATTCTCCAGGCAAGAACACTGGAGTGGCTTGCCATTTCCTTCTCCAATGCATGAAAGTGAAAAATGAAAGTGAAGTCGCTCAGTCGTGTCCGACTCTTAGCGACCCCATGGACTGCAGCCCACCAGGTTCCTCCGTCCATGGGATTTTCCAGGCGAGAGTACTGGAGTGGGGTGCCATTGCCTTCTCCGTACATGTTAACAACAAGAACCAAATCGTTAATAGTCCTGTGCGGTCCGCTGAGAGTCACATGAGGTAACCACGTGTGACGCACCCGCTGGGCGGAGTTGGAGCTACCGATTCGCCTGCGCGGTCAGCTTGCCCCAGGTTTCGTGGACCTGCCTTACCCTCTGCCTCGCTCAAGAGCAGGGACGCTGCCTGCTAGCCCGGCTCTCAGTGCTTCCTGCGGAGCCCCCCAGTGTTCAACTGCCGGGGAGCCCACGCCGTGAGCGGGGCTCTGGCGCCCCCATGTGTCACGTCTGGGAAGCCCATTTGGACGGTCCCATTTAGAAAAGACGGGAACTCCATTGATGCCCAAGTCCCATATTCCCTGGGACCCCCAAGTCCTTGCCTGGGACTGAGAGAGAAAGGATTTCCTTCTTCAGAACCACCCTCCCCAGAAAAGGACCGCTTCCTCAAGTCCATGCACTATCCTCTCTGCATCCCTTTCCCGGAGGCACCTGGCTTGAGCCCCTAGGGAAGCAGGACTTTCCAGCAGGACTTTCCAGCAGGACTTTGGAGGTTTTTCTCATCTCATTCATTTTGCTTTCTCCAATTCTTTTTCCCACAGTCCCAGGCATGCTCTTTTTCTCACTAACTTTTGACTGCGGGCTCAACTCATCTGCCCCAGGAAATGTAAACTTACATTTTATCATCACTTTTTTTTTTTTTTCAGAAGGGGAGCATAATGTCACAGAAGCAGGGGTCTGCAGCCGGGACCCTGGGTTCTCTCTGCCATCTAGTAGCTGTGTGGTCATGTCGAGTTAACTCTGAGCCCGCATTTCCGGGGACAAGACAGCATGAGGGTCAAATGAAATAGCGCAGAGATGCTTTGGAACCTATAAAAGGCCAGAGGAGGGTTGGTCCCTATAGCTCATTTTCCCTGCTTGGGGTCTTTTCCCTCCATCTGGTTTCCTCATTCTCCTACATTAGAGGCCTCCCCCTGAGGCTCCTACTCCACCTGACCTGTCCCTTTGTCCCCAGCAGTCCACTGGAGTGTAAGATCCCTGAGAACCCTGAGTACACAGTCTTGTCCGTTTCCCTGTCTCCGAGCTGAGCACAGTCTGGCGCAGACGGACATTAACTGCCTGCTTGCAAAGTCAGACCAGCCTCTTTCTGGCCAACTCCCTCCTCCCCATCTGTCCTTGCCCCGGGTCCTGAGATGTCACCCCCCTCAGACTGGGTCTATATCATCATGTGTCTCAGTATTCATGCTGAGCTCAGGGTCCAGCACGAAGAAGGTTCTCGCTAAGTGCTGGCTGGTTGAAGGAAGTCAGGAAGGAAATGCTTGCCCTCAGGCTCTGCCTCTCTGCGACTCGTGGAGAGAGCCCCACCCTGGGTGGGCAATGCTCATGTCAGAGCGTCTCCCCAGCAGCCACCGCTGGGTGCCCAGCTGTGCACCTGAAGCTCTCCAGTCTTTGTCTCCCCAGGGGAGGCTGGGCAGCGTGAGGATGCAGGTGACCGAGTGACATGTGTCAGACCCTCAGAAAACACACAAGGACACCCACCAACAAAGACACCACGGCAGCCAGGGATAGAAACAACTAGTGTATTGATTCAGGGAGGAGAGAAGGGGTGCAGATGGGTAACGGGAGGCAAGGGGCTCCTTAGTGTTTGCTGAAACCCGCTGCCGCAAGCCCTCCACACTTCCTCGCCTTCCTCCCCTTCGGTGGGGCCCCAGCAGGCTCTCCCCTTTCCTAGTAGGCCTCCCTCTCCCTCATCCCCTACACCCACGTGACCTTGACCGACCTCCAGTAGTGACTGGGCAGAACCCACCCCTGGCTCTAAAGCTAGGTGAAGGCAGGCTCAGACTAACCTTTCTTCCCCCTCCTCTACCTCCCGCCTCATTCCCATCTCTTGTCTAAATAACATACAGAAGAAGCAAACGCAGCTGGGACCTGGGAGAATCGAGTCACCCCGGGGTTGGGGAGAGGAAGGGACGGGGCGGGCAGGCGGAGGAGCCTCTGCCAGGGGTCGTGGAACGATGGGGGCCGGCCCAGGGATGAGGCTCAGCCCTCCTCCCTTGGAGGCTGGCGGAGCAGACTCCACACCTGCCTCTCAGGCACCATGTCACGGGGTCCCCGGGATGGGGGTGGCGGGCAGGGCAGAAAAGCAGAAACGAGGCTTTGTAAAAGCAGCCTCTCTCCTCGGCTCCCTCTTTGGTTTTAAGGCAGATACGGAGTTTCTCGGAAGCAGGGAGAAAAGGGGGGGAATTGAGATAGATGCGCGCGTTTTTTTTTGGCTTATGTTTTTCCTTCGGTATAAAACCACTGTAGAAAATAACTTCTCTTAGAAAAACAAAAAACAAAACATAGAAGAAAAAACAAAGGGGTATTTTTCTTTGGCTTCGAACCCCTTCCCGTGAGGTGCAGGGCAGGGGTGGGCATGAGGTGAGGAAGAAGCATGGGCCTCCGCCCCCACCCCTGCCTGGCAGGTCCCAGGTTACATGATGCTGCAGTTCTGGGGGCTCTAAGAGAGAAGAGAGACGGGGAGAGGTGTGAGTGGCAGTGCTGGGCCGAACCCTCCCTTCCCCTCTTAACCCAGCCCCGCCCCTGCCCTCCAATCTGGGGCTCAGACAGGAGGGGCAGGACGCAGGAGCGGCAACCCTCTAGGATCTTGGGCTGCGGGGAGGAGGCTCCCACTCCCCCGGGCTGCGGAAGAGAAGGCTCTCCCTCCCACAGGGCAGCCTGGCCCTAACCCTGGAGGACTAGGGTCCTCTGCCCGCCGGGGGTTGGAGACAGAGGGCTGACTCACCTGGGTTCGGGGTCTGGAGTTGCCCAGGAGGTAGGAGCGGGTGACCAGGCTGTCCCCGAAGCTGCCACCCCCACTGCCCCCCACACTTCGGTAGCTGCGAGTGACTGTGACACTGGAGGCGGAGGAGCCAGAGGAGATGGATCCGCCCCACCTGGGCTCCCGAGCCGCTGGCAGACGCCTTGTCTGCGGGCTGCCCGCAAGTCCCGCACAGCACGGTGCGCGAGCGCAGGTTGTACTCGGCGGGGTCCCCCGAGCTGCTGCCTGCGTGGGAGCCCTGAGGAGGGAGACAAGGCTCAGGCCGGACGGCGAGTCTGGGACTGACCGCTCAGGCCCAACACCCAGGCTCCGCGCTCCGGCAGGGTCCAGGCAGAAAGGTGGGCTTCTGCGCTTAAGTAACCTAACTGGTGGGTAGTATAGGGCTTGTTGGGTCGGGGCTGGGCTGGGAAGAGGGGAAGGGAAGGACATGACAGGGGGAAGGGTCAAGAAGACTTGGGGACAGTCAGGAAACAGGAGCCGGGTCTTTGACTCTTGTCTTAGCTACTCTAAGCTTCAGAGGGAAAGGACAGTGAGCAAGCCTGTAGAGCGGCAGGCATGCAAAACTAACTGGGGAGGAGGGTAGGTGAGAGAGACCCTTCTCCCAGGAAAAGTGGGGAAAATGAGAGGCCATGCATGTGACTAGGAGGGGGAGGAGACAAGAAAGGAGATGCATGCAACAGAAGTGGGGGGGAGAGAGGCAGGGCTGTGGGCCCCACGTCTGTCCTCCCTTCTCTGCCCTGGGGGATAAATCCAGACTCTTGTCCACCGCTCCCATGGGAAGACTCATTGGCATCAGAAGTTCCCACTCCCTTCCTTACCAGAGTAGGGCACCCAGACACCTGGGTTCCCTGTTCAAGGTATAGGGAGGAGAGAGAAGAAAAGCCAGGGCAGCGAGTGAAGTTCCAAAATGTTCTTTAATGAAAAGACTTTCTGGCAGGGGGAGGCCAGGGCGAGGGTGTCCCCAGGCCTGGCTGCGTGCCCTGGCGTGGGCTGGGCCTCAGCGGCGGCTGCCACTCACGTGGTGGTGATGGAGCAGATCGTCTCCATCCTCATCGTCGTCGTCCTCGACCACGGTCACTGAGCGCACCAGCTTGCGCATGGCCACCTCCTGCCGCAGACACAGGACAAGGCCGAGGGTTAGGGGCTGCGGGTCGGAGAAGGGGTGTGCAGCATGCCCACCCCAGCAGCCTCCAGGAGCCTGCTCGCGTTCTGCCCCCTGTCCCGGCTGCCACTAGCTCTGTCCTCCAAGGCGCTGGAGGTAAGAAACTTGTTTCTACTCCAGGGGCATGCGCAAGGTCTCTGGATAGGAGCGTGATCTGCCCTTAACCATGCTCACTGTCTAACCCCCACCCCTCCTGCTGCTAGGGGAGCTATCTCTGGGTGGAGAGTTTGGGGCCTGGGAGAAAGCAGCCCTGAACTGGGATGGGGGCAGCTGCCTCCAACTCTGGCCACGGGGGAGGCCTCGTCCAGTGAGAGGCCAGCCCGCAGCATACTCACTTCCCCAGTGGAGTTGATGAGAGCTGTACGCAGGCTGTTTCCGCAGCCCCAGGTGTTCTGGGTCTTCCACACCAAGTCAGTAGGGGGGCTGTGGGTGGCCCCAGCTCCTGCAGCCCAGATCTGGGGGAGGGAGAATTCAGTAGAGAAGGGCGCTCACGCGCCGGCACCCCTAGCCTCAGGCCAGCCCATCCCCACCCGAGGCCACCCCAAACACCTGGCCACTCACCGTCACCACCTGCCCGGCCTTCAGAGTGAACTTTGGTGGGAAGCGGTAGGTCAGCAGGGGGTCATCTCCATTCTGGCGCTTGATCTGCCAGTTGCCCATGGACTGGTCCTGCCCAGGAGGTAAGGGGCAGGTGAGAGAAGCTCCTTCAGGCTCTTAGAGGGTTTATCACTTTCTATTCCTCCCCTCACGGCTCTCCCCGCTCAAGGATCAATAACAGCTACGTCTACAGGCACTTAGGCTGTACCAGACCCACTCAGTCCTTTCACCTTCCCAAGAACTCGAAAGTTAGGGACTATTGTTCATGCCTGTTCTGCAGATGACGATGCTAGAAGAGGTTAAATACATCGCCCAAGAAGGTCTCACTGCACTGATGAGTCCTGGGGCCAGGACTGGAGGAGATACCCACACTTGCCCTGGTCTGATGTGAGGAACAGCCCTCCCCGCAAACTCCGTCCCTTCACCTTCCAGGCCTTCTCCCTAACCCGACCTGGGAGGCCCACCTCGTTGGACTTGTTGCGCAGGCGCACGAACTTGCCCTCCTCGTCTACCTCCTCCACGGCCACGCGCCCGCTGGTGCGAGCGTGCTGCGAGAAGCTGCTCCGGCTCTCGGTGGACTCCAGCTTGCGCTTTTTGGTGACGCTGCTCCCACTCTGTGTCTGGGACGAGTGGGAGGAGGCCCGGCCTCGGGTGCGCTGCGAGGTGGGACTAGGGGACAGGCGGAGCCTGTGGAGGGGGAGCAGGGTGAGGGGGCCTCGTCAAGGCGGGTGGCAGGCAGGCAGGAGGCAGCAGCCGCTCCCTGCCTCCCCCGGAGCCCACCTCTCCTCCTCGCCCTCCAGGAGCTTGCGGTAGGCGTGGATCTCCATGTCCAGGGCCAGCTTGATGTCCAGAAGCTCCTGGTACTCGTCCAGCTGCTGCTGCATCCTTGCCCGCATTTCCGCCATCTCCCGCTCCTTGTCTGCCAGCAGCCGCCGGCTGGTGTCGCGTTCACGGGCCAGCGAGTCCTCCAGGTCCCGCAGCTTCGCTTCCTTAGCTGCCAGCTGGGTGAGGGGGAATGGGGGTCTGGTGAGCTCTGAAGGTCCCCGAGTATGGAGAGGTAAGGGATAGGGGTAGGGGCACCCCCCCCGGGCACACACCACCCCCACCACCCCTGTCTTCAGGTTCCCATCAGAGCCTTTCATGGGCTCTAATGTGGCTGTGGCTGGCTGGCAACTGGGGAGTCCTTCTCAACATTCGACTGAAATCTCTTAATCTGAGGCTAGAACCTATCTCCTCTGCCACAAATGGCACAGCCAGCTACAATATTGATGCTGTTAACACCTCACTATGCCTGCAATGCAGGAGACCCCGGTTCAGTCCTTGGGTCGGGAAGATCCCCTGGAGAAGGGAATGGCTACCCATTCTCCAGTATTCTTGCCTGGGAAACCCCATGGACAGAGGAGCCTGGCAGGCTACAATCTGTGGGGTCGCAGAGAGTCAAACATGACTGAGTGACTAACACTTTCACTCTTTTCCTTTCCACTTTTAACACCTCACGCTGAGTCTTGTGGCAGATCTAAGAGTTAGGGAGGACGGGAATGGTCTCTATATTCAAACGGGAAAAACCTAGGCTCTGAGAAGTGAAGGTCAAGCAGGTAGATATCAAGAGAT
>NW_011494665.1:1101233-1101885 GCF_000754665.1 Bison bison bison
GGGAGGCAGCACCTGCTTCTGGAGCTGGCTGAGCTGGGCCGAGAGGCTGTCGATGCGGATGCGGGACTGCTGCAGCTCCTCGTGGGCGGCCCCCACCAGGTTGCTGTTCCTCTCCGCGGACTGCCTGGCGTTATCCAGCTGGCAGAGAGGACACAGGGTTAGAGCTGCAGGGACCGACCAGGAAGGAGGCAGGGACCCAAGAAGGACATCGCTGCTGCAGCCCGAGGTCCGGGGCAATCTGGGCCCCCATCCGCCTGATCTCCCACAGGACATCTCGGGGAGGGCAGCGGGGAGGGCTGCTGGCGACAGAGGCAGCACGGGAACCCGGGAGAAGGAGCACCTTGGCCGAATAGGTCTTCTCCAGTTCCTTCTTGTACTGCTCCACCTGGTCCTCGTGCTGGGCCCGCAGCTCCTGCAGGGCATCCGCCAGCCGGCTCTCAAACTCTCGCTGCTTCCCATTGTCAATCTCCACCAGGCGCGTCTCGTGGCGGCGTTTGGTCTCACGGAGCTCCTGGAAGGGGTGGACCCAGAGACCAAAGTCAGAACTAGTCCTTTGAGGATGAGGCCCAAGAGGCTGAGCTCCCAACCCAATCCCAACGTGGAACAAAGTCACTGTGAGCTCCACTTTAACCTGGGGGCTGGCCACCACTCC
>NW_011494665.1:1101985-1107559 GCF_000754665.1 Bison bison bison
CCCCCCCCCCCAGCCCTCACCCCGACTCCCCATCACTAGTACAAGCCAGCCTGGCAGGGGAGCTCTGCACACAGCTGATACCCCAGCCCAGCTCTGACATCTTTCAGCACCCAGCCCCAGTCCTCCGGTCTGCAGGACACAGTTCCCACCTCGCTGTAGATGTTCTTCTGGAAGTCCAGCTCCTCCTTCAGGGTCTGCAGCCGGTTCTCAGCATCCACTCGTCGCAGCATCTCATCCTGAAGTTGCTTCTTGGCCTCGCCCAGGGCTGCCTCGAGCTGAGAGGAAGGGGACAGAGGTCAGGGAGAGGGGTCATAGGACACCAGAGCTGGAAGGAAGCGGAGAAGGGGGTCATGTCCAGCACCTCCCTTTATATGTGGAGAAATAGGCCTAAGGGAGCAAGAGCCTTGGATGCCCACAGAGGTGATAACGCATCTACTCCTTTGCAGTAATGACCTTGTATCGTTGCTGTGCTAATGAAAATATAGATAGTGCCTCCTCTCTCTATAGCTGTTATTTTGCTATAGCCACGGAAATATGCCCAGAGTACAGAAGGAACACGAGGGAAGGGACCAAAGTGTGCCTGGGGTGGTAGCGGGGGGCTTTAGGAAGCCCTCAGGAGTCTGAGATCTGAAGGACAGGTGAGTGGGCAGACAGGAGCAAGTGCGAGGGCGCAGAGGTACGAAAGCACACACATGCACTTCAGGCTCTTCGGAAGGCTCAGTACTGCTGAAGCCGAAGGATGGAGCCCTGGGGGCAGAGTGATGGCAGAGGTGGCTGGGCTGGAAGGCAGGGGCTGGGCCATGGATCCATGGATCGCACCCTCACTGCCACGAAAAGATCCTCTGAAGCTTGAGTAGGGGTGCACCTTTCTTAGATCTTCATCTTAGAAAGCACAAGCTGGGCAGTGCAGCTGGGAAGGGCTGGGGGCAGGGCCTGGGAGAAGAATGGCCCAGCCTTGATTTTCTGGCCAAACTGCTGGCTTCTGGTCTCTCCAGGGTGTACTATGGTGGCAAGGCCTAGCAGGGAAGAGAGCCCTGGACAGAGGCTTGGTGGCTGACTCTAGTCCTGACCTTGCTCTGAGTAGATGTGGCGGTGAGACTGGGAACAAGCCTGCTTCTTTGATTCTGCTCTCTAGCTTTTAACATGAGACTAGAAGCTGGAATGGAGAGCAAAGTGTTTGAAAGTAAAGACCATCGTATACATTAAAAACATATGTCCATATATGATCAACCATCAGCTCCCAACTAGGGCTCTGTGGACAGTCTACACTCTTCTCTGATCTTCCAGAGAGGTCACGGCTGTCTATAGCAAGGCCACACGGGAGGGATCCAGGGCCAGGCACAATTCATCTCAAAGTGAGATGGAAATGGCTTGTGGATTCTTTTAAATTCATGGTGCTAGACACCGTGGGCAGCAAAGGAGGAAGCACTGTACTCTGGATGGATGCAGCAACGCTAGGGTACAGGAATGGCTCTGATGCTGTGGGACAGGACAGACCAGGCGACTCCTGAGAATGCCTGGAGGGAGCAGTGAGTGTGCGTTTGGGCGGGGAGCAGGGACGAGTGTCAGCTGGGTCTCGGGTGGGCCTCACCTTGGCCACTTGCCCCCGCAGGTCATGCAGCTCGCCCTCCAGCGTGCGCTTCTCGCTGAGAGCAGTGCTCAGCGCGGCCTCCTTGGAGTTGAGCAGAGCCTCCAGGTCCTTGAGCCGGGCCTGGGCGGCCATCAGGTCTCCCTCCTTCTTGGAATTGCTAAAGAAGCCAGAGAAGAGTGGCTTTAAGAGAAGTCTGTATCCCTAGACAGAGTCAGGTCCCCCAGGGAGAGTGAGAAGTCCTGGGAGGTCAGCCACAGTACCTGGTTCTGCTATCCCCCAAGCTGCCAGGAGAGGGCAGCCTTGGGTCTGGTTTGCGGCTGCCCGCCTCTGGGGCTGGATTCCCACTTCTCCCAAGGCCCCCAAAACCCCTTTCCTGCTTCTCCACCCTTCCCATGACTCAGTGCTCAGGAACGTGCCTGGGGCCAAGAGCAAAGCTCGATCCCTTGAGATGAATGCTTTTCCCTCTCTCCCCTCCCATTCCTTCCCAAAGAGACAGAACCACCTTTGTCTCCTGCCCCTTCCCACATAGGGCCTTAACCTTCTCCCCCTGACTCCACCCACCTTCCATTCAGCCCAGCCTCCTCCTCTGCAGGGATCCAGACAGCCAGACTCCTAGCCCTGGGGTCTGAGTGTCCCTGACGCTTATCAGTTGAGTGCTAGAAGTGTCAGTCACTTCCCCTAGTCCCTTTACACACCAGGGACTGCTGGGAGGGAAAGTTTGGTTAAAGCTCAGGGAGACCTGGAATGAAGACTAGCAGGCATTGTATTGACCATTCCCTTTCTCAGACCCAGTCTGGGTCCCCTGATGGGGCAGAGCACAAGGGTTCCAGCCTTCCCTCTCTCTGGGCCTCATCAGAACCTATCAACCACAAGCCCAGCATCTGGCCCCAGATGTGACCCCAGGCCTCCAGGTCCATTTGGGCTCCAGCCTTGAACCTCCACACTCCTCAAACTGGGTAAAGCTTTAACTAGAACCAGTTCAAACAGGAGGTGGCCTCTGCCACCTTCCTTCCCTTTCTGGGCCCCTGATTATTTCTGCTGGATAGTGACCTGGAGAGATAGAGGGATCCTATTTTCTTAAAGACCTCTGGGGAACGTAAGAACTTCCCAGTTGTAAGGATCCCTTCACCGATGTGTGGGGAGAGAAAGCACTAGACCCAGGGAGTGGAAGGAAAGAGCCCAGGGGCCTAGTCCCAGCTGCCATCTGCGACTCATCAGACTTCAAGCATGAACCCACTTGGGCAGATGGAAAAAAAGAAAAGCAAATGTGGGCAGGGGGAGAAAGAAATCTATCCTGGCAAGGAGAGAAGTGGCCCTGCCAACATTTTTCTCCTGCCACCAAGCCCTCGGCTCCAGGAGCCCCAGCAATTCAGTGTGAAGAAGGATGAAGAAGGCCCAGCAGGAGAAGCTCTGGACCTGGACGGAGGGCCCAAGACTGGGGCAGTGTGTTCCTGCCACTAGCTCATAAGTCTTCAATCAGGAGTCACCTCCCCTCCAACTGGGCTCCACTGTGAGAAGGAGAATGCCACCCAGACAGGCAGGGGAAGGACGTGAAGATCTCGGGGGAGCACCCCCAGCCTTGCTCTGTCCAGGCCTCTGGCCACATTTCAGAACAAGCTGTTTAGAGCAAGTGTGTCTGTCTCCTGTGAAAAGAGGCCCTTCCAGACCTGAAGGAGCTCTCCCCTCCTCCGTCTTAGCCAGAAAAGCTAAAAATAAAGTCAAAACCCAGCTCAGGTTTTGGCTGCCATCCGGCCCAGCCCCTGGCTGGGAGCACAGCCCCAACTTTCCATGACTTCAGAACTTTTCCGAAGCAGAGGCAGCTGCAGGGGGAGGAAAGAAGAAGAAAAACCGCTGGTAAAGTGAAGCGACACGGCAGACAAAGATTCCGAGCTCCTTGGGCCGACTCCAAGGCTGGCAGGGACTTCCCAGAACAGGCCTCCCTGCCCGGCAGGCTAACGGCTGGGAGGCTCTCAGAACTTAGAGAACTGGGAGGAGCTTCGCATAGGTTTGCCTTAACCCCCTCCTTTTACAGATGAGGAAACTGAGGCACGGAGGAGGAAGGTGAGTGACCCCATGTCAAACAAAGCATGCAGCTCCGGGGACCCAGGCAGAGTCACAGTTGATTCTGGCTGCTGATCAGGACTCCTCCCCCTGCTCTTCCTCCTACTTAGCCACAGGTCTAGAGAGAACCGAGCCAGCAGGAGACAGGACTCCTGATCCAGCCAGCCCGAGCTGGGAGCAGCAGGACGGAGCACCATGACACTTTCAGAAGACATCTCAAGGGTGTCTCTTCCCTAGTCCCGCCTCCACGGCCTCCTCAGACCCAGAGGAGAAACTTCAGAAGTTCTCCTTGGAAATACCTTTGCTGTGAGAGTGCCAGGCAGACGCTGACACAGGAAAATGTAGCTGCGTGGTCCCTGGCCTCGGGGGCTCACAGCCTGACAACTGCAGGATTTTGTCCTTCAATCTAGCCTCTTCAGTTAGGGCTGCTCCCAGAGGTGGGGTGGTACTAATACTAATACTATTAAACTAATATTAATACTAATAGACTAATACTAGTAATCATCTAAGGACAGCAAACAGAACTGACTGTGTACCCGTTATGGTTGTTGTTCAGCCACCAAGCGGTGTCCGATTCTTTGCTCTTAAAGACTGTGTTAACTGAATCGCCACAGCTTCCCCACTGAGACAGGTGCTAGTCCTAGGTGATGGAGGAAACAGGCTCAGAGAACTCTGCCCAGGGTGCCTCCGGGATCCTGCAGCAAGTGGGGAGCAGAGGTGTGAATGGGTGCTGGATGGCTTTCCCCCCACCACCCCCGCCCGCCCTGCAAAGAAATTAAGGGGGCGATTTTCCTTCCCCTCCTGGAGACTCTGATTAGCACTTAAAAGAGTTGCAATGAAAGGACCCAGACACACCCCGCAGATGAGGGAAGCCACTTGAGCAGAGAGGGAAGCAAGGAAGAGCCTTTGTGGTTTTTTCAGTCAGGCTCCGGGAGCTCCCCTTTGTGGGGAAGCAGCCGCTATCACCCATGGGCTTATGACTCAGACCTCAGGAGCCCTGTGGCCAGGGAGCCACACGCACCCCGCAAGAGACGGCTGCAGCAGGGGGAAGGCACAGAAGCCAGCGCCTCCCCAGCCTCCTCCTCAGTCTTGCCTGTCCACTAGCTCCAAATGACACTGCTTCCTTAGTCGGGGTCCCCGGCCCTAACAGGGACCCCAAGCAGACACCGGCCAGGCGTCCAACCCAAGGGGCTGTGCTGCCTGTGCCCCAGTCCACTGGGGGCCAGCAATGGGAAAGTGGGGCACATGCTGCCCCACAGTGGGCTGGCAGGAAGAACAGGGTAGGGCAGGCAAGGGGAGCTGGGAAGGGTGGGACCCAGGGGCTCCACAGGTGACTCATCCTCCAGCAGACAATACCCGGGCAGGTGTCAGGAAATCCTCTAGCGCTCACAGGGGAGACCCTGGCTGTACCCACGTCCTGCCCAGGCCTCCGTGCCACGCCACAGGGAGCCCACTCTTTCCCTCCCATCCGCCAGGCTCCTCCAGCACTGGAGTGGGTTCATCCCAGTGGGCTCCTGAGACAAGAAGGGCTGGGCATCCTGTTTCTAAACTCTTCCCAGGTTGGCAAATCCGATCGCACAAGGCGGGAAAAGTTGGGTGGGGCAGGGCAGGAGAGCAGAGAGGAAAAGGCTAAGGCCTACGCACGAGAGCTGGGAGCGCACGAGAGCTGGGAGCGGGCTTGCGTGCTCCCAGGCTGGGGCGCTATTAGGCTGGAGTGATAGGGGAGCCGGGCTTCAGGGCCACTGCAGGGCAGGACTCTAGGGGCTTCTTGGACGGGGGTGGGGGTGGGGGGAAGCAAGGCGCCTGGCGCAGTAAAGGGGCTGCGTGGGCACTGTGCCAGGCGCTGACCTGCCGGCTGTGTCAGCCTCCTCAGCCCAGCTCAGATGCCACATATGGAAGCCAGGGCGGCCACAGGCCTGTTT
>NW_011494665.1:1107663-1111247 GCF_000754665.1 Bison bison bison
CGGTTGCTGGGAGCAACTTGCTAGGCCCGGAGGGAAAGGCCCCCATTTCCTCCGCTGGGCTGAGGAACACGAGGCGAGCAGAGACAGCAGGCTGGGGCTAAAAATAACCAGTGGGCGGGGCAGATGGCCACAGGGGCAGTGGAAGAGCCGGCCAGTCCGCCCGGGCTCCCTCAGACCCGCCCCAGTCCCCTCGCTGACCACGCCCCAGGCTCACCAGCCCTCGGAGTTCCCCATCGACGGGCGGAGAAGAGGGGGGAGGGGAGGCAGGAGCACGGAGATCCCGAGCCCCTGGCATTTCCTGCCTCACTAAAAACGGAGCCCCCTGTGGCTGGGCAGGGCAAAGCAGGGCTGGGTGTGCAGCATTGAGTCCCAGCCCTCCCCTCTCCTCCCAGACGTCTAGACCTCTTCCCAGGCTGACTCCCTGCCAGGTGATGGGGTCTCTCCTGTGGCCACCCCACGCCGGGCCCCCTCGTTCCTACCACTCTTCATTTTGTTCCAGCAGCTCCTCCCACTGCAACGTATTCTTCCCTCCCTCCACCTGTCCAAATCCACACCTGCCTCCTTCGTTTGAGCCCTGCCTCAGCCCTGTGCCTCCAGACCCAGCCACACCTCTCTCTCCTCTTCCAAGTCCGCTCAGCTGTTGTTTTACCTGCTGGTTTATTCTCTTTCCAGTTATAAGTGTGTCTCCGGGCTTTTTCTGTTTGTCCCCAAATGCCCTAAGGCCAGAAGATTCATATGCTCAAGGTTTCTAAGGGGGAACCTCCTTCTAGAACAATTCCTGCCCTTTTACAGGTGGGGAAACTGAGGCCTGCAGAAGAGTAGGCTCAGACCCTAAAACCCTGCCCACCCGGTCACCTGAGGACACTCGGAGCAGATGGAGACCGGCTCAGAAAATTGCATGACGCATGCAGGGCGCGCAGAAAGTAGGCAGAAACACCCAGGAAGAGAGCCTGCGAGACACTTGGGCTTCTGCTCAATGGCCAGGAGTCGCCCTAGGACCCAAGTGATGACACAGAGACCTAGCGAAAGAGCCCTCAAACATCAGCTACACCACAGCTGTGTGTGGGGCCACGAGGTTCCGCAGTTCCCTCTCCCAAAAGGAACCACTGTTGGGTTTCTCAGCTGGTCTGTGGGCCTGCCATTGCTCTCAGGTATGGGCAGGATGTGGAAGGGCTGGGACATTCGGTTCCGCACTCTGGCTTTCAAGGCACCAGCCCTCTCTGGAAAGGAGACCTTAAGGAGAGAAACTGAGAGGGGCTGGTGTTCTAGGGACTGACAAGCCCCTTGAACCTTCCCCAGATGCCACCCTGTGCAAGGTCTGAATGTCTTACACCTGGAAAGTACACGGGAGGATCCCAGTACGGACCCCCCAACCCCTGACCCTCCCGCCCAGGCACATCACCCACAGCAGGCATGGCTCTGCTTCCCCACGCCTCCCTTGGGCGTGACACCCACCACATATGCTCAGGGTCCGAGGGCCCTTGGATCCCCTTCCAGAGCCGCTAGGCTCCCAGCTGTCCTCACCCCAGACAAAGCCAGCTCTTAATTCCAAGCAAAGGGAGGGTTGGGATGGGGGAACTGGCTGGCGCTGAGAAGGGGGACAGGAGGCCTGTTGACATGTTCAGACGCAACTCCAGCAGAGTTGCTGGGCCTGGCACAGGGCCAGCCCTGAGTCACAGCTGCTGGGTGTATCAACGTGGCATTGTGCAGCAGCGGGAGAGGCCTGCAGTCCGAGGTCGGTGCGCTGGGGTCCTGGACAACAGGCGGCAGGCTTCCTGACTAACCGCTCCCTCCTGCCAAACTCCACTTTCCTTCTTCCTGGCCTGTCTCTCCAGAAATCATTCCTGTGTTGTCATAAAAATGCAGGCCAAGGCCTGGAACAGACCAAAAGAAGTCGGGGCCTGGAGGGGAGAAGGATGGCCTAGGAAGAGGTAGGAGGTCCTGGGTGTGGGAGGGAGGGAGGCCACTGGCCAACAGGCGGGACATGCAGGGGATCCCTACAAGAAAGCGATTCAGTTGTCCCTTCTTAGGATGTATTAACCTTCCATCTGGTGGCTCACGGTTATTAACCCTGACAACAGCAGGGAGAAAGTGGGAGCCGCACCCCAAGATGGAGAAAGGAAGTTGGGGAGGACCTAGCAGTTCTGGTCGCACTGCATTCCAGCTCCAGCCTTGGAAGATGCAACGCTGTCTCCCAGCCAGCAGAGGGTGGCAGTGTCATCAGAGCTTCGGGAGGAGGAAGGGGGGGTGCCTTGGCAATCCCAAACATCCCCCTTTGAACTGCCAGGGACTGTGCTCCTGGAAATCAAGGGTCTCTTACTTCCCTGAGCCAGTCCCGAAAGGGATTCCTGTATTGTTCCCCTCCATCTGTCCCCCATCTGATTCAGATCCTCCTCCTCCTTCCTGCCACTCAGAAAAGTAGTTTTCAAAAAAGGCCGTCCCTCAGTCTTTCTTTCTCTGACTGGACAATTCAGGGTCTCCCGTCCACTCTCTACTCTGCCCTCTACCGTGACTCAGCTCCTCTGCTGGGCCTGGGATTTCGGCCAGAATTATTCCTGGTTTCGACAGGCAGGATTCAGGCTTCCTCACAAAAGGACAGGGGAGCGTGGCCCCCTACTCTGCCCCACCTCCTTCCCAAACTATCCCCTTCCTTGAGTGTTAAGGGACAAGACCTCCTCACAGCCCAGCCTCAGGCTGGGGGAGCCAGAATGGGGCAGGAAGAGTAGAAGGTGGGCAGTTCAAGGTCACCCTGCACCTCCCTCTGATTCCGGGCCATGCTGTCTAATCCCGGCCAGCACTAAGGTAAGAGTCCTGCCTGCCCCAGAGCCTCCACTTCTTCTCCAGCACAGGTCCATGGGACTCTCCTGCATGGTACAGCCTCAAGGGAGGTATGCTCAAAATATAGTGTCCTTTCCTACTAGTAATAAAAACAAAGTCTAAGCCAAGAGTGTAATGTCATAATAATAACCTGTTTTTCACAAACTTTCTTGGAAAAAGAGAGGAGGGTGTTAGTACTTTTAATTCCACAGCTTGTGGGAAATATTTCTATTGAGAATAGCATTGGCTATTAACTATTTTCACATTAATTATACCTGATTTTTATATGCATAGCTTGGTATTTTAGAGAACTGTTTTCGCACTTTGTGGGTCATGGTACTACTTCGGAACTGGAGGCATCTCTGGAGATCTTCCGCCCTAACCCCTTTCTTTTACAGCTAGGGAAATCCAGAGGTGGAGGGTGAATTCTTCAAGGTCACACAGCAGTTCAGAGGCAGGGCTAAGCCTGGAACTAAGGACACCGAAGGCCAGGGCTATTTTCACTGCCTCACACTACCTGTCAGTTTGTTGGTAGATCACCTTGCCTTTTGTTAAATGACAGGAGACCCTGCACCATCCCCCACAGAACCTCTTTCCCCGGCATCTCCAAGAATATTAGAGCTTAGCCTATGTCATCTTCAGTTCAGGAGCCAGTGTTCGAGAGGCCAGGGAGGTAAGAATGGAATGAACTGCCCTGGACCTCTGGGCCAGACCTGGTCCTGGCTGTTGGAGCTGCTAAAGGTGGTCAGGGGCTGGGGAGGAGGGAG
>NW_011494665.1:1111347-1112249 GCF_000754665.1 Bison bison bison
GTGGGGGGAGGAGGGCACAGGGGAGCAGGGGGCACAGTGGGTAGGTAAAGCCATCTCCTCCCAGTTGTCCCCCCAGCTGTCCCTGCCTTCAGCCCTGACACTGAGCTACTGAATCACTGGGGATGGGCCTGGGAGTGCAGACAATGGGCACATTCCATGCAAGAGTAAGCCTCAGATCCCTGGAGGCCAGGGGATGTGCCAGGGACGGGGCATCAATCTTGGGAAGGCCGTCAGCACCTTAGCAGGAATTACAGTCTTTCTTGTTTCTCTTGGTCTCCTCAAGCACTTACAGCTCAGCCCCTGGGGTTAATTGTACTTTCTTCTTTCCATTTGAATAAGAATGTGGACTTCAGGGTGAGGGGTAGCGTGGAGAAATGACAACAGCAGCACACGCAGCATCCTCAAAGGCCAGCATCCCCACTATCCTTATATATCTGCCAAAGGGCACACTTTCTTACACATCCAGGGAGGCAATTCCCATGACAAGTCCCAAGACAGTCTCAAGACAGGAGTTACCAGCCTCTCACAGCTCATGATTCAGGGCCTGGAAGGGTCCTGGGTCTTTCCAGGTATGGGCTGTGGCAAAGGCTGTTGATCAAGTGATAACAGGCCCTGCAGGACGGCAGAACATTAAGGCAACCCTGGCCTCAGAGCAGAATCTCCAGAGTGCAGGGGTGCACTTCAGTCACCCCAACCCTCCTTCCACATCCTCCAACCTCTCCCCGAAGCTAGAGAAGTGAGGTGTAATGGTGTGTGTGTGTGCATGCTAAGTCACTTCTGTCGTGCAGCCTTATGGACTGTAGCCCCCAGGCTCCTCTGTCCATGGGGATTCTCCAGGCAAGAATACTGGAGTGGGTTGCCATGCCCTCCTCCAGGGGATCTTCCCAACCCAGGAATTGAAC
>NW_011494665.1:1112974-1126244 GCF_000754665.1 Bison bison bison
TGCAAAGCCGCAGGGTTGGGAGGGAGGGGGGCAGTATCTGAGTCATCCACCCAGCTGTCCTGACTGGGATGGGGCCTAGCTCCAAGCCTCGACCCCAGGCCGGCCTTCCCTGATGCTTTTAACCTCCTCTTTCTTCCCGGGAGTAGGTGTTCAAAACCCCTGGGCTCCAAAATAAAGGATGTGAGTCTGTGTTTGTGGGCAGGAGCAGTGTTTCTGCTTGGAGCCTGTAACCCAGCCTGATGAGAGGGGGCCCCAAAGCCCTGGGTGTGGTCAAGGTACCCAGGCTGGGCCAGGAGTCACCACAAGATCTTACAGATAGCTCTGCATCCCAACCCAAAGCCTGGCCCTGAACTCTGAGCTCTAATTAAACATTAAACCAGACAACACCTTCTCTCTAGGCTTTAGTGGGAGGAGTTAGGACAATGCCTTTCTTCCTCTCCCAAATTCTTGGTGCCATTCTTCACCTCACCCTGAGCAAAGCAGACACAAAAGGGAGCAAGAAATCCTTGTTCCTCCCACTGGGGACATAGAAGGGGACAGAAACCCCAATCTGAGTCCTCTTGGTCTCCACCCAGCCTCCTATCAGCCTAGGATCCAGGTGTGCAAAACCACCCCACCTCTTCCGGAAGCCCAGCACCCCCAGCCAGGATCAGTGGGGGAGAGGAGAGGCAGGCAGCTAAATATAACAAGTACACACACCACCCCCGGCCCTGTCCCACGTGTGCGCACACCCGCCTGGTGTCCCAGACCGGGACAGCTGCGCCAGAATGGCAGAGACTGACTGGCGTGGCTGGGTTAGCAAGAGACCGTAGACTCCACTCTTTCTGTTCCCTGATCAACACCTTCCCCAGAAAAAGACCTGCTAAGAATGCCCTTGGCAGGGACGTGCAAGGTAGTAGTTTGGTAGCTGGGTAAACTAGTTTAGAACACTAATTCTCTGGGACTCCCCTAGCTTGCCTCTTATCTGCCCTGTTAACTAAGTTATTCATATCACCGGTGGACAATGACAGGAATGATCCCTTTCAACAGAAATAGTCACTCTGAGTTCCCTGGTGGCCTAATGGTTAGGATTCCTGGCTTTGGATCCCTGGTCTGATCGGGGAACTGACACCCACCAAGCCTGGGCTTGGGGGTGGCGGGTGCGGGGGAGAGTCACCTGCCTGCCCACACCATTTCCACCTACTCTTACTAGGGGATGATATATCTGCCACACCCACCGTGCCAGGGCTGGGGGCTAGCGAAGGGGTATAAAGACTGGCCAATACACAGCGCTTCTGAGAAGAGCATGAGCCTGGAGAAGCCAACGCAAAGGGGAAGAAGAGGACAAACCATTACAGCCTCAACCAGGGATCTCCAAGCACCTTCAGTGCTCTCTGGCTGAGGTCTTCACAGAAAACAAATCCGTGGGGAGCTGAAGAGGGCCTAAACTTCCCAGCTCCAAAGGCCTTTTTAGAAAAGAGGGAGGAGACTAGTAGGGTGCGGTAGGGTGGGGCAGGGATGGGTAAGGTAGGAGGGGCCTGAGCCTTCCAACGGCTGGATTTCAAAAATGTCACAGTATTCCAGTAGTTTAATAAGGCAAAGAACAATAATCAAAAAAAAAAAGTCCCAGTGGCTGAGAGGACGACCAGGGCAAAAGCTGCTAGGCTTGGCTGGGAAAATGAAAGTGGCTCACCCCAAGAAGGGAGGCAGGGAGGGACAGAGTCCATATCCTCCTCCGAAGACTCCAGGCAGAGGGTGAGGGTGTGGAGGTGGGGAAGGGGAGGCACAGACCTGGGCATACATAACACAACTTCCTGAGCCGGGAGCCTCTGCCCTCGGTCTCCCTCCCTCCCTTGCATTCCTGGGCCAAGCAGGCCAAGGGCTGTGGGAGCTGCGGGGGAGCGGCTCTCCTGGAGCTGATCGGTGGGCCTGTCAGAGGCCAGGGGAAGTCCCAGACATGCAGGGAGTAAAGAAGCACTTCAAAACTCTTAACAGGAACCCGGGAAAGGGTCGGGCAGTGGGGACCATCGCCGTGCCCCTACAGGGGGAAAAGGCGGGCACCCGGCTTTGGTGACCTCTCTCTGGCACCACTGGACACCTCCCTAAACAGCCTAGGAGCTCTGTTTTAGTGGGAGCCATGTCCTCAGAGCCAGGCTGGGCAAAGTTGGCACAGTGCCAAGGCTGCCAAGAAAGTTCCAACAGGACCCCTTCACCCACTCCTAAGTGTCTTGGGTGCCTAGATGTCTTAGACCTGGCAAGGCCAGTTCGGCTTTGCTCAAGGCCCTCTCCCAGGCCCCAAATAACTGGCAAATCCCACCCTGACAGAATGTGGGCCTGCCACCAGCTCCTACTTGGCCCTGATGAACCCCACCATTCCTTATATACCCCACCCTCTCCCAGAGACCTCTCCCTTCTCAGTCCTGTCTTGACAATTTCCCTTGGCACTGCCAGGCACTCGCTGGGGGCAGTTCCGGGAGGGAGGAAACTATACGGGCAAAGTTATCAACCGCCTGGAGCCCGGGCAGGGGCGGCAGTCCGTCTGCCCTCGCTGCTCCTCCCGGCCCCACCCCGCCACCTGGGGCACTCACCGTGCCTTGAGCTCCTTGAACTCCTCTCGCACTTTGCTCAGCTCCAGCTGCAGGCGGGCGCGCTCCTTGGCCACCGAGTCAAGGGTCTTGCGGGCATCCCCCAGCTCGGCCTCGTAGGCGGCCTTTATGCCAGACACCTCGCGGCTGACCACCTCCTCAGACTCAGTGATGCGAAGGCGCAGACCTGCATTCTCCGTTTCCAGCGAGCGCACACGGTCGATGTAGACAGCCAAGCGGTCATTGAGCTCCTGTAGGTCTTCCTTCTCCTGCAGCCGGGTGATGCGGGTGGGTGACAGCGGGGTGGAGCTGGCCTGCGCCCCGCTGCGGGTGGCGCGCCGCTGGGACGGGGTCTCCATGGCCGGCAGGGTGGCAGCACTGCCCGAGGGGCAGAGGTCCCGGGAAGGACGCGGGGCTCAGGCCGAAGGACAGAGACTGCTGGGGTAGGAGCGCGCCGGCCGGCTGGCTCTCGGCTGGCTCCTGGCAGGCTTGTGGATCTGGGCCGGGCGCTGTCAGACCTCGGGATCTGGGCTGGCCGGTGTGGATGCGGAGCTCCCGCGAACACTCTGAGTCACCGGCTCCTGGGCAAAGGCTCTAATAGGTCTAGGGAATGGGAGGAGGGGCCACTCTCTTAAAGGGGCCGTCGCTTAACCACAGGGGTGGGAGAGGGAGGGGTGAGCAGGGGAGACGACTGCCCCGGGTAGGGCCCCACCCTCCCTCAGGCACCCCCACGTGCCTGGGGCTTCCCTGAAGCTCGTCTCTAGGTCTCTACCTGCTCAGAGATCCAAGCTGAAAGCTTGCTCCCACTGCCTCTGGCCTTAGAAGGGGTAAAGGGCAGAGCCAAGGGGTCAGGCTGGGTGGGCAAAGGGCAGGGGGAAGAGGCGCAGTAGGCACAAAGCAAGGGAGGGCACCAGGCAGGCAGATCCAGGAAAGTGGGGGGAGGTTGAGGCTGGTGCCCATGAGGGTGACTCACTCTTCCACCACTGGCCCCCCTTTTCCTCCCCATAGTAATAGTGAGTCACCCCTACCGCCCCCCCTCCATGAGTGGGCAGTCCATTCAAAGCCGCATCTCAGTATGCCAGAGTGGGGTGGGGAAATATGCCTGGGTTCCCTGGGGTGGTTGGAGGGAGGGCTGCCACAAAGTTCTGGATCCTGAGTTCCTTATACACCCTCAAATTCAGGGTGGGGACCAGAGTTTGGGGTCATTCTTTTCCTATCTTCTGCCCCAGGTTAATCTCCTTTTGAAATCAACCATTGGATCTTAGACCCAAAGAACAACCCCCAGGCCCCAGAGGAGGTCAAGAATAGGACCCAAGTACTGCCCACCCCGTCCCCTTCCTTTGGACCCAAGCAGTCGGAAAAAGAGCCTGCCTGAGGTTCCTCCCAGCTTTGGTCCCTTTCTAGTCCTCAGCCCAGCCCAGCCCACCCCACCAACCCCAGGACTGTACTTATTTTTTTTTCCAGGACTGTACTTATTTTAATGGATAATTTAAAACAGATACCAGAACTGTGCATGCATTCATCACATTGCCAGGACACCAGGTCCCAAATTTTTGTGGTTCCCAAAGGGGCCTGAAAGGGGGAGCAGGGCTGGGGGCTGGACAGCCAATGTTGGGTCTCTATCCTGGTTTCAGCCAGAAAAGGGGGGTGATGGGGGTGGAGACAGCAAAGACACCCACAACCTTGCTGACTGCTGGGCCAGCACTGCACTTATCTCCACATTCCTCTCTGGCCAGGTCTGCTTTGCCACTGGCTCTGGGGAGGGGCCAGGCCTTCTCACAAAACAGGATCATCCAAGTCCCTGAGCTTCCCCACCCCAGGCTCTGGAGCTTCATCCTCAGGACTCACGGGAGACCCCTTTAATCAGCCTCCTACTCCCCTCTCCCATCCAGGTCCTGGCCCCACCAACCATCTCATCCTAAGAGGTGGCAGAGGCTGAGGCTCCAGAACCCACGTGCTTTCCTGCCCTGACCCTGGGCCTCCCATAGCTTATTCTCTGGTGAGGAACTGGGGAAATTAAATTATGTTGCTAACTCCTACAGCTCCAGGATATCAGGATACACAAGAGAAACAGGGCTGGACAGGTCTTCTGTTCTGGAGCTGGGGCAGGATTAAGGCAGGGACTCTGAGTGTTCAGGGAGAGAAACACTCCCTGAGGGATGGCAGGTTCCCATCTCCAGGGGTTGACTGGGCAGGGTGGTGAGCATCCAGGATACTCAGAGTTGGGGGACCCGGGATATGGTTCCCCTCCCTGCAGCCCCCTCCCTCAGGGTGGGGCACCCACCTTCAGCTTCCCAGACAAAACAAAGTCTTTCCTTGTTTCTCCCTCTCGTGTTCCCCAAGTCAGAACCAGAGGTGGGGGTGAATGAGCCAGTGAAACGTGAGGGACAGTGGCTGTTCCCACTGCCTCAGCCCCCCTCCACAGGGCTCCCCGGCCTCTGCCCCACCCAGTCCCTGCCTGGCCTGGCTGGGGAGGCAAAATCATACTTAACCCTTCCTCTCTCACACCTCCCCATCTTTGAGAAAAGAGACAGGATAAAGGAGAGGGGATTCTCACCCTAAGTTTCTCTCTTTCCAAAGGGTTCACCACCACCACAATGGCCTCAATCCTAAACCTGAACTTCAAAGTGGGCCTTTACCCTAAATATTCAAGCCTAACTCTGAATCCCAGATGTCATCATCTGCTCTCCCCCTGCCAGGGTGTAGATGGTCAGTCCCAGCAAAAGCAGAAGGCAGGGAAGGCCAGGTGCAGAGGAGCGGAGCCTGCTGGAGGTAAGGGTTGGCAAGAGTTGTGTCTGGGTGGAGACCAGTTTCCAAGCCTGTCTCTCACTTGGCCAGGTGATGACAGGTCTGCTGCTGAATTCTCCGGGCCTCAGCTTCCTCATCTATAACAGGGGCAGAGTGGCTATCAAAGAAATGAGGGTTGAGCTAACATGTTTGCTGTCTAGGGAGTTGTCCACCAGTAGGGAAAACAGGAAGAGGCGATACCAAGCATGAGCAGTTAAAGAGCAGCACAGAACCCTGAACTGGATAATGAATTCCAAATGGGTTCCAGAAGCCTGGAAGTTGGAACATCTGTAAGTGATATTAGAATATAGTTGTTGAGTGCAAAGGTCCAACTATCAGAATACAATTGTTGGGCAGTGGAAGAGACACTTGTCTTGAAGACCAATGACCTTGGGGAGGGGACCCTCCTCTTTCCCATGGCATCCTGGACATCTGTGTCCCTAACACTTGGCCCAGTGCCTGCATTCAGGAGGTGCTCAGTGTTCCTTAAATGAACAAATGCATCTGGCCCTGCCACTTCCCAGTTGACTGACTTTGGGCAAGTTGTATCTTTTCTTTCAGCCTGTTTCCTTGTCTATAACATGGGGATGCTGCCATGTTTAAGTAACATGCATTTAAAGGGAGGCTTCTTGGAGGAGGTAGATTTCAGACTTTACAGAAGTGCCTTATGCCCACAGTGAATTCCCTCATCCAACAAAGATTTATTGAATATCCACTGTGTGCCAGGCACTGCTCTAGACACTAGGGAGACAGCGGTGAATAAAACAGATCAAAATCCCAACCCTCATGTAGCTGACATCCAAGTGGAAGGAGATGGCCCATAAATAAAAGACAAAATTATAGTTTGTTGGGGCTTCCCCAGTGGCTTAGTGTTAAAGAATCTGCCTGCCAATGCGAGAGTCACAAGAGATACAGGTTCAATCCTGGTGAAGATCCCCTAGAGGAGGGCATGGCAACCCACTCCAGTATTCTTGCCTGGAGAATCCTATGGACAGAGGAGCCTTTCAGGCTATAGTCTGGAGGGTCACAAAGAGTCGGACACGACTGAAGCGACCTAGCGTGCACGCATGCACGCACGTAGGATACTGCTCAACAAACTGGGTAACTGACACTTTGACACTCTTTAGTATATTTTCACAAACATTCTCAATCTGGTCCACAAAACCACCTTATGGGCTGGGGATCATTTCCCTGTTTTACTGCTGAGGCTCACTTTCCCCAAACTAGACATTACTAGGCCGAGGCCAGAACATGGAAGAGGTGGCCTGGACCATGATTCCTTCACTATCTCATGCCACTTTGATGGGACGTGTGGGAGGAGTTGGGGTGGACTGGTGCTGGGAGGAATTCTGTACAGAGGTGCTGAAGTGGGAAAGAGCTGAGGAGGGTACACAGCTCAGCTGAGCAGGGAGACACTAGAGGTGAGGTGGGAAAGTGTGGGAGCAAAGGCAGGACTGGAGAAGAGGGAGATGGAGGCAGCCACCTGGCTCAGGGATGGAGACCTGCGGGAGGGAATCTGACTGCTTGAAAAGGCTGGGCTCAAGGAGAGAAGGGAGGCCTTGAGACTTGCAAGGAAGGAGTCAGAGGCAGCAAGTTAAACAGTGGGCTCAGCAGAAGGGTGAAATGAGGAGGGCTTTGAGGGGCATAGTAATAACGATTCATGTGGGGAGGACTGTGGGGTACCTACTATTATTAGGCACTAGGTATCCGCATTACTATGTTGAACCTATACAATAGCTTTACATGGTGAGTACTGTTATTAGCCCTGTTTTATAGATGAGCAAACTGAAGCCCAGGGAAATTAAATTATTCCTTTAAGGCAGGGATTCTCAAAGTTTGCACTACTGACATTTTGGGCCTGATAATTCTTTATTGGGTGGGGAAGGGTCTGGGCACTGTGGGATATTTTGCTGCCTCTCTGGCCCTCTATCTACCTCTGCCCCCAGTTATGACAATCAAAAATATCTTCAGACAGTGCCAGTGTCCCCTGTGGGGCAAAATCATGTCCAGTTGTGAACCACTTACCTAAGGTCATATGGTGAGTAGCAGGACTGAGATTTTAATACAGGTGGACTTGACTTTGAACACCAAGCACTTACTACTACTACTACTAAGTCACTTCAGTGGTATCCGACTCTGTGCGACCCCATAGATGGCAGCCCACCAGGCTCCCCCGTCCCTAGGATTCTCCAAGCAAGAACACTGGAGTGGGTTGCCATTTCCTTCTCCAATGCATGAAAGTGAAAAGTGAAAGTGAAGTCACTTAGTCGTGTCTGACTCTTAGCGACCCCATGGACTGCAGCCTATCAGCCTCTTCCATCCATGGGATTTTCCAGGCAAAAGTACTGGAGTGGGGTGCCATTGCCTTCTCCGAAGCACTTACTATCAGGCTGTAATTCTAGACAGGTAGGAGTGGGAGAGACGCATTCAAATGGATCCTAGGCCACTGGGGAGACAACTCCCCCATAGGGATGGGAAGAGGGGAACTCCTGGAGGAGGGTCTAGGGAGTGGAAGCTGATTTGGAAAGTGGGAGCTGGCTCACAGCCATGGTTTGAGGATCCCTTTATAGTAGGTTCCAGAGGGAAGGTCCCTTTCTTATTCATTCTTTGATCACAGGGTCTGGCACAAAACACCTGTTGAACTGCTGAGTCACTCGTGCACAGGTGAATATTATAACCTTGAGAGTGGAAGGACTCTCCTGTTCTGTAAGTGGTTGTCACGTACAAGGCACCCGGCGAGGGGCTGTGTGGGGCTGATCCCACTTAATCTCCACCTAAGCCCTAGGAAGGAGGTATTATTATTGGCATTTTATGCACCAAAACCCCCAGACTCTGAAAGGTTGGCTAACTGACCTCAGGCCGCCCAGCTGATTAGACTGCCTTCTTCCCGCTCAGACTCAGCTAGATGGAATGATGCAGGCTGTGGGCAATTCACTTAGCTTAGTTTAGCCAGGAAGGCCCTTAGAAGGAATGTGTATTTGACAGCCCTTTGGAAAGACAAAGAACTCTTCATTTGAATGAAATCTCACCCTCAGAGCCTCTCTAGCAGGGAAATTTTGGGACCCCTTCTTGGTGATCCCTTGCCCAGAGGGCCCTCAGGCCTCTGGGGAATAAGCCCCTTTCTTTACAAATAGGCTTCTAAGGCCAGAGAAGAAAAATTTTGCCCAAGGTCACACAGGTGGGCCTGCCCAGAACTCCTGAAATAGTGCTCTGACCCCATCATATGCTACCACAGGAGACATAACACCCTGCACAGGGCCCCTCAAGGGAGGGCATTAACATCACCTTGATGTGGGGGTGCTGCCTGCTGAGCCAGAGACCATGTCTATTCCTTCAGGGAACCAGCCTGGTCAGAAAGGGCCGCTGGATAATGGGCAGAGAACCAGCCTTTAACATCTCACACCTGGCTGGGCAGGTCTCCCAGGCGTGACCCTTGGACAATTAAGATTACTACCATAACAGTCTCAAATCTCTTAGAGACGCACAAACACCATTACCCTCATCACACAGATGAGGAGATTGAGGCTTGGGCGGGTTAACTGATTTGCTCAAGGCCACGCAGCAGACAGTGACAAAAGAAGGCCTCAAAGTCCAGGTGTCCGCCTCCAGCCTAACATCCCACCCCGTCAGTTCAAACCCTGCAGGAAATCCAACTGCAAAATCTGAGGATCTGCCTGGGAGCTCCAGCCCAACATTTCAAACCCCCTTCCCCATCCAACTGGGCCAAGAGAGCCGCCCACCTGAGAGCCTCTAGTTTCCAGACCTGTCACAGGACACACCAGAATACACACCAGACTAGGGCCAGAGAGGAATTCCGCAGTGACAGCTCCCTCTCTTGCTCTCCATCCCCCAGATTTGGCCCCTCCCACCAGGTGAGGGTGGGGGAAGGTGGGCGTGGGAAGGGGCGGGGCATCGAAGATGTGGGTGGAGTCATGTGGACCGGCTGGCCCGGGCTGATCGGCTGGGGCTGGTAGGTTGGCTCGGGCTGCGGCTGGGTGGTTCCTCCCTCCTTCCCGCCCGGAGGCGGGCAGTGCTGACGGCTCGTACTGACGCAGGCCCCTGCGTGTGGGCGGCTGCCTGTAAGTCTGTGTGTCTCTGTATGTGTGTGTGGTTGCTGGGGCCTCCGAGGTCTCCTAAATGGGGGTTTCCTCTCCCTGTTGTCAAGGAAACAAACAGAAGCTCCACAACTCCAGGGCTGGGGCTGGAAGGGCAGGGTCCCCGAGCCCTACACACCCATACATTTCCAGAAGGTGAGGCAGAAAAGGATTCCCTGTCCCCCTCCGCTCTCAGGGTACTGACCAAACGTGACCAAACAGTGGGGCCCTGAAACTGGAGTAGCCGCCTATCCTGTTTGCAGAGCACTGGGGAGTTTCCTAAGACAAGGGAGTAGTGGTGCTCAAACCAGGACAGGTCCTGGCAAACCCGACAGCTAGTCTCCCTACATGTTCATCCAAGTTTTGCGGGGAGTCTCTTTTTAAAATATAAGAATATCTTTTACAGATTTTACACAGATATATGACGATGTGGAAACACGGGCAGACTCCTCTGAGGGTCTTGGAAAGGCCTGTGCAGCTGAGGGTCCCTGAGCTTCCCCTTCATCACCTTCACTAGAAACCCACCTGAGGCCCCAGTCCCCATTGCCCTTGAGCTCCGTGGGTCGCTTTGAAGGCTACCCACCTCTCCCACCAGGCACTCACACTAGGGGGATCCACTGGGAAGGTGAACTCTTGCAAGGAGGATGGTGTTAATCTGCAGATTTCCTGGTGGGTGGACCGAGCAAAGGGTTCTTTCTGGAGAAGTGGTTGGGCTGCCAGGTGGGGCAGGTGGCTCGGCAGCGTCTCTGCCAAGATCAAGAGCTCCTGGAGAGAGGCGTCATGGGTCAGGGAGGGACTGTGTTGGGCCAGTGCTTCATCATTCATTGCCTAGAAGCCAGAACTTCGGAGCTGGGAGGAGTTAGGGCACCACACAGACCAGCCCCCTCATTTCTAGACCCGCCTTGGTCAAACTCCCTAGATTGCCTCGTCCCACCATCCCTATGCTGCCCACAGGCCTGCCCCAGAGTAGCACCCCGTTTGCCCTCTTTGTCCAGAAATTCCAAAGCTTACAGGGCACCCTGAGAGCCCACCTCACTTTGGCCCTCGACCCTTGAGGGGGTCTTCATCAGAGTAACAGATAATGGGGAAACCACTGGAGCAGGGTGAGGCAGCAGGGGCTGGTCGGGAGAGACAGGATGCATGGGCTGAGGCTGTGCTCCCAGGCTGCCCAGGGAGGGGCTGAGGGGGCATCTGTTTCCTCTTGGCCAGGATTCCCTCAATCTCATCCCCAGAGGAGGTGAAAATGGTCCTGGCTTCCCAAAGCAGAGCTTCCCGGCCTGGGAATGGAGGATGGTTGAGGTGTCTATCAAAACATCCCGTATCCCCTCTCTTCCCTCTGCCTGGAGCTTCAAGGAGCTCAGCTAGGGTTTAGGGGTGGGGGCACACTTCCTGTTGCAGCAGAGAGTTGAGGTCCTGGGGCTCAGTGAGCACCAATGATGTACCTGAAGCTTTAGCCAGGCTGGACTCTCAGTGGATGTAGTGGGGTAAGGGAAGGGGACTTGTCTGGCTCGGGGTGTAGGGTGGAGGTGGGGGCCTCACCTTAGTGGATCATGGGTGGAGGATGGACCAGAGAGAGGTGAGCACAGAGGGTAAGTGGGGATGAGGGAGACATACGAGTGAGTAAAGGAAGGAGGTTAGGGAAGAAGTCTACCGTGAGAGACGAAGAACTGAGCTTTGAGGCAAGGGGCAGGGGGTCAGATCTGGAGCCCAGGCCAGGGGGGACCAGGAGGAGTGGCAAGCTGGGCAGAGGGGGAGCCCAGGAATTGAGGAGAGGGGCAGCTAGCTGCCCAAGCTGACGCCAGCACTCCAGCCCCAGATCCTGGTGGGGCAAATATTTACCAGGCAACAGTTGCTAAGTAAGGAGGAAGGAGGAGGAAAGCCAGTAGCTAGAGGGCTTTCCAGGCTCCTCCCATCCTCACAAAAGAAGAGGGTGAGCCATTCTGTTCTCCTCAGCCCTCCACCCCCACCACACAGGCGTGGCCACATCCCTTCATGCACACATATCCTGGAATCACCCCTACCAATGCCCCACCCCACCCCCACCAAACCCCAAGCTGGTAAGAGGACAGAGGGCTGGGCTAGGGGCAACTTCATCCCAGGGCTGCCAGGCCTTCCGCCTACCCTAACAGCTCTGCGGGCTCAAACCTTGTGAAATTCCCCTTCCCAATCTGTTGTTCAGTGGGGGCTGGAGAGGAGGGTGGTCCAAGCAGTCAGGATACAGTGAGGGAGAGGATGCTGAAGAATGGAGTCAAGATGTCCAGGGGGTGCAGGCTGCAAGAGAGGATGCGGAGGCGGAAAGGCGGGGAAGGAGTGACTCCATTAGAGGCTGTTCAAGGGCAGGCAACTGGGGGCTGCTGGACCCAGAGAAGAGGGATTCTCAGGAGTCCCTCCTGCCCTGGCCCCTGGGCAGAGGAGGGGGAGGGCAGAGGAGGGGAGGGTGTGCTCAAATGGAGCCAGATGTGGCCCATGTGATGTGGGCTGTCGTTGGCATGGGCACAGTAGGGGGCAGGGCATACAACTGCCGCCAGAAAGAATTAGTCAGAAGCTGGGAGGAGACAGGGGAGAAGGACCGCTAGCCCAGGACCCTCGGGGGAGCAGATGGAAGCTCTGGGGAAGGGTGGGAGGGCGCACAGCCTGCAAGAAGGGGTTGAGATGACCTCCCAACCATTGCCCTGGCTGAGCCCCGATTTCCTTATGCAGAAGAGACATCCTGACATCCCTTCCCAGGACAGAAGACGTGCCGAGGGCCCAGCTCTCGGCCTGACACGTGACAGGGGCTCTCTTCTTTTTACCCACCTTCTCAGGGTGAGGTCTCTGCTCTGCAGGGCTTCTCTTTGGGGGTCAGTGTGTTTAGACCCTCTGGAAATTGGGGCGCAGGAAGGGGAGGGAAGGGCACAAAGAGGGCGCTGCTGGGGCAGAGGCGGTTCCGAGCCCAGGCTCCCTGGCGCTGATGGAGGTTCTTGAGGGTCGAAGGGTCGGCCAGAGTGACTGCAGGCCCCATGGGTCCACCCTGAAATGGAGGTAGATGGAGGGCCTTCACTGTGGAATGGCACCAGGAAAGAGACCAAGGCACCTCCCCAGGGGGTACTTCCAGGAGCCCAGAGCTCACACAGCGTGAGAGGGAGAAGGGCTTGAGATCCCAGGAACCAAGGCAGACTTGAGGGGTGGGCCAGGGCACAGCCCTGTAGAAACAGAGGGACCCTTGGCTGGCCAGGTCCAAGCTGGCAATGGAAAGAGGGTTGCTTTCCAAACTCCCGTCGGAAAGTTTGAAAAATACACATGGAAACATGACTCACTGCCCCCTCCCCATGGCCCCTCTTTCCTGATTTCTGTGATTTTTTTTTTCTCCCAAGAGTTAATTCAAGTCACATTCTCATAGAAACCATACTTAATGAGGGAGGGCAAAGGGCAGGCTGAAGGAGGCAGAGAGGCACGGCAAGAGCTGTCTAGAGAAGGAGAGGCGTCCAGGGCTGGGCCAGACCAGTGAGCGGCAATCTAGCTGCAGGGGAACACCTCAGACAAGCTTCCAAACACTGAAATGCTCAAGGGAGGGAAGCAGAATCCATTCACACACAGCCAAAGCTGCTGCAGAGTGACTGCTGCGCCCTGTGGCCCCGTGTAGCTCAGGCCCAGAGAGCGGCCTTCTGGCCTCCTCCTCAGAATCCATTCCGGAGGCCACAGCTGAGGCCAGAGGCCCAAGGAGGTGGGAGTGGTGGCGGAGCTCCCTGCACTCATCGCCTCCGCGGCTCCCTGCCCAAAACGTGTCCTGGAGCTGGGCTCTCACCCTCTGGGCTGGGGAGGATCCCGAGGGCCGCCGCCCCCCCC
>NW_011494665.1:1126344-1129316 GCF_000754665.1 Bison bison bison
CCCCCCCCGTAGGGTATCCCTGGGCCAGGAAGTCTCAACCTATCCAGAAGAGGCCAGGGAAAGGGAAGCCCGGCCCTGGGCCAAAGGTGAGGGGCCCTTCCACTCTAGACAGCTCTCAGGAGAGGCCGTCCAAGATTCCCAGGGCAGGGGTGACTGCTGAGCTCCCACACTTGCCATCCCTCCTTGGATGTCCCACATGGAGCTCCTCAGGCCTCCCCACCACCAGCCCAGCCCCACCCTGTGCCTCCTCCTCAGCCTCACCCTTTCTGTTTCCCTCGGGGAGCAACGCCTCCCCCCCTACCACCACCAAAGTCCTCTGGATCCAGAATCTCTCTCCGTTCTGCCCACTGCATCCAGCCCCTGTGGTTCTTTCTGTTTTGTTTTTTTGGCCATGACACGTGGCTTGTGGGATTTTCGTTCCCCCAAGCTGGGCCCTCAACAGTGAGAGCGGGGAGTCCTCACCACTGGACCGCCAGGGAGTTCCCCAGCTCCGAGGTTCTGATATCACACCTTCAGCCCTCGCCTGAGGAACTGCAGGAGCCTCCGGCCAGTCTTCCTGCTTCCACCTTGGCCTCTGTTCTGATCCTTTCTCCTCCCTAAACCACAGCCATCTTTCCAAAATATAAACCTCAGCGTGTTTCCACAAGACTTCAGACTCCCTGACTGTATTCGGGATAAAGTCCAAATTCCTTGAGCTGCACTGTAAAGCCCTCCTTGACCCAGGCTCTGCTTGTTATCTTCAGCCTTGCTGCTTGCCTCACTCTCAGTTCAGTTCAGTTCAGTCGCTCAGTCGTGTCGGACTCTTTGCGACCCCAGCGACCCTATGAATTGCAGCACGCCAGACCTCTCTTCCAGCAATCCCGCTCTCTCTGGTTTGTTCTGAGCTAACCTTCTGGGACGTGGCACACGCTTTGCCCTCTGACCAACTCCTCCTCATTCTCCAGGCTCAGCCAAGAGTGTCCCTAAGTCAGGGTTAGGTGTCCCACTAAGCCCCAACATCTCTTGTCATGGGAAATTGACACAGTGTTCACCTCTGTCTTCCCACATCAGGGGAACTGCTTGAGGGTAGAGGGTGGGTGGATCTGGTGCTGGTGGTTTAGTCGCTAAGTCGTTTCCAACTCTAGAGACCCCACAGACAGTAGCCTGCCAGGCTCCTCTGTCCATGGGATTCTCCAGGCAAGAATACTGCTGTGGGTTGCTATTCCCTTCTCCGGGGGATCTTCCCAACCCAGGAATTGAACCCAGGTCTCCTGTATTGCAGGCAGATTCTTTACCAACTGAGCTGGTGGGTTTGTCTCTTCCCTTTATTCTGAGACACCCAGCATGGTACATAGGGACAGAGAAGTTTCTCTTCACATGTGAGCCAAACATCTCAACATATCTCCCTCCTGAATGGGTACTCCCAAAGCTCTATTTCTCCCTCTACTTTTTCCACTCATCCCACTCTTCACCACCTAATTCTAGCCCCGCCTGCCTCCCACGTGCCTCTTGCTGCCTCCCTGCATTGGGCTCTTCCTGTGCCCTGCAGCCAGGCCTCTCTCCACACCCAGCCCACAGTTCAGTCAGTCGCTCAGTCGAGTCTGACTCTTTGTGACCCCATGAATCGCAGCACGCCAGGCCTCCCTGTCCATCACCAACTCCCAGAGTTCACTCACACTCACGTCCATCGAGTCAGTGATGCCATCCAGCCATCTCATCCTCTGTCGTCCCCTATCTCCTCTTGCCCCCAATCCCTCCCAGCATCAGAGTCTTTTCCAATGAGTCAACTCTTTGCATGAGGTAGCCAAAGTACTGGAGTTTCAGCTTTAGCATCATTCCCTCCAAAGAAATCCCAGGGCTGATCTCCTTCAGAATGGACTGGTTGGATCTCCTTGCAGTCCTAGGGACTCTCAAGAGTCTTCTCCAACACCACAGTTCAAAACCGTCAATTCTTTGGTGCTCAGCCTTCTTCACAGTCCAACTCTCACATCCATACATACACATACAGGAAAAACCATAGCCTTGACTAGATGAACCTTTGTTGGCAAAGTAATGTTTCTGCTTTTCAATATACTATCTAGGTTGGTCATAACTTTCCTTCCAAGGAGTAAGCGTCTTTTAATTTCATGGCTGCAGTCACCATCTGCAGTGATTTTGGAGCCCAAAAAAATAAAGCCTGACACTGTTTCCACTGTTTCCCCGTCTATTTCTCATGAAATGATGGGACCGGATGCCATGATCTTCGTTTTCTGAATGTTGAGCTTTAAGCCAACTTTTTCCCTCTCCTCTTTCACTTTCATCAAGAGGCTTTTGAGTTCCTCTTCACTTTCTGCCATAAGGGTGGTATCATCTGCATATCTGAGGTTATTGATATTTCTCCTGGCAATCTTGATTCCAGCTTGTGTTTCTTCCAGTCCAGCATTTTTCATGATGTAGTCTGCATATAAGTTAAATAAGCAGGGTGATAATATACAGCCTTGACATACTCCTTTTCCTATTTGGAACCAGTCTGTTGTTCCGTATCCAGTTCTAACTGTTGCTTCCTGACCTGCATACAGATTTCTCAAGAGGCAGATCAGGTGGTCTGGTATTCCCATCTCTTTCAGAATTTTCCACAGTTTATTGTGATCCACACAGTCAAAGGCTTTGGCATAGTCAATAAAGCAGAAATAGATGTTTTTCTGGAACTCTCTTGCTTTTTCCATGATCCAGCGGATGTTGGCAATTTGATCTCTGGTTCCTCTGCCTTTTCTAAAACCAGCTTGAACATCAGGCAGTTCACGGTTCACGTATTGCTGAAGCTGGCTTGGAGAATTTTGAGCATTACTTTACTAGCATGTGAGATGAGTGCAATTGTGCGGTAGTTTGAGCATTCTTTGGCATTCATTGCCTTTCTTTGGGATTGGAATGAAAATTGACCTTTTCCAGTCCTGTGGCCACTGCTGAGTTTTCCAAATTTGCTGGCATATTGAGTGCAGCACTTTCACAGCATC
>NW_011494665.1:1129416-1133910 GCF_000754665.1 Bison bison bison
ACTTGACTTCACATTCCAGGATGTGTGGCTCTAGGTCAGTGATCACACCATCGTGATTATCTGGGTCGTGAAGATCTTTTTTGTACAGTTCTTCTGTGTATTCTTGCCACCTCTTCTTAATATTTTCTTAATGCTTCTGTTAGGTCCATACCATTTCTGTCCTTTATCGAGCCCATCTTTGCATGAAATGTTCCCTTGGTATCTCTAATTTTCTTGAAGAGATCTCTAGTCTTTCCTATTCTGTTGTTTTCCTCTATTTTTTTGCATTGATCACTGAGGAAGGCTTTCTTATCTCTTCTTGCTATTCTTTGGAACTCTGCATTCAGATGCTTATATCTTTCCTTTTCTCCTTTGCTTTTTGCTTCTCTTCTTTTCACAGCTGTTTGTAAGGCCTCCCCAGACAGCCATTTTGCTTTTTTGCATTTCTTTTCCATGCCCAGAGCCGAGTCTCAATACCAGTAGTAACAACAGCTACTGTTTACGGAGTGCTTGCTATGTGTCGGGGCCTGATCTAGGTTCTTTCCATTCATTGGCTCATTCGATACCAGGCAGAAGCTAAAAAAAGAGATTGGCCCAAGAACCTGACCTGTCCGATGGTTCAGTACCAGTCTCTCCAGGAGTTCATAATTCTGTCGTCACTGTGTGTAAAGGAGATGGGTTATATGCGAGGCCCTCAATAAATGTTTATTGAAGGAATGAACAATGTAATTGCCTACCTGTGAAGCAGGTCCCATCACTACTGAAACATTATCTCTGAGCAGCCCTGAAAGGTGAGCAGGGCAAGGGCATTATTCTCACTTTATAGAAGAGGACTTGGTCCAAGTGAGGAGAGACCTGCTTCTGGCCACACAGGTGGTAGTGGGCTCCCGTTCAGTGGCAGCACCTCCGGGCCTTGCAGAGGGTCCCATGTGGCACAGACAGGGAGCTGCTGTCCAGAACGGGGGTGAGGGTGGGGAAGGATTTACTTGAGAGTTTTCAGGAGTCATGGCTGGAGGAAACCCAGTGGTCTCAACCCTCACTGGGCAACAAAATCACTTGGCCGGGGTGGGGACACTTCCTCTGTGGTTCAGTGGTTAAGAACCCACCTTCCAACCCAGGGTACATAGTTTCAATCCCTGGTCAGGGAACTAAGATCCTACAACTAAGCCTGAGTGCGGCAACCACTGAGCCCAAGCGTTCTAGAGCCCATGCTCCGAAACAAAAGAAGCCCCTTCTCGCCACAACTAGAGAAAGCCCACGTGCCACAACAAAGACCCAGCATAGCCAAAAAATGATAATAATAAATAGCTTGGGAGAGGGAGCTTTCAAAACTGCCAGCCCCCAAAGTCTTAGATATTTTAATTCAATAATTCGTCTAGGGTGGCTGCTGCTGCTGCTGCTAAGTCGCTTCAGTCGTGTCCGACTCTGCAGCCCCATAGGCGGTAGCCCACCAGGCTCCAGTGTCCATGGGGTTTTCCAGGCAAGAGTGCTGGAGTGGGGTGCTATCGCCTTCTCCCGTCTAGGGTGGAACTCTGGCATTTTTCGGCAAACACTACTTTAGTCTTTCGTTTAACAGATGGAGAAGCTGAGGCTGGAGTAGGAATCACAATGACAGCTGATACCGAGTGCTGATGATGCCCGGCTCTGCTCTAAATAGAGCGGGTGGATTTTTCACCTGATCCTCACCGTAACCCTGCATGGGAAGGACTGTTATTATCAGCTCCATTTTACAAGTGAGAAAACAAAGTCCAGTGGGTCCAGAGTCACACAACCAATCAGCGGTGGAGCTGGGATTCAGATCCCAGAGACCTGGCTTGGAAGCGCACACTCTCAACCCCAGAGTTGCAAAGGAGCCAGTGGTGGAGCCAGTGGCAGAGCCAGGCCCAGCCAGGCGCCACCTCTTCTAGACAGAAAAGTCAGAAAGCTGGTGAGGGTGGGTAAACTGAGAGCAGAGAAGCCACAGTACAGATGGGAGCCCTTCCCTCACAGAGGGGGAAGGGGATGGGTGATGCGGGGCTGGGCAGTGAAACAACTTCCCCATGGGACCACCCTTCCACCTGTCTGCCTCCCTGGCCTCCTGGAGAGGAGCCCTGACCAGCCCCAGCTGAGCCGGCACCTACCCTGTGCTAATTGATGGAGCCTCCTAATTGCTGATCACAAGCAGTCAATTAAGTCCAATTAGGGAGCAAGAGCTAATTAGTGCTCAGCTTCCTACAGCCTCTGGGCACCCCTGGGGTCTGCAGGAACCTGCTGCCCACCTCTCCCCACCCCCAGGGAAGAGAATTGCTGCTTGTAGTGAGCGTGTCAAAAGTTCATTTGGCTTCCTTGCTCTCCTAAGGATCCAGGGTCAAGCACCTCGGCTTATCCACCATCTCTGCACTCCAGGGCAGCTCTGTCTCCAGTCCCACCACGCAAGACTTGCCTTCCTTGACATCTGACAACATTCATGTCACCCCATAATTCATAAGGATCATCCCATTCATCATCCTGAAGCCTGGAGGTAGGGCACTCCATATCATCACTGAGGCTCAGAGAGGGTAAGTGATTTGCCTAAGATCACACAGTCCACTTTGACCAAAGATCCTATACCCCCTGACATATGTGATAAATCTTTCTGATGATCTCCCCTCTATCATTCCGGCTGTAACATGGCAGACAGGTGGGGCATGAGTTGTGTTCCTTCTTTTCACGTGCTATACTATGGGCTTCCCTTGTGGCTCAGTGGTAAAGAATCCACCTACCAGTGCAGGAGACACAGGTTCGATCCCTGGGTCAGGAAGATCCCCTGAAGAAGAGAATGGCAACCCATTCCAGTATTCTTGCCTGGGAAATCCCATAGACAAGAGGAGCCTGGCAGGCTACAGTCCATGGGGTCTCAGAAGAATTGGACACAACTTAGCGACTTAACAACAGCAAACCTATACTACATTAGGTTTCTCCACTTAATCTGCTGTCCTCCCACTGTTCCTCGGCCTGACTCCAGTTCCAAGAACCAGCGTCAAATTCAAAGAGGTTCTTTCTGAGATCACAGAACAGGGGATATAGTTCTCTCTTCTACTAATTCATTCTGTGACCTTGGAGAAATTGCTTCCCTTCTATGGGCCTCGGTTTTCTCATCTGCAAAACAGGTGGACTGGGCCGGAAGATTTCCAAGGCAGTTTCACCTCCATCCCTTCTGCTTCAAGGGAAGAGATAATGAAGAGCTAGAGCTCCTTCTTGCATGTCATCAGGGCCATGGGATGGGACAGGAATACTCCTTTTCATACTGAAATTCTGGGGGCCCCACAGCTAGACAAGAATGAAATTGTGCTGGGACTTCCCTGGTGGTCCAGTGGTTAAGATTCCATGCTGCCAATACGGGGGCATGGGTTCCATCCCTGGTTGAGGAACTAAGACCCCACATGCTATGCAGCACGGCCAAAAGATTGAAAAACAAAAAATAAATATAATAAAGGATACATTGGAAACATAAAAAAGAATGAACTGTCCTAATAGCCACCAGAGAATGCTGGGAATTGCCCCGCTCTAGCAGGGGCTGGGAGTGGAGAGTAAGGGGCAAACATGATGACCTTTCTCACTGTCACTGTCTCTCTCTCTCTCTCACACACACACACACAACTACCCCAAGGACCAGGATACACGGAATGTTGTGGGGATATTGGATGGCCAGAATTAGGGCCTGCTTCTTTGGACTTGGAAGATGGTGAGAGGCAGGCTAGATGCAGTTTCTGGCTCACATTAGGCTGTACATTTTGCCAAACTCCCTCTCAATCAGGGTCGGATTCACAGAGGGCAGGGCAGGCAGGGAGGCTGGGGGAGGTGGAGGGAGTCCCCTCCTGTCTCCTCCTGGGTCTTAGCCACACTGTAACTTCCATGCCCCCGATCCGCTTTCTGGATCTTCACAAGGATGGTTAGAGTCAGACTAGACTGGATTCCACTCTTCACTCAGTCACTCATGCCCTACTTCAGTCACCCTTGAGTTACTAGAGTCACCCTTGGCCAGCCTGAGAGTTTCCTCTAGTTTTTCCTCTTCTGTAAAATGGGGTAACACTAATTCCAGGGGCCGTTGTGAGCAACAAGCAAGATGTGCATGTCCAGTGAGGAGCAAGGGCCCTGCCCCTTGTCAGGGCTCGATTCCCCGCGAAGCATCTGAAAGAGCACAGGTCCAGGAGCTGTGGTTGGGGGAGCGTGTGCTGAATACCAAGAAGGAGCCACACGGCATCCGGTGCCTGGCACCCAGTCCCTCTAGCAGCTTTCCCTTTCCTGTGGTGAATCACTCCTCACCAACCCTGGGGACTCAGGAGTCCCCAGCTTACCACAAACACTACCATTGTCATAGAAACCAGGCCTCCCCTTCCTCTCTGACTGACTGATTTCACCACATTGTCCCCCACTCTGTCTCTGGTTCCTAGATCTCGGCTTTTGACTCACTGATTGAATCGCTTCTCATTCCTGTCCCCAAGATACTATCAACCTCATCCCCGCTTCATGGTTTGCGCCCACAGCCCCTCAAGC
>NW_011494665.1:1134010-1136755 GCF_000754665.1 Bison bison bison
TTTCCCCAGTGGCTTCCCCTCCCTTCTCTGCCAGGTTGGGCTGGGCACCCCCTAGAAAAATGTCTGCCCAGAATAGATGAGTGAGCGTCAGCCCGGGCTCTGGCTGCACCCCCACCTTCCACGTCAGGGGCCCAGTTCAAACTCCTTTAGCGCGGGATTGTGAAACCAGCAAGGGCAAGGGAGGTGGCCACGGGCAGAGACTGACGGGCACTGGCGCCACCTGCTGGCCCCGAGGGGCCCAGCCTCATCTTCTCCCTATAGGTGGGCGTGCCCAGGCTAGTCCTGAGTGGCAGAAGGCCCTGGCTCTGTGTCCTGTCAGGGCAGTCATCCCCATCATCATTCGTTCCTTCATTCACAGATATTCACAGATTTGTGTGCCCCAAAGAGCTCTTTTCCTCATGGAACAAGCAATTAAAATGGCACGAGTGCCCCCAAAGATGCAGCTCTGGAAGGCAGGGACAGAGAACCAGGCCCCTAAGCAGGGGTGACTAAGCTAAGTCCTGAGTAACAATCACCAACATTCATGAAGCACTTTCTGTCTACTAGACACTACGTCAGTACTTTACATGCCTCTTCCCACTAATCACACGACAAACCCATGAGGTAACTGCTATCATTATCTTCGCTTTATTGATGAGGAAAACAAGTTCAGAGACATTAAGTAATTTGCATAGGGCGCATGGGTAGTAGGCAGCAGTACCACCTGCCTGCTTGTAGCCCAGGTGTGGAGGACAGCCACTCCATGGGCTCCTGCTTGAATAGCTGGGCAGAAAGGCCGGACAAAGTGCATGTCAGGTGGAGGAAACTACAGGCCTGGGAGCCACTGGCCCTGGGGACAGAAGAGGAGAGATGAGCAAAGGAGACTGAAAAAGAGCACCAGGCAAGTAGGAGAAAAGTCAGGGAGAAAATAACGCATTTGGAGAAGGAAGCCGGGACCGGCAGGGTCAGAGGTCAGTGTTCGAGCAAGATTGAAAACGGGACTGGACTCAGCCCCTGCTCTGAGGGAGCCAGTTAGTGTGGGAAGGTGGGGCCGGGAACGCCTGGAGAGCAGGGCAGGCAATCCCTCTGCACAGGTCTGACGTCAGGGCTTGGGCCAACCAACAGGCCTGGAGCAGCCTGGGAAGGCTGTCTGGGAGGGGCATGCAGAGTTACCACCGGGCAGGTCAAGGAAGTACCTCAAGAAAACTGGCAATAAGGGTGATAATAAGGGTATAACTGGCTTCCCACACTGCGCTACTAGTAAAGAACCTACCTGCCAGTGCAGGAGATATGAGACACACGGGTTTGATCCCTGGGTCGGGAAGATCCCCTGGAGGAGGAAATGGCAGCCCACTCCTGTATTCTTGCATGGACAGAGGAGCCTGGTGGGCTTCAGTCCATGGGGTTGCAAAAGAGACCCAACTGAAGTGACTTAGCCAAAGATATAACTGGCAACCTGGGTACAACTAGCCAAGTCCCAAACTGGATACAACTGGGGAGCAGCCTGGCCTCCCTCAGGCTCTGGTGCGGGGCGGGGGGCGGGGGGGCGCTTCTGCAAGGATGTTAAAACAAGAAAATGCCTGGAAGGCCTTTTAGCCCAAGCCACCCCACCTGTAGTCCTGAGTGGGAGGTGGTTGTACCTGTTGGTAACAGACCTTGCTCACATTGAAATCAGCCATGGTGATTGACACCCTGGAAATTGACAACCACTACAAACCAGAGCTTCCCCTCACCCCACCCATTATTAAACATGTGCAACTACATCTCTGTTGTACCTCTCCTGCCCCTACTTTACAGAAGAGAAAACTGAGGCCCAAGGATGGTATGACTTTTTCAGTATCATACAGTAATTTTCTTCTGCTTGTTCATTTATCATTTGCTAGCACAAATTTTTATGGAGTCTCCCCTCTGCTAGACTTTGGGGAGACATGTCCCTTGTCCTGGGGGCACCTGAAGTCTGGACTGGCGTACAGAACATGTACACCAGTTGTGATGGCACTGAGGGCTGATAACCACAAAAGGGATGGGTGGCAGAGCCACGGCAGACTTGGGAGGAGCGCCAGCGTCCATCAGCACGGCCAGGAAGGCCTCTCACAGGACAGGACTCCTGAGTGAAGCTCTGAAGGATGAGTGGGAGATGGACGAGACGATGGGGGCAAGAGGGCTGGAGGCAGAGAGAACAACATCTGCAAAGGTATAGCCAGGGAGAGGGCCTGGCAGGGGCACATGACCTGTGGGCACCTCTTCGTACTCTCAAGGACCCTAGGTCCAAGACTCCTTTTACCAGCAGCAACCGAGAAGAAGGGTACACTGCTTAGACCCCTTCGGAGCCATCAGTCAGAAGTCACACCAGTGAATTAGCACCAGTACTGAGTTCCTGCTGGATGTGAGTTCCAGACTAGGCACTGGGGAGAGGAGGAATCCAGTGAGGGTGTATCTGAAGCATGACCCCCTAGAGGATCAGAAAAGGAATGTCTGTGACGGCCGGGGTGGGGGCTGGGGAGAGCAGGGGAGAGATGCCATTGGGTGTGGAGGGTGGGAGGTATGATGGAAAAGCAGAGGGAGAAGATGAATATTTGGTGGGGTGTGGGGGCCAGAGGCTGTTCAAGAGGAAAGGATGGATGAGTACGCACAGCTTCTAAGCAACAAACGTTAAGCACTTACTGTGTGCCAGGCACAGGTGTGGGGAATACAAGAGTAGACTAGAGCCCATCACTGTCTTCAAGTGGCTCCCAGGTACTGGGGAGACAGAACTGTAAATGGACA
>NW_011494665.1:1136855-1145517 GCF_000754665.1 Bison bison bison
TAAATGGACAGTTACAATATAGTGTGATGAATGGTAAGACATCCCCAAAAATGACCAGGGGAGATTCCCGGGGAAAATAACATGTAACTTGAGTCCCACAAGATGAACCAGCATGAGCCAGGTGAAGTGTGAGGGAACAGTAGATGGGACAGCCCAGGCCAAAGCTGAATGACAGGCAGAACAAGATGTACTGAAAGCCCTGAAAGAGGGCCCATGTGGCTGGGGTGGAGGGCGGAAGGGCAGGAGCAGCTGGACTGCTGGGCAGAGGGAGGAGCGTGAAGGACACTCTAAAACACACTAAGGAGGGAGCTAGTGGCTAAACTAGTGGTCCAGAGGTTAAATCTCAAGTGTTTCCAATCCCTGGTAAGAAAACTACGATCCCACGTGCTGCATAGCCAAAAAAAAAAAAAAAAGGTTTTTAAGTAAACTACCTGAGGGCTTCCCTGGTGGCTTAGTTCTAAGGTAAGTCTGCCTACCAATCCAGGAGACACGAGTCCAACCCCCAATTCGGTAAGATTCCACATGCCGTGGAACAAGAGATACTGGTTTGATCCCTGGGTTGGGAAGATCCCCTGTAGAAAGAAATGGCAGCCCACTCCAGTATTCCTGCCTGGAGAATCCCAAGGACAGAGAGGGACCTAGTGGGCTACAGTTGATGGGGATGCAAACAGTTGGACACGACTGAGCACAGCACAGCACAAACCATGCCAAGGAGTTTGGTCTTGGATCTAATGACAATAGGGAGCTAATAAAAGCTTTTAAGAAGAAGAGTTTCATGATCAGATTTTTTTTTTTTTTTTTAAATGATCTCTCTGGCCACCTTGTGGAGAATGGATTGAAGGGGCAGGGGAGACAAGAGGGGAGAAGAGAGACCAGTGAGAGATTACTGCAGACAGGAAAGGATGATGGCTTGGATCAGGAGGGTAGCAGCAGCAGTGGATGGATTTGGGAAATGTTTTGAGGCACAGTTGACAGAACTTGTTGATGGGTTAGATGGGAGGAATTAGGGAAAAGACTGGAATCATAGATGGCTTGAGCCACCAGGTGGAGGGTAATGTCATTTACCAGAAGCAGGGGATGGGGGAGCAGCTTTGGACTGTTGTCACAGAGCCAGGACTAAAAACTCAGGACTCCTGATTCCAAGCCAGCACCTGTTTTCCCTGGGGGGACTGCTGGGAGAAGGCCGGGAGAATGTGGGACAGAGGAAGAGGAACATGGACATGGAGAGGAGAGGAAGCAAAGGGAACAAGATAACAGTAACCACTGCTAAGTCAGTACCGGGCACTGTGCTGGTATACATGCCCAGTTAAATTCTCACAACATGCCCATCCTTTCTAAATTAGCCACCTCACCTTTCTACCCCCATATCCTGCTTTGTTCTTCTTCACAGTGATTACCACTACCAGAAATTACATGATTTACTTGTTTATTCTCTATCTCCCCTCTCCCACAGAATGTCCGCTCCATGAGAGTAAGGACCTTGTCTGTCTGGTTCAGTGATATCTCCAGGCACCTGGAACAGTGCCTGACATGACAAACGTTCAATATGTATTTACTGGATGAAAACTTACAACTCCTTATCAGTTTTATTATTATTCCCCTTCGGATCCAAGTCGGTGGTACTCAAATGTCCGGTTAGCCTGGCCCCAAACAGTGTCTTCCAGGGACTCAGAAGGTCAACTGGACATGAACCAGTCTTAAGCAGCTGGAGAGGGCTCAGGATGACCTGGGGAGCTGGTCAGACCATGTGGATGCCCAGGTCGTGGCCACCTGGCTTTTTCATCAGACTGGTAACCTTATCTCCCGTATGTTAGATGGCCTGCCAGAAAAGGGCAAAGTGGAAGCTGGAGATGACACCTGAGGAGGCAGGATGGGTGCGGACCCCTAGCTTGGGCAGGAAGAAACCTCTGGGCCCTGGTGTCCAAGCCCACCCTGGAGCCGCTCCCGGTAGCTGGTCTGCAGCGCCACCTCGTGGCCAAAGTTCAAAGACGCTTTTCCTCCCCCTGTCCCCTGCTGCTCAGAATGCAGGCAAGCGGGCCACTAGTCCAACTTGTAAGCTTCCTGAGTACCTCTGGGATCAGTCTTCATCCATCTCTCCAGTCCTTTCGCTTTGAATGAACCTCTCTCATCCTCAGGGACTCCAGATCCACTTCATGCAGGAAGCCTCTTCTGGTCAGTGATCACTCTCCTCGGCCTCCAGACTACTCACTGGGTATCACTGTTTACCTCTGGGTTCTTAGCCTCTGGGGTCAGACAAATCTGGCTTTAAACACTGGGGTGTCCATTTACCAGCTGTGTGACCTGAGCAAGTTACTTAATCTCTCCGAGCCTTAGGTCCCTGATGCTAAGCAGAGATGGCAATTCCAGTCTCACAGGGTTGTGAAGAGGATTAAGTGAGATCAAGTTTGTAAATGTAAAGAAGAGAGCCTAGCAATAGGCTCGGGAAATAGAAAGTCCCTTCCTACCCGTCTCTAACTTCTTCTTCCCTTTCCTGAAAAAGGAAGCATGATGAAATAGAAGGCGCAAGAGTCACAGGACCTGGGTTCTCTGGGCCTTGGTGTTCTTGCTGTCTGTAAAATAAGGCCATGAGACAACTGCTAAATCTATTTGTTCATTTGCTCACTCACTCACTCATTCATTCAGTTTCTAGTCCACCTACGACATTCTAAACAGTGAGTATGTCTTTTATATCCATTCATTCACCTGTGCCAGATGGTGTCTTATGCTTCAGTATCAACCTGTTAGTTTCCAGCCCAGTGCCTGACACAGAGAGGGCACTGGAAAAAATCCTTCCCCAACAATCTACCAAGAGCATGTTTCCTGCCTCCCCTTCCCTGCCCCAAGAGAACACCCAGCCCTGCCTGGCACCAGGTGCCCCTCCCCCTCCTCAGCCTGAGAAGCCAGAGCTGGCGCCACTGGGTGAGGAATCTGGGGACCAACTGTCACAGCTCCGGTATCACCCGCCCCTGGGACGCCTGGGTCCGGCCCTGAATCCCAGTGGGGCTCTATCAGCCAGCTGTCCTGGGGGACCCTAGCTCTGCCCCAGCCCCTCTGAGCTGCTCTCCCTGGGGAAATCAGAGAGGGCGGGTGACCTGCTGGGGGGAGTTCCGGAGTGGTACTGGAGGAGGAACAGAGAGGAGTTTGTCTGTCCAAGTCCAAAGCTCAGGCTGGGCAGCAAAGTCCTTGGAGGCTGGATGCACAGCGGAGGGCCCAGAGAGGCCTCCTCTCTCCCCCAAACTCTGCAGGCTGCCAAGTCCCAAAGACTGCTTTGCCCTCACGTTTGTTCCCGTTTGGCCCTGTTCCGTGGGTCAGATAGGCTAGTTTCTGTGTCTTTCTGTGGGCAGAGAGCAAGTCTGTCGTTTCCTTTGTGTGTCCTACAACAGAATTTTACCCAATACATTCTCGCTAATGGAAATTAATGAGTTGGGTGCATTTGAGCAATACACCCAAGAGGGAATACTGGCTGCACTCTCAGCAGCAAGGATGATGTTAGATCACAAGGCAGACTTCCCATAAGGGAAGAGTATTAAGAAAAGAAAACAAAAACCCCATAAAGTTTAGTAGAGGAGGTTCAGTAGGACTGATGGAGATGGCTTCTCAAGAGCAGCAGGGACACACAGGTGAGACAGCCTCTGTAAGGACCAGCCAGCTTAGAAGGGCAGCCTTGGTGGTAGCCTCCTGTGTCTGCCTCCCTCCCCAGGGGCTCTGAGAATAGGACAAGGGAGGGGCGGGCATCAGGTCTGTGCCCCATCCCTTGATACCTGATGCCTGGACAGCAGTAACAGGTGCCCAGTTTTGCTAGAAAAGGGACATAGATGCACAGAGATAGCACAGTCCCAATCACCCATCTCACTCCTGTCCTCCAGCCTCCACTGGAGTTCTGAGCCACCCCACTCTCAACTAGGTCACCTTTCCTGCCTTGCAGCCAGACCTGTGGGTACACATCCCCACCCACACATACACAACTTGCACACAGACACACATGCTCGTATCGCCAACTCAACAACTCCACAGGGGCCTCTGTTCCTCAGGCCTGAGGCTGTGTGTGTGAGAGACATATAGAGTTCGCCTGCATTCCAGGGCTCAACAGGAATTATGTTTGGATCTCTCTGTTTGTTTGTTTGGGATGATCTTATTTCTGCAAGTCTAGATCCAGAACTGACTTCAGTTGACTCACAGTGGGTCAGGATCTCCTCCAGTGCCTGGCACGTCCTAAGAACTCAATAGGAAGTAGTTAGCTGAATGAATACATTAAAATTAATTAATGAAGACCACAGTCTAGCTAAAGTCAATTGCCAGCAGAGAACAACCAGGGGCCCAAAACTAGCATTGATTGAACATCTAAAATGAGCCAGACACTGTGCTAGGAACTTGGCTTATTATTTCCATTTGAAAGATGAGGAAATCGAAGCGCAGCAGTAATTGCCTGTTCAAGAAGCGTAAAAGGGACTTCCCTGGTGATGCAGTGGATAAGAATTCACCTGCCAATGCAGGGGACATGGGTTCGACCTCTGGTCTGTAAAGATTCCACATGCCATGGAGCAACAAGCCTGTGTGCTGCGACTACTGAGCCCGCGCTCTAAAGCCCTCGAGCCACAACTACGGAGCCTGAGTGCTGTGGTTCCTGAAGCCTGTGCACCTAGAGCCTGTGCTCCACAAGAGAAGCCACTGCAGTGAGAAGTAAGTAGAGTAGCCCCCGCTGACTGCAACTAGAGAAAGCCCGTGTGCAGCAACGAACACCCAGTGCAGCCAAAAACCAACAAATAAATAAGAAGCAGAACTAATAAGCAGCGCTCTTGGCTCCAGAGGTCACCTCCTTCCTCTTACACCACGATGCTTGGAATGTGCAGTTTCACTCACCACACCCTTACAGAGTTTCTGCTCCGAGGAGGGTTGTGTGCTGGACACTGGGGGACCAGGGTGGGACACAATGACAAAGTGAGACACACAGTCCTGTCCTCCAAGGTCCTGAAGGGGAGATATGCCACCTACCCACCTTTCTGGTCATAGGCAGAGTGAAGCGTGGGGAGGGGTGGGCACAGCTATCTATTTCCAAGCAAAATTGTTTAAGTAAGGCCTTCGGTCCTCATGGTCATAATTCTAGATTGAGTAGGCAGGGACTTCCCTGGTGGCACAGTGGGTAAGAATCCACCTGCCAATGCAGGGGAAACGGGTTTGACCCCTGGTCTGGGAAGATTCCACATCCACCGAGCACCTATGGCTGTGTGCCACAACTTCTGAGCTCCTGCTCTAGGACTATAAATACCGAGCCTGCGTGCTGCAACTACCGAAATCCGCTGGCACTCCCCAACATGAGAAGTCACGGCAGTGAGAAGCTTGGGAACTGCAACGAAGAGGAGCCCCCGCTTATCGCAACCAGAGAGAGCCCATGAGCAGCAATGAAGATCCAGTGCAGCCCCCACCCGACCTAAAAATAATAATGATAATATGATAAATAGACTGGGTAGGCAGAGGGAGAGGAAAATGGGAGCTGCTGGACAGAAACTTAGCTTGGCCAACATGTCAGTGGATGAGGGGAGTCCCCTGAATAAAGGAGGCCACCCACTTCTGGAAGTGAGGAAAGAAAGTGGATGTGTTAGTCGCTCAGTTGCGTCCAACTCTTTGCAACCCCATGGACTGTAGCGCCAGGCTTCTCTGTCCATGGACTTCTCCAGGCAAGAATACTGGAGTGGGTTGCCATTTCAAAGGACTCATCAAATAAGTTATTTAAAGACTTCAGAATAGGGAACCTCCTGGCAGTCCAGTGGTTAGGACTTGAGCTTTCACTGTCAAGGGCACAGGTTTGATCCCTGGTCAGGGAACTAAGATCTCACAAGCCCCTCAGCCAAACAATAACAATGACAAAGCCCTCCCCGCTCAAGGTGCATGCTCCACCCCCTCTGCTGCTGGGCACTCTGGCAGGTCCCCTGTAGGTGAATGTACCCCCACACAATTTGGAGGCACACACCTCTGTGTGTACACCCATGCCCCAGACCTAAGTGTGTTCACACACAGCCTGCCCTCCAGGTGCCAAATGCCTCTCTTGCCTTGGATATTTGGAGTCAACGGGACCCTGAGGATGGACCCATGGCACATGAATACACCCCGGGGGGCTGATTAGTCCTTGCCGGATCAGTGAGGGGGGTCCAGCAGGGACATCCCCTTCCTCTACCCCCCTCTTTAGTCTACCTCTTTGCATTCAGCAGCTGTCCCCTCCCCACTCACTTACACTTGTTTCTGTTCTTTGTTTTCCTCCCTGGCCAAATCCCCAAGGCTTCTTTGGTCATTAACCTCCTGCTTTAATTAGCTTAGTGGGGAGGAAAGTGGAAGCAGGGAAAATTCAGGAGTGGGTGTCTAGGGGGAATCTCATTTTGGTGGGGACAGGAAGGCTTGGACCAGCTGGTGACAAAAATGCCTGGCACACGGTCAGACCTACACAACTGTCTGTGATTTCTGATAATGTGAAAAACAGTCGCCTGGTCCACAGAGCAGGAGGCTTCCCCCATGGCTCCCAGGTCCCCCAACCTGGGTTCCTGGGGTAGGAGAGAAGACAAGAGCAGGGAACAGCCACTCTCAAAATGTCTCATCTCTCCAATTCTTCCTCTCTCACTCTTGCTTAGAGGTGGGAGGACTCAATCCCACAAAAAGGTTTGTTGCTAACTTTGTTAACTCCTTGATCCAGAGGGCATCTCATTCCCAATTCTGGGGCCTTCCAGGGTCTCTCTCTGTCATGGCTTCCCTTCCCTGGATCTTCCGCTGGGCAAAGCAAGAGACCTACAATAAGCCAACTCCCACGCCCTCCTGAGATCCTCCACCTTGTCTCCCACCCTCCCCTTGGTGTGCAAATTTGGTCTTTCCAAGAATCAATTTAGGGAACTGGGCTTCGCAGCTCAGCCCTCACGGCCTCACAGTGCCTCATCTATGAGGTCATCTCCTTCGTCCCCCCATCCCCCTGCCTCCAAGCAGGACGTTACCTCACAAACTAGCTCAGATTTTTGGTTTCCAAGGCACTCCAAAAAAGAACACCCACCCATTCTTATCAAACTCTTTTGGGAAGTTCTTCTTAAAAGTCCGTCCTCAAGCCCTCAGGTTGCGGTGCCATCCTTTCTCCTACTGGGAAAGACCCAGGCATAAAAAGGATGACAAAAATACCGAAGCTCTGGGATAAGGGGAGAAGAAAAGATTGCATTACACTCCAACTTCCACAAACTCCCCTAAAAATACTCAGCTCTCCAATTCATGGCTTAAAAACTGATTTTTCACTTTCACCAAATTTCCAGAGTCAAAGGAGCTGAATTAGTGGGTTTTCAACGGGGGAGAGGTGGGTGAGGCAAAGTGGAATGATGGTGACGGCTAAAGAACAGTACACCCCCAAGCTAAACGGATGGCCCGGGCGGAGGAAGTCTGGGTCTCCATTCCACCCGGTGCCTTCTTTCCTCCTTCCGTCGCACCCAAAGCTCGTGTGGCTCTCACCCGAAACTGTTAACTCCTATCATGCCTTTAAGACTTGCCTTGCCTCCCCGCTCTCGGTCCCCTACTTCTCTCCACCCCTTCATCCTCCTCACCTCATTTCTCCACAGCCCTCCCAGCTCCCCTCCACTGATCAGAAGGATGTTAACTAACTCACCTCCCAGTCGGTGCTTCTCTGATCTCCGAGACTGGGGGGAGGGAAGGGAGGAAGGGGGATGGCTTGCCGCTTGGGGAAGAGGGGACCCCGTCTTTTGCCAGGGGGTCCCACCCTCCAACCCGGCACCCCATCCCGGCCCCCCACCCCCACCCCCCAGCGCGCAGAGCCGTGTTCTCCACGCATCGCCGCTGCGGGCTTTGTCTGCTCTGCGGAGAACCTCTGCCCGCGGCCCGGAGCCGGGATCGACTCTGGGAGAACGGGAGGGGGGAGCGGAGAGCGGAGAGGGAGCGCGGCAGGGAGGGGGAAGAGGGGAGAGAAAGCGAGAGAAAGCCGCAGTGACCCAGCCGGGACAGCTCCCCGCCCTCTCCCCCCCGCCTCATTACCATAAGAAAGAGGGACCTAAGACTGGCCGGGATCGCGAAGGAGCCCGTTTTGGGAGGGGGGCACACTCCATTAGCCTGTTTTCAACCCGTTCCGTTTCTGTACACTGACTCCTTTCCTCTTTAAAAATGAGGGACCTCGACTGCCTTCCCACCCCCAGCTTCGCCTCCCAGCAGCGGGTAAAGACCGAAGGCGCATCCCTATCTTCCTCGGGTCAAGGAATTCGTCCCCGCGCCCCCGAGGGCGGGAAACTACAACTCCCGGCATGCCCCGGGCGCCCCCGACGCGCCCCCCTCCCGTCAGTTCCATGCTGCTCCATCCAGTTCATTTAAAACAAAAGAGTTTGAGCGCTGGAAGGGGCTGGGCTCTATTGGGGGCCACTGAGCGCCGCTCCTGGACTGGGGCTCGGTGCGGGAGCCTAAGGGGGGCGTCTGGACGGTGGGGTCTAGAGACTCCCGGGACCGAGGCGGGAGGGGTGGGGGCAGAGATCCCGCAGCCCCCCGCCCCCCCGTCACCCCCGGAGAGGAGAGGAGATCTGCTTTCTCGGTTTTGCTTCTCTATCCCCCCACCCCCACCCCGGGGGCTGGGGCGAGGGGAGTCGGGTTACAGGGTGTTTGGGGAGGGGGGCTTAGAGGGAGGGTCTATCTTTCTATC
>NW_011494665.1:1145617-1145856 GCF_000754665.1 Bison bison bison
CCTCTCTCCCCTTTTCCCTTCCACCACCTCTCTCTCTCCCTCTCTCTCTCTCCCCCAGCTTTTGTTTCGCCATGCCTAGTCTAGTGGTATCTGGAATAATGGAAAGAAATGGGGGCTTTGGAGAACTAGGATGTTTCGGGGGAAGCGCTAAGGACAGAGGGCTGCTGGAAGACGAGCGCGCCCTTCAGCTGGCTCTCGATCAACTCTGCCTCCTGGGTTTGGGGGAGCCCCCCGCCCCC
>NW_011494665.1:1146110-1168004 GCF_000754665.1 Bison bison bison
GCGACCACCGAGTGTGTACCAGTGCCCACCTCCGAGCACGTGGCAGAGATCGTGGGCAGGCAAGGTAAGCGGGCGCCGGGACCGCGGAGAGGGACTGGAGTTGGGGGGCACCCCATCCCTAGCACGGAAAGTTCACTTCCTCCCTCCTTGCCCGCCTCTGGCTCAGTCCCTTCCCCACAAAGGGGGACCCGCCCCCTACCCTGATTTCGAAGTGCCTCAAAGTTCCCTGCTACCCCCCTAGTTGGAACTGTCCTCCAGATCCTTCCTTCCCTAGGGCTCTGCCCTTAGACAAAGAAATATCCTCTCTCGGAGAGAGGGAAAAGGGAGGGGGATCGGTTTTCCAATCCGGGGAGGCTGTCCGGAGGGGGTGTCCACTCGTAGCCAGAAAAACTGGCCGAATGTGCAAAAGAGTTACTCAGGAGCCCCAACTACGGCATCTACTAGTGGTTTGGGGAGGGGGCACCCCTGGGACCCCCAGCCACCTGGAGTTACAGACTTTGGGGGAGACCTGGCCCAGGAAGGCAGACTGAGTATCTGTCTCTTTGTTGGGCTGAGTGTAGGAATGGAAGGGGGTGTGGCTCATGGGAGGGTCCCAGCCTGGGGGTGAGGTGGGAAAGGGGGGCTGCTGGGAGGAGGGAGTCCTGTGGTCACCCGCACACTAAAGTTGGATGGTCTATGGGATTTTGGAAGGGGTGCCTCCAACGAAGTCCCACGTCCCGGTGTGGACCTCTTCTCCTCCCTCTCAGGCTTTTGTTCTGGGCTGGCCACGGCAAGGGGCCAGAGGCCTGGAGAAGGGTCTCTGGTAGTGAGAGAGTAGGACAGGGTGGGAAGGGGCGTGCTGAGGGGTGAGGAACCATCACCTGGAGATTTGCTGGAGGGCATGGGTCTGGGTGTGTTGTTGGGGTGGGGGGTGGGTACAGAATTAATCCAATGTAGAGTGTCTGATACCACACCCTCCTCTGCTCCAGCATCCCTGGGCGGGTGGGGGTGGGAATGTTGGTAAGGGTCCAGATTGAGCAGACGGGATCCTGGGGACCCTTCCCTCTCCCAGTTTCCCAAAGGGGAGTGGGGGGGGGCGGGATTTGGAAATTGCAAGGGGGCTGGACTGGGGAGGTGTGGGGTGGGGGAGGAGCAGGGGAGGAGCTGTCCCACAGTGGGGAACAATAGAGGAGCTGCATTCCGGCTGGGAGTGAAGGAGGAGGCCGGCTGCTGGCTGGGGAAGAGGGGAGGCAAGTCGGGGAGCCCCTACTCCACATCACACCTCGTCTACCCGAAGTGTGGGGGGTTGGGGGATTTTGCTGGGAGATCCAGAATGGAGGAGGGAAAGATGCCACTCCCCGGCGTAGCCCTCATCCCCCTGGGGCACCCCATCTCTTGAAATTTCTGGTTTTAAAAGTTGGATTTCCTCTTGTTGTCAGAAACTAGGGACCCAGAGCCCTGGAATTGGGTGGGGACACTGTTATCTTTTCTTGGGTGCGGGGGTGGTCTTGGGAGGCCCCGGAATTTCATGGAGTCATTCTTTCCTCTTCTGCCTCCGCATCAGATGGGCCTGTCTCTCATAAAAGTAGGGGGATTTCTCCTATTCAGAGAAGACAAGCCTCCCCCTCACTCCTTAAGGGAATGGAAGTCCTTTCTCTTGTCTAACCTCCCTTCTCCTGCTGTGGCGTCAGTGGTGCTCTATTTGACCTCTAGGAAGGTGAAGCCAAGTGGGTCTTCCCTCCAAGAGATGTTTCTTCGGGGTTGGGAAACGCTACCAGTTCTGCATCTATAGGCCTCTAGCTTTTCTCCTTACTTTTATACCTGGCCTGTTCTCCTCACCCCAATTCCCGTCCCCAAAGACACCTATAACAGCTCTCATGTAAGTTTAGGGGCCCAAAACTTAGAGCCAGAACCCAGGTGCCTATCAGATGCCATACATTTAGAAGTTGTAGAAGGCTCTTCACTGTTCCTTCCCCCGCCCCCCATGCCTCCCAAACAGAACAATCATTTACTGACATTAAAGCAGCAAAGATGTGGGCTTGACAACAGGTAGGACTTCTCAACTGCCAAGAGGTCTGAAGACAAAAAGGGAGGAGCAAATTCTCCTTCCTAAGGTCTCTTGAAGGTGAGGAGAGCTGCCCCCAACCCACTCTCTCCTCCCACATGCCAATCTGGTAGGTTTGGAGAAGAAGCCATCTGGAGTGGAGGAAGGAGAGGGAAAAAAAGATGAGCTCACCTCAGGCCTATGGTTGGAGGGTTAGGCAGAGTCAGAAAACTAGGACCACTGACATTGGTTGGGGAGTGAGAAAGGGAACTGTAAGTGTGTATATGGAGACGGGTATGAATGTTTACATGTGAATGGGGGCAAAAGTTGTGGGCAGGGGTGTATAGGAATGTGCTGCATGTGTCCTGGGAATGATGGGGATAGAAGAGTGGGCTGGATGAAAGGATGAAACACTGGGAATCCATGTGTATGGGGGAGAGGGGTATGTGAAAGTGTGCTTTAGACTTGCACCAGAAATAACATTTAGATAAAGGCAAGCTGCATAGCGGCTTCTAGGTCCACGTCTGTGTCTATGCATGTACACACACACATGTAGCATGTGTGCTTTGAGAAAACATGTGAGTCTCAGAGGTTCTGTGTGAAGACAGGGGCAGGGATAGGGAATTGGAAAAGGAGGAGAGAGGTTTGTCCAGTCAGCCGTCAAGGTCTGCCACCTTTAGACTGCAGTCTGGCCATCCCAGCTTCCCTCACTTTTCTCTTTCCCCTTCTCCCTCTTTGTCTCTCTTTGTCTGGGCCATTCTCCTTTCTCTTCCTGCCTCTCTCCCCAGCCTCTCAGCTTTTACCCACTCCTTCTTCAAAGCAGGAGTATGGGTCGAGAACACCTTCTCCCCCCACCCTACTCAGCCCGCAGCCCATCTTGGCTCTCCTGCCCCAGGGGACAGGGTGGCAGGAGTGTCCATGAGGTCAGGCACTGCGTCCCTCACACGTCATTATCCTCCTTTCCTTCCTAAAACTGATTCTCAGACCCTTCCCGACCTCCCACACTCCATGAGTTGCTGAAAACTTGCTGTGAATTTGGGACCGGCTGAGAGACACTAATGGGTGGAAGGCATGGGAGCAGATGCGGGTCAGTCGTCCCAGTGTAGACTGGAAGACACTTTTAATGCATGGAGATCAAGTGAGGAGTAGACTGTAGGCTTCTGAGGCAAGATCAGGGTCAGTGACAGACTGGAGATCTCAGTTGCAGGGCAGGGTGGGTGATTGAGCGATTTGGAAGTTTGTGAGTAGCCAGAAATCAGTAGAGAAGTTGGGGAAAACAGCTAATGGTTGTCGAGGAGTTAGTGAGTAGATTAGCAGCTTGTCTGGGAAGGTCAGTGATTATTTCAGGATTTCAAAGGGTGCATAAATTTGGAGGTCCTACATGGAATTCAAGGGAAAGTTGCAACATTTTGCAATCTGTGGCTGATAGATACACTGGATAGATTTAAGATACAGTAAGTGAATTGTTCTGGTTAGAGTAGGGGGGAGGGTTTCCTAAGGGTAGATAGAGGTTCCTGGTGGGCTGGGTATCGGAGTAGGAGCAGGAGCTTGTTGGTTCCAGCACAAACCTTCTTGCCTTGTGAGTTTATTTCTCTCTTCCCTTCCCTATCCCAGGCTGCAAGATTAAGGCTCTGAGGGCCAAGACCAACACCTACATCAAGACGCCCGTGCGAGGCGAGGAGCCAGTGTTCATGGTGACTGGGCGGCGGGAGGACGTGGCCACAGCCCGCCGGGAAATCATCTCAGCGGCCGAGCACTTCTCCATGATCCGCGCCTCGCGCAACAAGTCGGGCGCCGCCTTTGGAGTGGCGCCTGCTCTGCCCGGCCAAGTGACCATTCGTGTGCGGGTGCCCTATCGCGTGGTGGGACTGGTGGTGGGCCCCAAGGGGGCAACCATCAAACGCATCCAGCAGCAGACCAACACGTACATTATCACGCCAAGCCGGGACCGCGACCCGGTGTTCGAGATCACCGGTGCCCCGGGGAACGTGGAGCGTGCGCGCGAGGAGATCGAAACGCACATCGCGGTCCGCACAGGCAAGATCCTCGAGTACAACAATGAAAACGACTTCCTGGCGGGGAGCCCCGACGCCGCGCTGGATAGCCGCTACTCGGAGGCCTGGCGGGTGCACCCTTCCGGCTGCAAGCCCCTCTCCACCTTCCGGCAGAACAGCCTGGGCTGCATCGGCGAGTGCGGAGTGGACTCTGGCTTTGAGGCCCCGCGCCTCGGCGAGCAGGGAGGGGACTTTGGCTATGGCGGGTACCTGTTTCCTGGCTATGGCGTGGGCAAGCAGGACGTGTACTACGGAGTGGCGGAGACTAGCCCCCCGCTCTGGGCGGGCCAGGAGAACGCCACGCCCACCTCGGTGCTCTTCTCTTCCGCCTCTTCCTCCTCCTCCTCTTCCGCCAAGGCCCGCGCTGGGCCCCCGGGAGCGCATCGGTCTCCTGCTGCCTCCGCGGGTCCCGAGCTGGCTGGACTCCCGAGACGCCCGCCGGGAGAGCCGCTCCAGGGCTTCTCTAAACTTGGGGGGGGCGGCCTGCGGAGCCCCGGCGGCGGGCGGGATTGCATGGTGTGCTTCGAGAGTGAGGTGACTGCCGCACTGGTGCCCTGCGGACACAACCTGTTCTGCATGGAGTGTGCAGTACGCATCTGTGAGAGGACGGACCCGGAGTGTCCCGTCTGCCACATCACAGCCACGCAAGCCATCCGAATATTTTCCTAAGCTCCTGGCCCCTGGCCTCCTGGGGCCGCTCCCCAGGGGCCCTTCCTGGAGCTGTTTTCCACTGGGGCCTTTTGCAAATCAGTGGTTTGAGGGGCAAGGTGCTTAGATACTCGCTTGCTGGGGGGGCGGGGAGGGGAGGCGATGGTGGCTGGAGGGCGGGGCCACTTTCAGAGCCTCTGGTCCCCCTATCCTGGAAAGGTTGGGAGGGGGGCCAGGCCGGAAATTTTACTAGAGTTACAACTCTGATACCTCAACACACCCTTCAATCCGGAAGCAGCTAAGAAACTTTTGTTTTGCCAGAGGTGGCCGCTAAGGCATCCTGACTCCCTGCCCGCCCAACTCACACTACCCCTTCCTCTAGGGAGGGGATGGGGAACGGGAGAGGGAGAGTTACCATCTGTATCTAGAGGTGCTCCAACAATCCCCAAGCCTCTGGTCCTGACCTCTGACCTCCAACCACGACCCTTTAGACCCTCCACCACCTTGTATTCTGTTTGAGGATTTGTTCTGGGCTTCCAGCAGTATGAGGGGGTTGGGGCCCTTTCAGAAGTCTGAATGGATTTTCTGAGGGGGAAGGGGAGGAAGTATGTCAATCAATAAAAGGGCTCAGAACTCGTCCCTCCCCACGAAGCTGGGCTAGAGGAATCTGGAGAGGGGTGCTCCTCTGCTTTCCCTACACACTCTCCTCCCCGTCATCCTTCCCTTTGGGTTTTCCTCTCTCCTTAGCTCTGTCCTCCAGCTCTTCTCTCTGCTTCCCCTTGCCGGCTGTCACAACCAGCCCTGCCTGTCTTTTTTTTCTTTCCTTCTCGCCTCTCCTTCTGCTCCATCCAGCTCAGCTTTGGGGGACACTATCCCCTGGGGAGAGGCAGAGGGAAAAAACATTTTGATGGTCCCCTCAATTCCTCTTTGTCATTCGGAGGCCCACTTTTCTCCTCCTCCAAAGAAACACCTCAAATTCTTGATAGAATGTATTCCTGTTCTCAGTGAATATTTGAAGAGAGGACTAATACTGGGGTACATAAAGGGTCAAACCTCCACCCTTATCATCTTTGGGCATTACATGTAGGGAGCAGTTTGGGGGCTGGGTTTTCTGGTGGTGGGATGGGGAGAGCCAGGGTAGTGTGTCTGCTCTTGGGGAGCAGGAAAGAGGCAGTAGGAGACGCTGCTGGAGGGAGGCAGGGTTCCTCCTCCCTTGCAGTGCCCCATTCCCTGCGCCCCTCTCTGGACCTCACCTGAACCCCTGTTAACAAATTAATCATGAAGTCTCTGTCTCATTGAGGAGAGACCTTGTCTTCAGAGAGGGGTCACTCCAGAGCCAAGCAGGATTGGGGTGCAGCCGGGCCTGTTCTAAGAATCATGTATTATTACAGGCCTTGCACCCCCTTTGCTGCTTCCCTACTGCTCACCTGGGGCAATCACCAGCCTCCCACCCTCCTGGTTCCGCTGGCGGGCTAGGAGGGGATGGGGGATGGGAGTCCCCGGGGGTCCTAGGAGATTCTTGTATATAGTAGGATGGGACTGTTCTAAGTGATCTCTGAGCCTTGAGGCTCGGGAGTCCCATTCTTCCTGGATGGAGAGGGGGTGCAGGGATGGGGGCACAGAGGGGATTTCCTCCTCTCCTTCCTCCTGTTGTGAATTAACTCACCTCTCCTCAGCCTTCCCCTCCAGACCACCAGCCAGGGAGGGGAGCGGAAGGAGGTCACAGCCAGGAAAACTGGCCTGTGACAACTTCCCTCCTTCCCGCCAATGTGAGCCATCCTGAGATGTCTGTACAATAGAAACCAAACCAAACCAATGGGCACCCCTCGGGCGCCGAGGGGGGGGTGGGGAGGGGGGTGGGAAGATGGGATGTCTGTCTGTCGATCCCCTCCCCCTCTCCACTCTACCCACAAAGGCGGAAGACTGTTACACTAGGGGGCTCAGAAAATTCAATCCCACTCTTACTAATTGAGCCAAACCTAGAAACCAACACAAAACACATAGTGAGAGACAAAATAGAGGAGAGAAAGAGAGCATGAGAGGGAGCGAGATAGGCAACCAACACAGAGGAGAGAAAACAAAAATAGAAAAAAAAAGCAGTTCTTTATAATTTAATATTCTATTTTAATAAAGGCATTTATTACCGTATAAATGTAGCAAAGAACCTGGGCTAATATGAAAAAAAAAAGACTTTTTATTAGGTAATTTATTATATGAAAAGGATATTTTATTTTATGATAAAGTGATCCTTAAAAAAATAAAAAAACTTTAGAAGGTTTAGAATATATGTAGGGAGAGAAGAAGAAAAAAAAATACATTTGTATTCAGAGTTAAATCTTAAAAAAGTGTTTTTAATATATGTTCTGGTTTACGTTCCTTTTTTCCCCCACATTTTTTTGGGGAGGAATGTCGTTTGCTTTTCCGGGGGAGCATCCTGGGATGGCTTGTGGAGACGGGCTAGGGGAACCTGGTCCCTCTGGGGCCCTGCAGGTAGATTGGATTTCACCCCCAAGGCTCCCCCTCCCTCTCCCCCTCCCCTTTGGGGGAGCCGGCAGAGCCAAACAAAGAAAGGGATTAAGGAGAAAGGAAGAAGCAGTAGGACTGAGGATCCTGGGGTGTCCCCCCCGCCCCTTCCCCTGTCCGGTCCCAGGGGCAAGTAAGGTGGGGAAGTCCAGAACTGAGGCCTAGCAGGCCTATGGGAACCCTCAGAGAGGTGTGAGATTTAAGAGAAATAGTTTTTTTTTTTGTTTTTTTTTTTTAACCAAAAATGAGAGAGAGAAGAAAAACCGAGGGGTTTAAAAGAAAAGAATACTACAAAATAATAATAATTAATAATAATAATAATTCAAATTTATTTCATATAATCCTAGAGACAAAGAGAAAGAATTACTAGTTACTTAGTAGACGATATTCAGATAGCTTAAAGTTTAGTAGCATTGAGGGCCCCTGGGTCCAGTAGAATGTATAAAAGTCATAATGAAAAGGAAAATAGAGGAGGGAAGTGGCTGAGTCCACCCTGAGCGCCCCCCCCCATCTTCAGATATCAGGGTGGAGCAGGTTGCTAGTTATGGTTGGGAGCTTCCTTCCAGTCTGCTGGGGTTGATTCTAAGAATCCTTGGATTTTTAAATTATAGGACAAATAGATGAGGGGCTCAGTTCCCAGGGTCTTTGAAAGCATGAACACTGATCATTTCAACCAGAGGTGGGCTGGGTTAGGGACAGCTGAGGTGGGAGAACATGGTTGGCTCCCTGTCTTTGGGCAGCCCTTACTCCAAACATGTCCTCTTGGGGCTCTCTGAGAGGGGGAAGATTGCCCAGCTTCAACCCTCCAGAGACAACTTCTCCCAGGCCTAACTGAGGAAGTCCTTCCTGAAGTATAACTGCAATCCATTCTACCTCTGATTAATTCAAGAGCCTGGTAGGTCATTCCACCAACAGACACACATGCACACGCTTCTTTCTCTCCCAGAGCTTCAAGGGGACTGGAGGGTATCTGTCCCCCATTCTTTTCCCTACTGCTTAGCTTCTGACCTCCATGGCAGCAGGTGAAAGAATGATCTCATCAGTCTCCTTTAAAGCTGCACTGTGCTTTACAAATTTGCAGAAGTGCTTTATTATCTCTTAGATACCAAGGACTTGCCACCCACTGGGGTGGAATGGAGACGCTGTCCTTGAAGGCCTGGGAGAACTGGCCCCCAAGGGTACAAAGTCAGGGGGTGCAGCAGGGACTTTAGGTGACCCTCAACCCTAACCATCTGTTCTAGTTCACTGCCATCTGTAAGAGTTCAGGTAGAGGTCATCTGCTGTACCCTGACCCTCCCCATAGAAAGTTGGGGAGCTTGGCTTTTGCTTGTGCACTTGCCTTCTACCAACCCCAGCTTGTAATCAGTTGGTCCCCCCACCCTCACTCCTGTCCAAGGGGGTGTAGAGGCCTCTTGACTCTTGGCAAGAAGTTCCATGACACTAATGACTCTGTCATGCCCCTCCCTGGCCCTAGACCCCAAACATATCTCCTCCCCAATTTACTCTTCTCACCCTACCCAGGGACAGACTTTTCCCCTGCTCTTTTTGTCCTAGGAACCCCGCTAGTTTGGGAAGGTAGCGTCTGGGGTGGGGAGGGCTTCCTCTTCCCTGCTCGAGGGTGCGGGTGGGGTAGGGTGGGTGGGGGGAGACAGCCCTGGGGCAGGGGAATGGTCTCTCCACTGTAGAAAGTAGAGTAGGATTGTGGTCAGACTTAATTTGAGGCATCTAGTGAAGACACGTTACAAATCCACCAGGAAAACCATTTCAAAAGCAAAATAAAGGCGGGAAACAAAACGGACCCATGAATAATCAAGTCAAAGTGATGTTGCACAAAATGCAGAGAAACCAAGAAGGGGGAGGGTTAATGTATTAAATGTGCTATTAAGAACTTAATTTTATTAAAAGTATTATTACTTAAGGCTCAGGCTTCTTTCTTGGCTTGTTGGTCAGAACCACCTTAGGGTGAGTGGGGTTTTCTCTGGTGTCATTCTGGGTGACCTTGCTTACCTTGCATGAAGTGGGTGGCTCCTATCTGTTTGCTCTCCACAGCTCCCTACTTGGTCTCTAAGTACTCAACCCCTCTTTTCTCTCCATTTACCTCCTTCTATTCCTTGGGGCACCAGGAGACCTCATTCGACCTTGCCTTGCAGAACAGGGGAAGGCGAGGCAGGGCCACCTAGACCTTGCCTGGAAAGCCAGCTTCCGGACTTGATGGAGAAAGGGCTGAGCTGAGAGCTCGACCCTCCCATCAATTTGCACCAGATTCAATCCATCCCTACACCCCACATCTTCTCTTCAGGGTCAAGCAGAAACCTGGATGGAAGACTTAGGCCTTCCACCTCCCAGGCTTAAAATCCCTTCCCCAGCACACACAGCCTGGGCTGGCCCTGACTCCCCTTTTCTTAAACATCCCCCCTGCCTCCTCCCCTCACCCCTGGCATTGGAGTGACCTCAGCTCTTGGCACCAGGGCCCAGGGCACCAGATGGTACCCGCTGATGGTTTCCTTTGTCTCTCCTTCCAGATACCCCCTCTCTGCCATGCTGTGCTCCCTCTTCCACCTGCCCTGGGGGTTGGCAGAGGGAAGGGCGGGCACCTCCCACCCCCTTGGCACTGTCCCCAGACCACAAGACTCCAGAGACAGCTGGCCCTGGGGGGCAGTGGATACGGTGGTGGGGATGAGGGGAGGGAAAGGGGAACAAGGACTCAGAGGAGGGCCCAGAGATGAAGAGGAGGCAGCAGGATGGTCAGGCTTGATATAAAACACAGCTTTATTGGAGGGCCGTAGTCTGTAAGAGGGGGACCGATAATAGAGATCTGGGGGCAGGGAGGGGCACATGAAGACCTTAGAGCTCTGCAGGGTTGTGGACAGGGACTGGCCCCTCTGACATCTGGACCAACAGGGCAGAGAAAGCTCCTGGAGCTGGGCAGGGCTGGGGGGCACCGGAACACAGTGGGGGCAGGTCAGAGGCTGATGCAACAGGCCCTCTTCTCCCCAGGACCCAGCTCCTGCCCAGCCGGGCCACTGCCCAGGGTGACGGCATTGGTCCGGGCGTTGTTCTGCCTCTGCTTGGACACCTTGGCGAAGATCTCTGTGAGGGCAGAGGGCAGTGATCAGGGCAGATGAAGATTAGGAGCCCACCCTCCCCATACACACTCTGCGTGCCCCTTTCTGAACACTGGGGGTTTTGCTGGAAGGAAGAGGAGTTTGGGCACCTGGGTCCCGTCGACTTACGTGGGTGGAGCGGGACTAAGAATCAGCTCCCTGGGAGTGTGGCCTTCTGGTTCTTTCCCTAAGCTCCAGGGGTGGGGGTGTATGAGGGAGGCTCTGAGGAGGCTGGGGGGCCCACAGAGGGGATGAGGAATCGGCTGGGGCGGGCGAGGGCTGGGTGTCTGCGTTCCTCCCGCTGCCCGCAGAAGCCTCAGGGGTGGGATGGCGGTGCCTGTCGAATGGAGGCAGGGGCTCTACCTTTGAGGACAGTCTCAAAGGCCAGCTCGACATTGGTGGAATCCAGGGCCGAGGTCTCCAAGAAGAGCAGCCCATTGTTTTCTGACAGAGAGGAAGCACACCGTTAGTTGTGAAGGGTCAAGACAATCATATTCACTTCACGTTTTACCATGTACGTTCGTTACGCGCTAAACCCTTGGCATGTGTGGCTCATTTAAACCTACAGACAAACTGGAAGGTAGGTCTAAATACTATTCCTCTCTTTTAGAAGAGGAAACTGTAGCCCAGAAACAGAGAGAATGAAAAAAGAACTTGCTTTGTGTCCCACATCTAGTCACTCACCAAGAGACATGGGCTAGGCCACGGGACCCCACAGCCTACACCCTTAATCCCTGTATCCTGCTGCCTCTAAACCCCAGAAAGCTCCTGGGGAAAGTGTGACAGGAGACAGTCAAGGGAAGCCCATCTGCCACACTTAGGATCTCTGAGCACGGCAATGTGGGCTGCCTTAAAACCAGCTATGAATAATTGCCCATAAAGACAGGGCAAATGGGTGGGACATAACGAGGGACACAGGGTCACTGAGGGGAAGGTCTAGGAGATTCTGAGGCAGGCAGAATGGAAGTGGGGAGCCTGGGGAGGAAGTCCAGGCCAGAGCCCTACAGGGGGACCAAGGGCTGGGATTACATTGGCAGAGCAGCCGGAGGGGTCCGGCTGGGTTGTGGTGGGCTCTCACCAGCAAACATGCGGGCTTCCTCAGTGGGCACCTCCCGGGACTGGCTGAGGTCACTTTTGTTACCGACGAGCATGACGACGATTGTGGCCTCGGCGTGGTCGTAGAGCTCCTTCAGCCAGCGCTCCACCACAGCATAAGTCTGGTGCTTAGTTAGGTCAAACACCAGGAGGGCCCCCACAGCACCACGATAGTACCTGGGTAGGGGGTTAGTGGGGTGGACAGAGGCAAGGTCAGGGCCATCAAGTCTAACCTCAGAACAGAACTCTTAGGCCAAAAGCCAGAGATGAGCACCAGAGACAGGGAAATACGAAGATTACAGTCCAGAGACCCAAAGCGCACAGGGCAGTCCAGAGCTCCCGTGTCTGATGCTGAACGCCTTCCAAGGATACTGGTCTTGGAGTCTCTGAAGACTCACCTCCCTTCTCCAAAACCACAGGCTCCCTCCTCCCTCCTAACCCCTCTGCTGCCTCTGGTCTTTGTTCTGATGTTAGCCACAGCTATCCACGGATGTATCCAGGGCTCTGGTCAAACTAGCTTCTTGGATGCCCAACACCCCAAATCTCCCTCACATAGCTCCTTGACCCCCAGTGCTTTTCTCTCATGGCCATCTTTCTAGAACTAGCTGAATCTTCCTGACCATCTGAGGCACCCTTACTAAGTATCCAGTCTCACTCTTGGAAGTTTGATAGCACTTCTTCAGACTGAAAGAAAGAAAGTAAAAGTGAAGTCACTCAGTTGTGTTCAACTCTTAGTGACCCCAGCAGGTTGGTCTTCCCCACTCCTGACTCGCCGATCAGCACCTCCTGCAGCCTCCCAAGGCTCCTCCATCCATGGGATTTTCCAGGCAAGAGTGGGTTGCCATTTCCTTCTCCAGGGGATCTTCCCGACTCAGGGGTTGAACCCGGGTCTCCCGCATTACAGGCAGACGCTTTACCCTCTAAGCCACCAAGGGAAGCCAGACTGTTGCTGCTGCTGCTAAGTCACTTCAGTTGTGTCCAACTCTGTGCGACCCCAAAGACGGAGCCCACCAGGCTCCCCCGTCCCTGGGATTCTCCAGGCAAGAACACTGGAGTGGGTTGCCATTTCCTTCTCCAATGCAGGAAAGTGAAAATTGAAAGTGAAGTTGCTCAGTCGTATCTGACTATTAGCGACCCCATGGACTGCAGCCTGCCAGGCTCCTCCGTCCATGGGATTTTCCAGGCAAGAGTACTGGAGTGGGGTGCTATTGCCTTCGTATATAATTATTCCCTTTGTACTGAGGCTTGTAAGAGTCAAGTAACCAGTCCAAGAGTGATGAATATGCATAAACAAAGCCACAAAACCCCCAACTCCTGCTTCCTGCCCCCTTGCAGGTGCTACCCGCCCCCACCCCCAACACACACACCATCTTTGGCCTGACACTGACTGGTAGACGCTCTGTGTCCAGTATCAAGAGGCTTATGTTCCTCTGTGTCCTCTGAGTTTTGTAAAGTGTGGTTATGGGGTCCAGCCTTTCACCTTGCAGTTAGATAGTGAAGGTTGCCAAGTGCAAAGCACTGCAGAAGTGAGGGGGAGGTGCTCTCGATCCTAGAATATGTCCCCATCACAGCTGCACCCCAATTTCACCTGCTTGAAACACAAACTTCTTATCTAAAGAGGGATTAATGATAGCACCTTACTCCTGTGGTATTTGGAGGATTACATAAAATGCCCAATGTAAAGTGTCCTGTACCTTCCCTGGCACATAGTAAAGACAAGTAAGTGGTGGTGATGACTCCTGTTTTTGGCTCCAGCAGTCAGTATCATTGCTTCCTGTCTCAGACTGTTCGTAGCTCAGAGTACTCCTGTCTTCTCCCCCAAGCCATGGTGGCCCCACGGTCCCATTCAGGGAACTCCCTGCTGAGTTTCCTTGCCTCCTCCTCCTCCACTCCTCCTCCAATGGTACCCCCTGACTTCCCCAGCACCCCAGCACCCCAGTACACCCCCAGCCCGGGGCTCACGCCGACGTGATGGCTCGGTACCGCTCCAGGCCAGCCGTGTCCCAGATCTGAGCCTTGATAGCGGCGGTGCCCAGCATGACAGTGCGGGTGGAGAACTCAACCCCGATGGTGGTGCGGCTGTCGTGGCTGAACTCATTGCGAGTGAATCGGGACAGCAGGTTGGTCTTCCCCACTCCTGACTCGCCGATCAGCACCACTGAAGGAGTGGAGAGATAAGGACTGAACTTAGAGGGTCTGCCCATCAGAAAAGACGAGTAGCTCAGAAAACTGAGGAGGGAGCCAGGTCTCCTGGCAGAGCCATGCACGCACGCTCAGTTGCGTCCCACTCTTTGCCACCCTATGGGCTGTAGACTGCCAGGCTCCTCTGTCCATGGGATTCTCCAGGCAAGAATATTGGAGTGGGTTGCTGCGTCCTCCTCCAGGGGATCTTCCCGATCCGGGGATCTAACCTGCGTCTCTTAAGTCTCCTGCATTGGCAGGCGGGTTCTTTACCACTAGCGCCACAGGAAGCCTGGCAGAGACAAGGGTCTCCAACTCTACATGATGCACCCACCCTGGGGCAGAAGGGATGAGAGTCTGAAACAGGCTGAGGGGCTTCAAGGGTTCTAGGCCTGGCCTGTTGCAACATAGCGGCACACATCAGCCCAAGAATTTGGTGAGGGAGTGATGTCTATGGGCTGTTTGTGGATAGTGGCGTCCAAGGGTTATGAGGTAACAGGGAGGGTAGGGGGTCTGTGTGTGGGGGGGTGCACATTTCTGGGCGAGAGGATCTGAGAACATGGGCGTGTTTCTATGTATACAAGCTGGAAGGAGAAGTGGGCAGTTTGTGTGTGTTTGCGAGGGGAGAATAGCAATATGGGTGAGGACAAAGTTGGCAGCTGACACTTCTGTGGGCGGGGGAAAGGTATGGGGGTATGTGTGCAGAAATTAGGATCCCGTTATCCCCAAGAAGGGGCAGTCTTGCATGCTTCAGACCATGGAACTGGATGTGGGGCCAGTTATGCATGGCTTCAGCAACTTATTATTCTCTTTCTGATGAAAAAAATGGGAATAACAATTTTATCTGTGAGTTGTTGCAAGAAGTAAACAAGATATTGCCCAGGATATAGTGAGTGTGCAAAACTGTTACTGTCATTATTGTTGGTGGTGAAAAGTGAAAGTGTTAGTCACTCAGTCGTGTTCGACTCTTTGTGACCCCAGAGACTGTACCTTGCCAGGCTCCTCTGTCCATGGGATTCTCCAGGCAAGAATACTAGAGTGGATAGCCATGCCCTCCTCCAGGGGGTCTTCCTGACCCAGGGATCGAACCGAACCTGGGTCTCCTGCGTCTCCTACATTGCAGGTGGATTCTTTACCCACTGAGCCGCCTGGGAAACTCGTTGTTGGTAGGCTGGTGCTTTTACCTTTAGGTTTTCATGGACAAGGATACACCAGAGGGGCCATGAAGAGCCTTTGGGTTGAAGGGCAGGATCCAGGGCCCTGCCTTACCCACTGTGAGTGAGCTAGGGGCTGGCATTAAAATGTGGGGGCTGATGTTAAATATAACCCATAATCCACTGGCCCGGAGCTACCCAGGGTGGTTCTGGAAAGGCCAGCTGGTGCCCCAGGACTGGGCACTGCATAATCTGGGCGCTGGTCCCCACTCACCCTCTGACTAGCTATATGACCCTGAACAAGTGGCTCATCTTTTCTGGGTCCCAGTTTCCCTGTTTATTAAATCTACAAAGGCTCACTCCAACTTCAAAAATTCCTTATTTGTGTAGGATAGGGAAGAGCTGGGAGCTGTATGGATGTTTGTAGGTAAGAGGATTTATGAACATGAGTGTGTGTGTGTGTGTGTCTCTGCTATTGGGAACCTCATCCCCATCTCATCCCTCCCACGAGATGGACTCTGAGCCAGGGCTTTGAGTACTGACTGTGCAACCTTTTGAAAACTATTTGTTCTGTGTCTTATCCTCTGAAAAATGGAGATACTAATAGTTAACGTTTTTTGAGCCCCCTCCAGTATGCCCGGTACCCTCCTGAACGTCTGAACTCATTTAATCCTCACAACAATGCTACAAGGCAAGTACCTCTATTAGGATCACCCCATGTTTACAGGGGGTGGGTGTTCAATGACTTACACAAGATAACACAGCCAGTGTGGTAAACGTGAGCTGTGCTGCCCACATGAGCCTTCCAGGGAGGCCTTGCCCTCAGCCACAGGGAGTGCAGGCAGCACCCAGCCTTCAGCTGTTGCTCCTTCAGCATCTGCTTCTGAAATCGAGGCAGCCTCACCTGGGCTCATGCCTCTCCCTGGGCTGCCACACCCAGTGCGCAAAGAGAGGGGAAACCCAGAGCTGCTCGCCCATGGTCGAGGCTTTGTGTTCCTGCCTTGCAGTGTGACTTCTCCCTCTGCCCAATCCTGTGTCCTTCCTCTTCCTTTCACTGCTGTTGAGCCACAATAAACATCTCACACCCCAAACTTCTCCGGGTCTGCCTCTAGTGACCCTAAATTGCAATAACTCCTAAGTGGCGGGGCTGAGATCTGAACTCGGTATTGCCCCAGTCTACTGTGACCCCTTACCTTGTCTCCCTTCCTGGGAAAAATGCTGGGAGTACAGGTTTCCCAAGCCCTGGTCTCCTGAGAGTCCCAGCTCAAGGGAGGGTGGAGCTGAGGCTGGGAGGGTGGAATGGCTGGACAGGGAATCATAGCGCTGCCAGTCCACCCTGCCCTGAAGGAGGTGCGGAGGTGGGGGTAGGGAACACACGACTGGCTAAACACAGGGGCGAGATAAAGGTGCAGGAAAGATACATGCAAACTTCCAGAGATAGCCTAGTTAAACCCAGTTCCTGGTATTTGAGCCCAGGGGGTCTGCCAAGGGACAGACCAATGAGCCTATGGTGCTGGGAGTTCTCCAGATTCTATTAGACCCTGGTCCCGATTCATATCTTCCCTGTGTCTTCCTCCAGCCCTGTATGGTAGAGATCTTCCTATCTCTCCTTTGCTGTACAGCTGCCCGGAAAGGTGACTTTCTTCCTCTTAAGTCTGCTTGTCCCTCCTTCTCAGGAGGGAATCCTCTCTGAAGTCTCACCTCCATCTCTTGTGCTGCAGTGGCTAACTCTTCCGAGGGACTGGGGCTTCCCTTAGGAGTGGGGCAGAAGAGCCTGACTTGCACCTTTAAGGAGTGATCAACATTATTTACTTCCGCAGAGCATTCTGGCAGCTCCAGGACTTTTGCTCCTGTAAACAGACCCCCCGCCCCCGCCCCCACTCCTTAAGCTTTCTTTCTGATCTGAAGGAATGATGAGCCCTGGGAGGGGGGCCCTGCTAATTGATTCAAAAACAGGAAGGGGCCCTCTGGCTCTGCTGTTCTCTTCCTGGGTCTCTCTCAGGTATTCTTCTTTCTTTATGGACCCCCGACTCACCCTTGAAGACAAAGTTATAATCTTCCTCGGCTCTGTTTCCCATCTTGGCTCCGCATGGAGGGCACAAGTATCTTCGAGGGCAGAGGTGATGGGTCTATGCGTTGGCTCAATGCCCTCAACTCTCAGCTCTCAAGACACCTGGATCCGTCCTTCCTCTCATTGAGAGTAAAGAGACTTCTGCAGTGAGAGGGATCGAGGGCCGACTTTAGGCTAGCCAGGGCCTAGGGAGGCTCAGTTCTGGCAGGTGCAGAGCTGTAAGGAATCTGAGAGGAAGGAAGCTGAGAACAGGAAGAGTGAGCGGCTGGAGACCTAGAGCCCAGGTGGGTGGAGAGATGATGACGTCAGACAGGTTAGACAGGTTGGGTTTCTGCTCTCAGCCTGGGCTCTTGCAAGCAGGTGAGCAGGCTCAAGGGAATGACAATGGGGGCAGCTAGGAGAGGGACAGGACCTTCGGAGAGCCAGCTGAGGACTAAATGTGCGTTGCTAGGCTCCTGGGACCTGTGGCTGGGGAGTCCCACCCACTAGTGAGAAATAGTCCTTCAGGGAGCAAGAAACTACACAGCCTTCTGCTATTCCTTGGAACCGAGTAGGAGTGGTAACTGGGGGCACCAGAGGAAGGGCTGTGGGGGGAGGGGCTGGGGTCACCCCACTGCAGGGCAGAGCTCGGGGAGGGGCATCTTGGATGCAGCAACTTCTACCGTTCCCTGACAGCCTAGGACCTGGGATGGGCAGTTTCTCAACCTGGGTGGAGCTGGGACTTGCAACCTACCAGCTTCCCTGGGATGAGTCCCTTCCTACAGCACTGGGAAAGGTCCAGCCTTGCTCTAAGGACTCTGGACTAGGGGGAGCTGGGGCAGAAACAGCCAGGTGCAGAGACGGGTCTCACTGTTGGGCCAGGACTTCTTAATTGTTTCTACTCTTTCCCCAGGACCTGAAGCTTCAGGGCAGATACTTCCTGTGTGCAAAGGACTTCCTGATCTGGAGAGGGGTCTGCGTAAGCTTGTGAATGCCCAGAGAAGAGGGAAGGGGTGGCCCTCGTAGGCCACTAGGGGGCACACTCCCAATCCCAAGAGTAAAAAAGGGGCCCCCCAAAGTTGGAACTGAAGGACACTGAACTCCCACAGCCTGTTCTCTCTTCATCCAACACGACCCCCACCAGCCCCTTGTTCCTCTTGGCTCACTCCCAAGGTTTTGACAAGCAGGTGGGTAAGATTCTTCTCTGAGTGGCAGGGGCTTGGTGAAGTCACAGCACCGAACCAGCCAAGGGAGCCTAGGCACCTCTGCCAAAAACCGTGTGGTGGTTGGGGGTCTCAGTGGTGTGGGAAGCATCCTAGCTGAATGCAAAGAGCATGATGCACAATCCCTGCTCCTTCCTCTCTCCTCTGATTCCCCCCATCCAAGCAAACAGCCAAGACATGAGACAGCAGTTGAAGTTTATTCTTGGGAAGAACAAAGTCCCCCCACTCCAATCTCCTGCAACAGTCCAGGAAGGTTTCCCCGGGGAGCCGTGCCCCACCACATGGTCATCTCACTCTTCTGAATCCCAGGTTCCACCAACGCCCATTATGATGCTGCTACTTGGGTGAGAGGCTCCTCCAAATACTGCACCAAGGCCTGGGCCTGTGGGAAAGGGAGGAGAATCCAGTCCCACAAGGCCTGCCACCTGAGGGATCTTAAATTCAGGTCTACTCCTACCGCTGAGCCCCCAGCCCCTAGCTGCTGCCTGTGAGCCCACCCCAGATGTTGACTGGGTGACATGAGAAAGACTCTGGGAAGATGGTGGGGATGGGAGTGGATACAGTGATGGAGCATGAAGGCTGAGCTCAGGGGTATACAGGAATGGGCACATACACACCTTGGCCTTGAGCATTCCGAAGCCAACGGTCTCCTTGGCATACATGCACAGTAGCAGGTTGGCCACTCTTGTGATGGCTACACGGCCCTCCTGGTGGGGGTGGTATCAGGGGATGTGATATCTGCTTGCACCCTTTGCCCCTTCTTTCCCCAAGGGCTCCTCTTGAGAAGGCCTGTATCTTCCTTCCATGCCTCAGGCAGGGCAGGAGCTTCCGCTGCGGGACTTTAGCCACAGCCCTGAACCTGAAGTCCTGAGCCCATTCTAGCCTCAGCACAGTCACCTACTAACCAAGTTACCCGAGAAAACTCCATCTCCTAGAAGCTTTGTTTCTCTTTCTATAATCCCTACCTCACTCCAGTTGGTGAGGCTGCTAATACACAGGAAGGAGTCCGGTGTCTAAAAGGGCTGTCTAGATGGTTGATGTTATTATGGTTTCACCCTCAATGACACTGTAAGGGGAGAACACAACCCAACCCAAACGAGTTCTCCTCGTTTCCCAACATAATATTTTTCAAACTGTAGGTTTGCCCCAGGGCTAACTAGCCCCAGATCAATTAAGAAGGTTGATCAGCATTAAAAGAGAAATAAAGTGTATTGCATACCGCAAAGGAAGTACTATTTCATGAAACTTTTGTTTTACTAGACTCTGACTGAAAATATATTTCTTATGGCTGGGTTGTGGTCAAGACATTTGAAAACTATTGCCCTTATGGCACCAGCTCTAGGCCAGGGACCCTACGACTCATCATTTGAACTGGCATCTGGTTCTGAACTCCCTCCTTAACTGAACTGATTAAGGAGGGAGTGAGGAAGAGGTAGGTGGCTGAGTTGCAGTGGAAATCCTTCCAGGAGAATTCACTCTTGGGGGGCCTTTCCAGTTTGGTTCAGCAAATTTTCACTAAGTATCCACCATGTGCTTGGAACCAGGAGTTGTGCCCTCTGCCTCTCTGGCATCATCCTACTAACCTCTCTCATTCTCATGCTACGCTAGCCACTTCAACCTTGTTATCCCTGACCAGGCATTATTCTGCCGCAGGGCATTTGCATTTACTATTCTATCAGAAATGTTCTTAACCCAGACAGCCACACGGCTTACCAGCTTCCTTTAGATGGATCTTTGATGAGGTATCACGTTTTCAGCGACGTTGTCCCAGATACACACATCCTCTCTATCTTACTTCCTTGCTTTTTCTCGATAGCATTTTCTTCTAATTTTTACATTATTTTATTTTTTTGGTAACGCCACATGGCTTGCAGGATCTTTGTTCCCTGACCAGGGGTCAAACCCGGGGGCCCCTGCAGTGAAAGCACCGAGTCCCAACCATGGGATCACCAGGGAAGTCCTCCCCTAGCATTTTCAATACCTATACACTACTTTTTAAACTTACATAGATGTGTTACAAAACATATTCATGAACTTATTTTACAATAAGTTCACACGTAAGACTGTAAGCTTCATTAGGGTGGCAGTTTTTGTCTGCCCTGTTTCCTACTTTTCCCCTAGCCCTGAGAACACTGCAGGGACATAAAAATATGTTGACTGGACAGATACAAAGATGTATGAGCCAGTTTCTGTTTCCAAGAAGTTCACAGTCTAATGGCCACTTCCCCTTTCTGGACTTCATGACCTTTCTCTGTAAAGTGAATGGACGGCAGGGTCTAGAGACTCTGCCACGCTTCTGGGTCTGTTAATCTCAGATGACAACACTTTGTGTCTGCATATCGCTCTACAGTTTATATTCACCCTCTCCTTTGATCACAAGAACCCTGTGTGCATGGTGTGGTGGAGGAGATTATTGTTTTCACCTTGGAGCTGTGGTCAGAAAACTCAAAGAGGTTAAATCACTTACCCAAAGTTTCACCAATGCTAAAACCAGAACCCCAGCCAGACCTCGGTTCCAGGACTTCTTTCTCATCAATACATAGGGTCCTGCCTATCATAAATGCTGCTGCAGACCAACTCTTAGTACTATCTTCCAGACATCCTGTCCCTGGCCCTCCAACCATCCAGGATGGGGTCCAGGTTGCCCTTTGGGATCCCCTTAGGGTCAGAGGAATGGATCCCTTCTTCATACCATGCAGTCCATGAGGATGAATTTGAGATTGTCTTCATTAAACGCTTGGTTTCCGTTCCGGTCGTAGGCCGCCCAGATGTTACTGGCGATGGCCGCGGTGACCCGGGCGTCTGTATCCCCATAGCCGGAGTAGGCCAACAGAGATCCTTCGTTATTCAGCAGCCTGGTGAAGAATCAGGAGGGATATCAACGTGCTCAAGAGGGAGTCAAACTCCTCGGTACCCATCCCAATTCCGCCACTAGGACTGAGTGTGTCCTGGGACGTGCCCAGAGCACCCAGCACGTCGGTTTCCTTTTCAAGAGGGGCTCTCCGTCAGATTCACCTAGTTGCTGCCTCCTCTGCCACCTCCTCCCTTCCCAGAGAGCCTTCCCCAGCCCTCCCTCGGAGAGTCGCGCGCTGCCCCACGCCAGTGCTCGCCACCCGGCTTCTCGGTCCGCACTCACAGGGTGCTCTGAACACCTCCAGTGTTGGCCTGGCTTAGCACCTGGGTCAAAGCCTTGGGACGCAGCATGCCTGAGGCTCCTAACTCGGTTTTTGCACCCAGAACCCAGAGTTTCTAATTGCTGGCCTCCGCCAGTCGCTTTCCGTAGTCCAGCTGCCCTGCTCCGGAACGCCCTGGGAGTTGTAGTTTCCGGGCCTGATTTTGTGGTTCCGACTCAACCCTGCCCCACAGCGGTGAACGCTGGGAATTGTAGTTCTCCGCGGCTTCGCGAGGCACCCTGGGAACTATAGTTCGCCTTTCCAGTGCGACCACGCGGTTATGCGGGGAAAGAGCGGGAGTGAAAGGACAGTGGCAGTATTGGAAGGACATTTAATCCCCTCGGGCAGAGGAAAGTCATATCCGCATGACAAGTAACGATTCAGTAATTAAAAGAAAGTAAAATCCCTATATTTGTCAGGCACACCTTTGGTTACTTTTCAAAGCAGTTTTCTACATTATACAGTTTGGTGAGATGAGGCAAGAGATACTGTTGAGGAAAGCAAGGTTCAGAAAGGCCGCGCAGGCAAAATTCAGGTCTCTGGAACTGTACTTTGTAGACTTCGTGCAAGCCACTACTCGCAGGGGAATAAAGTCAGTCCTAGAAACGAGGTTTTGGGTGGACATCCAGGAGTAAGAAAAGTCAACCTCAAAGTCGGGATAGGTCT
>NW_011494665.1:1168588-1195795 GCF_000754665.1 Bison bison bison
GTCAAGACCCCCAAGGACAAGGAGGAAATTGTGATCTGCGACCGAGCCTCGGTCAAAGAGGTAATAAGGGTGGCGGGGGTGGGGGTGAGCGCGGAGGAGGGGTCTGCGAAGAGGAGGGTGGCTCTGAGACTGTCGGGCGTGCGGGAGGGCCGGGGAGTGGAGGGCGGGAGCCCAGCAGGCACTCGGAGGAGCAGGAGGGTAGGGCAGGCGGGTAGGGGGCATCCTGCGAGGGCGATTTAGGGGAGCGTGGCGCGTGCTGGGGAAGGGAGGCCGGGGTTTGCCTTGTGGCCTGGGCTGGGGGCGTGGTGGAGAGTGGGAAGAGGACACCTTGCACTGGGCAGGGGGGAGGACCCTAGGTTTGAGGGGAGTGTTCGCCCCGGTTACTGGTCGGGATTCGAGGCGCAGAGGCAGAGTGGGGGCCGGGCCAGGTGCTGAGCCCGGAGAGTGGGCGGCGGGGCGCAGGTTGGGGGGAACTCTGGGCGCCTACTGTGCGACTCAGAGAACGCCCAGAATTCTGACGCCTGGTTGGTGGGGGGAGGATTTCCCTCTGCCTGGATCTTTCCTACTCTTTCAAATTAGAGTGGATACATTTGATTCTCATCCCCTCTGGGATTTACACAGTGTGCAGTAGGTGCTTAGTAAAATATGTTGAATGAGTGAATGAGGGAATATTGCCTGTGTTCACCACCTCCCTGTGGCTGCTCCAGAATTTCACAGAGGCGGGGCTTAAGATAGGCGTCTGATTGGAAGGGAGGGGTCTGGAAGCTGCCTTTGCTTAGCAAGTGCACCCTCTACTTAAGAGTGTGTGTTTGATTTGCTTGGGTTGATGGGGGGCGGGGACGGTGTGTGTGATAGGTTTGGGGAGTCTAACTCTCCCCAGCCAGCCTTTGTTGCCATCATTGCCCCTCCCCCTGACCTTATAAAATGACCACATTCCGTAATTTAAATAATTTTTGCCTGCAAAGCTGAATTTGAAATCAGCTCTAATTGAGAGCTCCCGCCACCCCGCAGCATACATTTGGTTAAGAGGAGCCTGGGCTTTGATGTCAAGACCTGAGTTCCAGTTTGCCCAGGGCAAGTTATCTAACTGCTCTAATCCTCAATTTTCTGGTCTCTGAAATGGAGATAATAATTAACATGTGTAGTTAGTGCTGTTATAAATAACTGGGACTTATTTGTTGTAGTTGTTACAAGAAAACTGGGAATAAAGAGAGGAAAGAGACTTGAAGTCTGAAGAGAGAAGGCTGAGGGGAAACAGGGTTGGGCCAAGGAGTTTCCATGAGAGAACTGCCCAGGTAGTACCCTCAGGGGGAACTTGGGACTGAAGAGGGAGTGGACAGAAGCAGGGCTTGGGAGGGTGAGAGACCCTGGAGTATTGCTGAGAGGAGCCTCTCACTGGTCCAGCTCCCTTGGTTAAGAAAGGAGCAGCTTAATTTCAGCTGGAGGGATGGAGTCAAGACTGCTGAAAGGACTTCCCACGACTAGAGGTGGGAGCAAGGGAATGCAGAAGCTTTGAAGGAGAGGCAGGGTCCCTGGTTGGTGGAGCCCAGGCAGCCTCCACAGTGACCTTTGCCTCTTGATCACAGTTTAAAGAGGAAATCTCCCGGAGATTTAAGGCACAGCAGGATCAGCTGGTCCTGATCTTCGCAGGCAAGATCCTCAAGGATGGGGACACACTGAACCAGCATGGGATCAAGGATGGGCTCACTGTTCATCTGGTCATCAAGACCCCTCAGAAGTAAGTTCAGGAGAGGAGCAGGTCCAGCTTCAGATTGGGCTTTCTTTGTTTCTCCCCATCTGACACTTTCTCACCCATTGTTCAAGCATATGTCTGTGGAAGGTCTGTGGAATGCCAAGACCCAGGAAGGTGGCTCTTCGATGGGCTGCCAGAAGGCCTTGTGATCGGACCTGCAGGGCTAGGGAACTTGACTTACCTCGCCTTAAATGACCTGGAGATAGAGGATACTGGCTCCTTTCTCCCTCTGCCCAATTTCCTGACTGCCCCCGGCATCACCCTGCCCCAGCCTCAGGGTTACCTCAGAGGTGGCTTGGTCTAGGGCTGTAGCTGCGCAGCACAGGTAGAAATCATGGTCTTCCCTTTTGTGTCCACTTCAATGAGGATTTTTCTTTCTTTCTCAGGGTTCAAGATCCAGCTACTGCCACTGCTTCTTCCCCTTCCACCCCAGACCCAGCCTCAGCCCCCTCCACCACCCCTGCTTCACCTGCCACGTCTGCCCAGCCCTCCACTTCTGGAAGTGCCACTTCAGATACAGGCAGTGGAAGCCGAAGGGGCAGTGGAGGGGGTACCTCCCCAGGGACTGGGGAGGGACCTCCCAGTGCCACTGCATCCATACTCTGTAAGCCTTTAGGGAGGAAGGCACCACACTGTTATAGTCTATAGAGTGGGAGAGAGGCCAAGAAGAGGGGAATGTTGATCCCTGCTCCTGATCTGATGGGGATTGGGGCCCCTGAACATAGGGTTCCAGACACTGGTGCTTGAGCCAAGTTGGGAGGAAACCAATCTGCAAGGGCTTCCCAGAAGAGGGGAGCATGGTGAAATATTAAGGGTGAAGGGAGAAATGGGGCTGGGGATGTGGAAAACCGAGGGTATTGGAGTTTGGGAAAAAGGTGGGCCCAACAGTATCCAGTTGGAGAATATTTATTTGCTCATTCAGGATGCCGTCACTGATTGCCCTCTCTGGGTTCAGTACCGTGCCTGCCTGTCAGCCTTGGCCATCAAAGAGGTCTCAGTCTAGTAGGCTCCCATCTCTTTGCCAGCAACAGATCAGGGCTGGGTCTGTGGAAATGATTGAGAAAGGGAGATGTGAGAAGCAGAGGGGGCCCATCCTGGTTCCTTCAGGTGATTTCAGTGGCTCTGGCCAGGTAGAAGAGTCTTGGGACAAACTGACCCTGCTCCCCTCCCGCACAGCTGGCTTTGGGGGCATCCTGGGCTTGGGCAGCCTGGGCTTGGGCTCTGCCAACTTCATGGAGCTGCAGCAGCAGATGCAGAGGCAGCTGATGTCCAATCCTGAGATGCTGTCGCAGATCATGGAGAACCCCCTGGTCCAGGACATGATGTCTAACCCCGACCTGATGCGCCACATGATCATGGCCAACCCCCAGATGCAGCAGCTGATGGAGCGGAACCCTGAGATCAGTCACATGCTCAACAACCCTGAGCTTATGAGGCAGGTGGGTCTGAGAGAAGGTTGGGGGGGCATGGAGGACCCCGGGCACCCAGCTGTACCCTGTCTTACCATTTCCTACCTTGTCCTACCTTGATATGTTCATTCATTCAACAGCCACGTTTTGAGCACTGGGGGTACAGTGATGAAAAGACATAGGCCTAGCTCTCTAGGAACTACTTCTTTTTTCTTTTATTTTTAGATTTGTTTTATTTATTTATTTGTTTTTGGCCGTGCTGGGTCTTTGTTGCCGCGTGGGCTTTCTCTAGTTGCTGCCAGTGGGGGCTGCTCTTTGTTGTGGTCTTCTCATTGCGGTGGCTTCTCTTGTTGCAGAGCACAGGCTCTAGGGCACACGGGCTTCAGTAGTTGTAGCTTGTGGGCTTGGTAGTTGCTGCTCTTGGGCTCTAGAGCTCAGGCTCAGTAATAGTGGTGCACAGGCTTAGTTGCTCCATGGCATGTGGGACATTCCCAGACCAGGGATCAAACCTGTGTCCTCTCCGTTGGCAGGTGGATTCTTAACCACTGGACCACCAGGGAAGCCCCCCAGGAACTTCTGGTCTCAAAGGGAAGTGGGACAAGTAAGAAGGCATTTATAGTACAGCGTGGATAGTAGTATCATAGAGATGGTCACAGGATCCCTTAGGAGCACACAGAAGGGCTCCTGACCCTACCCTGGGGCTCAGAGGGGGCCATAAAGGAAGTATTGCCCAAACAGAGACCCAAAAGAGGAAGAATGAACCAGAGGGAAAAAGAAGAGTATTCAGGGCTAAGGGAGAGCAAGCACAAAGGCCTGGGAATGAAAAGTAGGATTGGAGACCTTTGTGGCTGGGCAGGGCCAGGTGGATAAGGGAGGGTTAGGTGAGTGAGGAAGACCCAGGCAAGGGGGTCTGGTGTTGGTCTTCGGGAGCTCCGTCTTGTGGCCACCCACTAGGGGATGAGGGTAGATGATCTTAGCAGAACTGTGGACGCTAGTGCTGGACTCACCAGAAGGTAAGTCCCAGAAGGGCAAGACTTTGCAAATGTTTTGTTCACTGCCTAGAACAGTGCATAGTGTATAGCTACCACTGGTGTATAGTTACCACTCAATAAGTACTTAGTAAATGAATGACTTGTGGAATAAGAGATCAGAGGCTTATCATAGACATAAAAGTGTCTTAGAAGAGGCATGTATGGAGCAGATTTAGGAAGAAGGACAGGGAAAGCTTTCCAATGGATGAGAACAAGAAGCTGCTGTACTCACTGTCCCCTCGTTATTGAGAGTGAGACATTGGCTCCCAAGAGAAAGCCCTCATCCTATTTCTCAAGATTCAGTGAGGCCAAAGACCTGTAGTGAGATCCAGAAGGTGTTGGAAGCATCGTCCCAGCTTGAATCCTTTCCCCCCACCAATTTGTGGTCATTTATCAGAAGCCGTAATCTAGTCTTGGTCAGACAGACCAACCTGGCCTTGAACCCTGTCTCCACCGCTAACTGACTGTGGGTACTAGGCAGTGAGTCTCTGAGCCTATTTTCTTATCTGCTAAATAGGGACAGAAAAACATACTTGGGATAGTTATCATGGGGATTAAATGACTTGAATTCTGTAAATTACTTAGCTCAGTGCCTGTATGTAGTAACTGTTCAATAGATGTTAATTTTCTCTCTTGCTTTCTCCCTTTTCTCATGTACTTTCTTTCTTTTTTTTAATATTTATTTAGTTTACTTACTTGGCTGTGCCTAGTCTTCATGCAGGATCTTTAGTTGTGGCATGTGGGATCTAGCTCCCTGACTAGAAATCAAACCCAGGGCCCCTTGAACTGGGAGCTCAGAGTCTTAGCCACTGGACCACAAGGGAAGTCCCTCTCATGTCCTTTCTTATTGAACTTCCTTGTGTTCCCTGATACTTCTGCAGATCCCCTGAACCTGAGAGAGGAAAGCTGCTGCCCTCACCCCATCTGGGATCATTATACCCCCAAAAGTCAACCAGAATACCCACAGAGAGGCAGGGTTGGAGCCAAGATGACAATAGAGAAAGGAAATCCAGTTCACCCTCCTCCCAGCCACTCTGGGTCAGTTCCTGGGCCCGGGACCCTAGTCCTGGTCCCCCTTTTCAAGGCCCAGTCTTTTTCAAGCTTGGTGACGCCCTGGTTCCAGAGTCATTCTCTCTCTTTTCCTTTTCCACCAGACAATGGAGCTTGCTCGAAATCCAGCCATGATGCAGGAGATGATGCGGAACCAGGACCGAGCTCTAAGCAACCTGGAGAGCATCCCTGGAGGGTACAATGCCCTCCGCCGCATGTACACAGACATCCAGGAGCCCATGTTCAGTGCTGCCAGGGAGCAGGTGGGGCCAGGGGCTGGGCTGTGGGAGGGCAGTCTGAACGCAGGAGCACCCAGCCCAGACCCAGGCAAGCCTGAGGTGCTATCTGCTCCTCTTTCCTTCCCTAGTGCCCTGAGGGTAGGCCTTGGCTTGAAGGTGGTTTTCACAGGGCACAGCCGGGGATGGTCCATCTCGGCATGGGACTGAAGCCCTGGGGCAGAAGACAGCAGGGGTCCCTAGGAAGTGGGGGCAGTGCAGTATCCAAGGGCTTTGACATTGTTCTGGCAGACTTCTTGCACGGGCTCAAAGGTTGTGGGGCAGGCCTGAGGTCAAAGAGCCCACCCTTCCACAGTGTGTCTCAAGTGTGGTCCACAGATCACCTGCATCAGAAGCACCTGGGGTGCTTGTTAATCATGAGATTCCTGGTTCCCATCTTTGAGATACTTATTGAATCAATCTCTGGAATTAAGCGTTGGGAATATGTGCTTTCAAAAATGCTTTGTGAATTTTTTTCAAATATACAAAAAGTACAGCATTCTCTCATATTAAAGTTTAATTTACACTAAATACATTATGCATTTACCTGTTTCAAAACTCAGAAGTTACACAAAGTAAACAGAAGGATATTTAAAAAGAGTGGAAAGGTATCCAAGCTTAATAAAAGTATACAAAAGAGATCCTTCTATTTCCATCTCCCAGCCCTCTCTTTTCTATCCCGGAGTTAATGAGTATTTTTAGTATTTTGTGTGTTTTCCTAGATATCTTTAACATTGGCAAATAAGATATTACACATGGAATTGCAGCCGTCACATGCCCCTCCCCCATCCTATGCCTCTCTTTCCCTCTCGGAGTCACTACCACCCTGAAGTCGGTGTTTGTCGTTTTGATTCTTTTATTATCTATGTATGTATCCATAAATAATCTGTGGCATCATTTTGCATATTTTTTCAACCTATGGAAGTGATATGCTGTTTGTATAATTTTAGACTTGCTTTTTAAAAACATCTAGAAATGTTTCATTTGAAGAATAATATAGTTGCAGAAAGGTGCACATATCCTAAGTGTTTGGCTTGATGGATTTTCACAAACTGAACAGTCTGTCCCCACAACCAGCACCCAGGTAGGAGAGTGGGACCTCACAATACTTTTTCCTTGTGGAAAGGAAAAAGCACCATGTCCTGAGCAGTCCATGCCATCCCAGCAGATTTCTTGTTCATGGCATTGCTAGTGGTAGTGTTATTCGCTCAGTTGTGTCTGACTCTTTGTGACCCCATGGACTGTAACTTGCCAGGGTCCTCTGTCCATGGGATTCTCCAGGCAAGAATACTGGAGTGGGTTGCCATTCCCTTCTCCAGAGGATCTTCCAGACCCAGGGATCAAACCCAGGTCTCCTGTGCTGCAGGCAGATTAGTGTGCACCTTGCTGGCTCGGTTCCTATAATGATACCACGTTGTCTTAATTAAGCCTAGGCATCAGGTAGGGTGACTCTCCCCTCCCCACTGCAGCTTATTCTTCACCGTCATCTTGATGATTATTGCCATTGCTCTTTCAAACTTTAGAAAGTGCTTATAGAAATTGAAAGAAAGTGCTTCTGAAGATTACCTGTGGGTTTTTAGTTTATTTAAGTTTTATTTTACTAAAGTATTTAATTTAAAATGTATATCAAAGTAATGCATGTACCTGGTTAAAAAAAAAATTCAAGTAGTTGAGCAAGGCTTAGACCAAGCCCTCAGCTAATTCTGATACACTTTAAGGTGTGGGAACCACTGGCTCAGCTAAAAGAACAGCGTTTGGCAACAGCAAGCCTGCGTCCAAACACCCGCCCCACCATTCTTCAGTGGTGTGGTTTTAAGCGAGTTGCTTCAGCCTCCCTGAGTTTTCTGCTGCCTCATTTTCAAAATGGAGACAATGTATTATAGCATTGTCCTCAATCATTTTGGTCTCTGGATCCCTTTATTTATTTATTAAAAAAAATTTTTTTTTTTTGCCTTACTGCACAGCATGTGGGAGGGATCTAGTTCCCTCACCAAGGATCAAACCCGCACCCCTTGCAGTGGAAGCCTGGAGACCAAACTAGATTACTAGGGAATTCCACTCTGGACCCCTTTATATAGTTAGGACCCCAAGGAGGTTTTGTTTTTGTGGGTTAGGTCTATTGATATTCACTGAATCTGAAATTAAAACTGAGAATTTAAATAAATATTTATGAACTCATTTAAAAATAACAATAAACCCATTGCACATTAATATAACCAGCATGCTCTTTTAAAAAATAACTTTATCTCCCAAAACAAAACTTTAGAGGAAAGAATGGCCTTGTTTGACATTTTTGCAGATCTCAGATCAGATCTGCTTCTGTATTCAGTCCATTGCATTGTCACATGTTATGTAGCCTTTGGAAAACACCCCTGAATACTTATGAGAGAATGAGAGTGAAAAAGGCAAATAATGTCTTAGGGTTATAAAAATTGTTTTTAAACCTTGCAGAGGTCCTAGGACCACACTTTGAGAACTGGTGTATTAGAGGGATATTATAAGCATTAGAATGAATGGGTCAGGCACATAGTAGGTGCTCAATAAATGGCCGTTGTTATCACTTTTGGGAGTTCTGGCAAAGAGATTCAGGCCTTAGGGTGTACTGGGAAGAGCAAAGCAGGACCCAGAACTAGCTGGGGTTGGGTGCTAGGCAAGTTAGCAGAACAGGAAATCTGCAATGATGACAAAGACTGAAACTGTGGTACACGTTCCCTGGCCTGCAAACGCTATTATCTGAACAGGCATCTGGTAGGGCAAAGGAACCACAGCTCAGAGCAGGAGCTGGCCCCCTGTTTGAATAAACAGGAAAAGTAACTGGATATGAAACTCCCTGGTGCGGTGGGGCTGAGGCTGCTCAGGTACCTCCTGCATGGGTAAGGCCTGCCTGGGGACAGGAGAGGGAGGCTGAGCAAGGGGAAGAGGCCTGGGCTCCCTCAGCCATCACATGCCTCAGACAGAGCTCTTTCCTGGCTATCAGCGGGTCCAGAGGGAGGAGATTCAGATGCAGGCTCGGGTGTCCCCTTGGGCAGCCCATCATGTAGTGGGGTGCAGACCCTGAGACAATCCTGGGTAACATCCTAGGAGGCCTGATGCTAGGGGGTACTGTTTAGCTGAAACAGCCAGTCTAAGAAGATGGGGGTGGGGAGGAGAAAGAAGAGATTACATGGAGGAAGCAACAGAGGACAAGACCTAGGGAAGGGTGCTCAGCCAGAAGCGTGCCCCTCTGAGGGGCTCCACGTGATGTTCCTGGATGGGCAGAATGCCACATGGGGGATCTGGAGGTGAGGAAGAAGGTTCAGCGGAGTTAGACTTGGACTGAGGTGGCTGGAAAAGGGAGAGCTGAAGGCAAATAGGGGTTGGAGTAGTCAGCTCCCATCAAGCCAATAGTTACGTATTGAGCACCTACTAGTGTCAGGGGCCAGGTGTGCAAAGGTCAATCTGACATTGTCTCTGCCCCTTAAGAGCTAAGGAAAACCAGTATCTCGCGGCACAGTAGGAAAGGTGTGTGTCAAGTACTATAGAGCACAGAGAAGACTAGAAACCAAATATTTAGAGCCACCAGGGGAGATGGGGATGTTTCCGGTGATCTGAGGGGTTCATTTATCCAGTCATTAGCATCAGCCAACTCCCACCTTGCAGGGTGAGGGTGAAGTCGGCCGTTGTGAGGCCAGAAATTGACATGAGGACCTCCACAGTTTTAGATCTCTCTCCCTTTCCTGGGGACCGGGAGGCTATTAGGTGAGAAGAAAGAAAGGGCCTAGCCCTTCTCCCTGATCTGTTTCAGTCCTTAACCCAAAACCTTTCCCTCCTCCCAGTTTGGCAACAACCCCTTCTCTTCCCTGGCCGGGAACTCCGACAGCTCATCCTCCCAGCCTCTGCGGACTGAGAATCGAGAGCCCCTCCCTAACCCCTGGAGCCCCTCGCCCCCCGCCTCCCAGGCCCCCGGGTCCGGTGGGGAGGGCGCCGGAGGATCAGGGGCCAGCCGGGTGCACCCAACGGTCTCCAATCCCTTTGGGATCAATGCGGCTAGCCTGGGGTCAGGTATGTCCTGGGGTGGGCGGAGCTGAGTGGGGTCACCAGGGCAGTCCCCTGCCCCAGGCCTGAAGGGGGTTCACACTGCTCCAGAGTACTGAAGACAGAGGTGAGACTGTATCAGAGCCGCAAACAGAGCTCTGTGGGCTGGAGTAGTGGCTTCAGCCCTCAGAGGGTGAGGCTTGGTTCTAGCCCTTTCCCAGTGTCCCCAAGAGCAACCTAAGTAAAGGCTCGTGAATAAACCAGGCCCCACTTTCTAAGCTCTTTCAACTCGGCTGGTATTATCCAGTGTCAATGGGTTAGACTGGGGATGAGGGTGTGTGAGAGGAATGAGGGACGGGTAGATGTGAGGCTGGGCGAGAGGGATATACAGAGCTGCCTTGTACAGAGTGTAGGTTATACGCTGTGCAACCCTGGGAGATGCCCCATTTATCAAGACTATGACTGTAATGGCCCTAGGGATGTCTGGTAGATGCCATGATTTCTCTGTACTCTGTGGAATATCTTGGTCGGGATAGTCCCTTCCCCTCTATATGCTTATTTCATAAATAAGGGACTTGAACCTGACCCATGGTTTCAGAATTATACTTCTGAGTCTTGAGGGATCTGGACCATTGCCAGGACGGGGGAAGACCACATGGGAAAGGCTCCAGGCCTTCTGCCCCAGCTCCAACCAGACCGTTGACATACTTGGTTTCCTAGTGAGATTTGGTTTGAGGAAAGGGTCTCTGCTGCTAGGACAAGTTTGAAAACCATTGATCTGGGTCATCTTTAGTCAAATCCTTTCCAACTCTAACATTATCTGACCTGTGGCAGGAACAGAGGGATAGGAATCAGACCCAGTTTGTAACCGGCTTGATCATAGCAGAGCAGATGGTGAGGGAGCCAGGCCAAAGCAGGGCAAGATGACCTCAGGGTCAAGAGAGACTTGGACCCACTCCCCGGGATGTGGGTGCCCACTTTACTGTTGCCTTTCTGAGTTTGGCAACCCCTCAGTGCCTGAAGTAAGGTAGATTGAAATCAGGCATCTGGTTTCCATTTGGACCCCTTTTCTCTTGTTTTGTTTTTTTTCCCTTCCTATCCTAGGGATGTTCAACAGCCCAGAAATGCAGGCCCTCCTCCAGCAGATCTCTGAGAACCCCCAGCTGATGCAGAACGTGATCTCAGCCCCCTACATGCGCAGCATGATGCAAACGCTTGCCCAGAACCCCGACTTTGCTGCTCAGGTATGGGACTGGCATGAGGGGGAGTGTGCTGGGGGCTGTGACTTGTGATGATCCAAATGCTCAAGAGCCAGACTGGGTTTCTGTATTGAGCTCTGCCACTTCCTAGCTGCATGAGCCAGGCAAGTTATTTATCCCCAGTTTCCTCATTGGTAAAATGGTAATAACAATAGTACCTGCCTTGGAGTTGTGAGGGTTAAGTGAGTTAATAACATAAAGTGCTTAGCACATGGCCTGGCACAGAGTAAGCCCTGTGTACTCAGAAATGTTCGCTATTATCATCCTCATCAGACTGGCTTCTGACTCTTGTCCTTGTCCAGAGTATAGTTCCAGTTCCTCTCACTGTCCCACCTAGGACTTCAGGATACTCTGAGATCCTTGGAAAAGCTGGCCCGGTTTCCTACAGTGGTGGGGTGCTGAGGGAGATGAGGCGGTGGGGGCATTGTGAGGGTGGGTAGGCCCAGGCCTCCCCCTGCTACCTTCACCCTGGCAGATGATGGTGAACGTGCCGCTCTTTGCGGGGAACCCCCAGCTGCAGGAGCAGCTCCGCCTGCAGCTCCCAGTCTTCCTGCAGCAGGTAAGTGAGGAGCCTAGATGGGTGGAGGTTGAGGGCCACCTGGGTAGACCCAGAGGCCCAGTGGGTGAAGCTTAAGGGAGGGGCCGTGCCTAGCTCTGGACTCAGGGTCTAGGCCGCCTCCCGTCTCCTGCCACCTCCTTTCCGTGTTGTTTCCCACCAGATGCAGAACCCAGAGTCACTCTCCATTCTCACCAATCCCCGAGCCATGCAGGCGCTGCTGCAGATCCAGCAGGGACTGCAGACCTTGCAGACCGAAGCCCCAGGGCTGGTACCCAGGTGAGGGGCGGGGGCAAGTGGGCAACAGGGATCTGGCTCCTCCTCCCCCTCAAGCCCTTTTCCTGCTGCTCTCAGCAGCCCTTGTGTCCCTGAGGATCTGTTTTCCTGTTCCTTCCAACTGCTTTTCCTGCTGGATCTCACGTTCCCACCCTTTTCTCAGAGGCCGTCTCCCCCTTCTCGGTCTCTCCTGCCTGCAGCCTTGGCTCTTTTGGGATGGCCCGGCCCCCAGCATCCTCTGCAGGCAGCAATGCCGGGTCTGCGCCCGAGGCGCCCACCTCCTCGCCAGCCCTCCCAGTCACGTCATCTCCAGCAGGGGCCTCCAGCGCTCAGCAGCAGCTCATGCAACAGATGATCCAGCTTCTGGCTGGAAGCGGAAGTTCACAGGTACGCAGGGCAGCGGACTGGTGCTAGGACCCTGCGGTGCTAAGGGTGGCAGTCAAATGGAAACAGCAGGCTTTGGAGTCAGCCAGACCTGGCTTTAGTTCCTGGTCTGCTACTTTCTAGCCTTAGGTAAGTAACTGATCTTCCATAAGTTTAGTTTCCACAGCTGTGACATGGAGATAGTAATAGCACTTACTGGGTCAGCTGAGTACTGGTCTATGTGCCTTGTATATTTGAGCTCACTTCCTTTACTCTTCACAGCAGCCTTCTTCTTACTCTTTCTGTGTTACAAAGGGGGGGAAGCTAAATCCCAGAGAGGTTAGGTGGCTTTCTCAGAGTCACAGAGTGAGTAAGTAATGAAGCTGAAATTCAAACCGAGGCATACTGGCTCCGGAATTTACACTTTAACCACTGTTTTACTACTTCTACTGTATCAGAGGACTCTTGATAATTAAAGCAGCCTCTGGGACGTCCCTGGCAGTCCAGTGGTTTAAGACTCCACATTTCCACTGCAGGGGGCACGGGTTCTATCCCTGGTCAGGGAACTAAGATCCCACATGCTATGTGGTGCGGCCAAAACAAAAATAAAAATGAATAAAGCAGCCTCTGTCTGTGAGACTGGAGAGGAGGATTCTGGGAGGAGAGGTGACCAGCCCTGGGCTACAAAGTCTTAGGCCTGGGGCTTGGGGGCAGAGCAGGGGATTACCTCAGGGAAGCCCCTTAACCTTTTTCCGACCTCTGTGACCTCTGGGGAAAGCCTTTCAACAGAAATGGAAGTGTGCCCAGCTCTGTGCGAGGCACTGAGAGGGCTGGGTGAAGGGTTCTCCAAGGCCCAGTCTAGCTGCATCTGGAGCCCAGTGTGGGTGTATCATGCTGAAAACATCACAGAGTGGCAAAGGGCTCCTGTACTGCGGGTTGGGCGCTCTCATTGCTGGGCTCCTTCCAACCCTGAGTCTTCTGTTCGTGATCTAGGCTATGGCTTCCTGAACATCCCTGGGGGAAAACGTTTCCAGGAGATGTGTTTTGGAGTGTCAAAAATGAAAAGCCTCCTCTTTTGTAAATAACTGTGTTTGTTGATGGGTTAAACACAATTAAACAGGTTCGTGTTTTCCGGGGGCCCTTCTCTGACCTTTAATGTGATCGTGTGTGTGACAGTTGCCAGGAGCAGGTTTGGAGATGGTATTTACTGACCACAGAACATTTGGCTTTTGGACTGCCTGTTAATATCTCCAGAGTGCTGATGGAAAGCAGTTAGGAATATCAGCTGATCTAGACCTATTTGTTACTTTGAAATTTCAAGAAAGATGCACCCCCCCTCCTTATGATGGCACAGCTGTTTAGTGATCTGGGACGCCAGCTCCCCTGGCCTCTGTTTGCTGGTCATCGACCCCTGCCCCATTGGTTGATTCTGAGGAGGACTTCGTCTCTCCATCATAAACCCTCGGAATCAGCTAGGCCCTCTGGGGTTGGTCCTGAGCCCACTTCACAAGGCTTGTCCCCTCCAGGTGCAGACGCCAGAAGTGAGATTTCAGCAGCAGCTGGAGCAGCTCAACTCCATGGGCTTCATCAATCATGAGGCCAACCTGCAGGCTCTCATCGCCACGGGAGGGGACATCAACGCAGCTATCGAGAGGCTCCTGGGCTCTCAGCTCTCCTAACCCCTCAGCCCGGGCCTCTTGCGTCTCCCCTCCCTTGATGCCCATGTTTGGCTCCTCTGTCAGCCTGGCCCTCTGCAGCTTGTCATCCCTTCTGCTCTTCTCCTTTGTTCTTTCCAGACAGCAGGGTGACTTTAGAGGGGTGGGCCCAGCCCTGCGGCTCTGAGAATTCCACTTTTACTTCACCTCTTGTAGAACTTTCTCTACTGGTCCTGCCTGCTTGAGCAGAGCTATTTAAACAGTTTTCAGTTTTTGCTGATCGGCCCCACCTCCTTACTCCACAACCATCTTTTGCAGCCTTCACACTTCTCAGTGGCAGTGCAGAGTTGAAGGAGGAACCCACTGTCTGCTTTATTAGAACAGGGTCTTCTGTCTCTACCACTAGGATTTTTCTTGTCTTATGATTACTTTTGGTAACTCTTCCTCCTCTCTTTCCCCTCATCCCCTCCCACCTCCAGCCTACCCAGCGCTAGACTTCCATCCTCTGAAGGAGGGGCAGGTGAAGCAGGCTGTGATTTTCCTCCTCACCCCATGTTCTGATCACTTTCAGGGGGTCTGTTGGGATTCCCAGTGGAAGGAAGATGCTTGTTCCCCCTGTCTGAAGGGAGACATGAGACGCGGCCCCCCTGGAGCAGGAGTTAACAAGCCCTGAAGTGAAGTTGCTCAGTCGTGTCCGACTCTTTGCGACCCCATGGACTGTAGCCTGCCAGGCTCCTCTGTCCATGGGATTCTCCAGGCAAGAATACTGGAGCGGGTTACCATTTCCTTTTCCAGGGGATCTTCCCGACCCAGGGATCAAACCCGGGTCTCCCGCATTGCAGGCAGACGCTTTAACCTAAGCCTTGGACCAGCCCAATAAGGGGATGAGGGAATGAGACTTTCTGGAGGAAGGGAATGGGAGAAACAGCGTGAGCAGAGGACTTGGAAGTTGGAATTGACAGGGAATGGAAACACTAATAGTTCTTTTAGTCCACAGAGTCTAGGCTTTGGCCTGGCAAAGGAGATTTAGAGATGGTAATGAAATTTGAGTTGAAGAAAAGGGTTCAGAGAAGCTAAACAGTATGGCTCACAAGGGATTATATTGGCTCCATTTCCTCAAACACACATGCTTCTGTACATTCACACACATTTCCATGAACCCAGGACCTGCCCGCATCTCCAGGTACCAGTGATTTAAGCCCCGCTCAGAAGACATGAAGAGGACTGGGGTCTGTCTCAGCAGTGAGGGTGTGTGTGGGTGGGTGGGTGCATGCACGCACGCGCACATGTGCATGTGAGTTGAGTGGGAGGGTGGATACCTTATTGATTTCTGGTTTAGAGTTTTATCCCACCAGACAGAAGTAGGCGGAAGGGCCTGTCTAGGTCAGGAATATATACACCCTGGAGAGCTAGGTCCCCTAGGCCTCTGGATGCCTGGGTAGTGTGGGGACCCCTTCTGAAGCTGTCAGGGCTGTGACTGGCACCCTTGATTACCCCTTCTCTTATTGCTTTTGGGGAATAGTGGGGGAGGAGTCTTTCTAGAACCCCTGGCCGCTCCTGCCCTTGAGTTTTCACTGTTTCCCTCCAGGCCAGAAAGTTCTATTTGAGGAAGGGAAGGAGAGGGCAGCAATGATGCCTTTGATCTGGAATTGGACTTTACTCTAGTGGAGCATAGGGGAGGCTCAGATCACCTCCTCTCTCTGCTACTTAGCCCAGCTGCTTGGAGGACCCGTTACGGAGGCAAGAGGAACTGAATTTTCTCCCAAGTGGGAAAGGGTCCCAAGCAATCCAGAGAGGATGTCTGTGTGGCTTTCCCTCCCTACCTCCCCCAACTCCTACACTGGCCTTTGTAAATAAATGATATGGTCTTTGTTGTGAGGGTGTCTTGGTGTTTGTTTCCTGGGGTAGAGGAGGCTGGCTGAAGACACTTCTTGGTTTTAGAGGGCTTTTGTAAAGCCGTATCCAGACCAGTGGTTAAGAATCTGCCTTACAATGCAGAGGAAGCGGGTTCCATTCCTGGTTGGGGAACTAAGATCCCACATGCTGCAGGCAACTAAGCCCACATGCTCCACAACTACTGAAGCCTGCTCGTTCTAGAGCCAAAGCGCCACAGCGAAAGATCCTGCATGATGCAAGGAAAGTCCCGTATGCTGCAACCAAGACCTAACACAACCAAATAAAATATTTAAAAGAAAGTGTTCAGAATCATTGAAGGTAAAGGGATAACTGATCATGCAGCTATCTGTAATCTGTGGTTTAGGAATGGAAAGGATTGTTCTCTTCCATTCCTCATTGCCAGACCATAAGTTATCAGGTCCCACCCCACCCACCACTCCCATAAGTCAGGGCTGGGAGAGGAATGTATGAAAAGTGCTAGGAATATGGCTAAGTCCTTGCTTCCATCCCCTGATCTCTTGGCAAGACTATCCTCTCCTTACCCCGGGTAAAAAGGTCAAAACAAACCCTTACATCCAGATTTTATGTAAGTGGAGTTTAGCAGTTATTAGTCTTAAGCTCTGAGGCTAAAATCTAGCTCTACAACTGCTGCTGCTGCTAAGTCTCTTCAGTTGTGTCTTACTCTGTGACCCTGTGGATGGTAGCCCACCAGGCTCCGCTGTCCATGGGCATTCTCCAGGCAAGGATACCGGAATGAGTTGCCATGCCCTCCTCCAGGGGATCTTCTCGACCCAGGGATCAAACCCACATCTCCATGTCTCCTGCCTTGGGAGGTGGATTCTTTACTGCTAGTACCAGCTGGAAATCCCTGCCCTACAACTAATCAGTGTGAGTCTAAGGAAGTCTTCATATGTCTACAGTTTTATCTTTTGTATAGTGAGGTTATGGGCTGGAGTTCTGTGATATCTGCAATAAAGCGAGTGGGAAGTTCCACTTCTAATAATGGTAGGCTGGATGTTTCAGACCAACCCTCAGAAATTTTAAATACGGAAAAGTATCAAAAATCAAAGGACTAACGAAGATTGACTGGGAATCCAGAGAGAAAAGAAGACTCCAGGGCTGCCTTTGCTCAGGGGGCTTTTCCAATTGGGAAAAGGCTTCTGAGAGGCTGTGCTATGCTTTTGAGGGCCTTGAAGGATGAGAGCTAGAGGAAGAAAAAAATCAGAATCTGGGATAGCTAAATATAGGGATGCTGGTAAAGATCCACCTAGACTAGGAACCCCTAAGGATGAATCAGAAGGAAACCAGTTGTATTCTGCCTCCTGGTGTGCCACCATTCTGGGTGGTCCAGAAACTCTCAAGTCTTGAACTTGGAGTAAGCTGATCCATATGTGTAGCATCTCCAGAGGCTTGGGAGAAGCAAGCAGAAATCTCAAGGAACTTAACACCAATCTAGACCTCAAAATTATTATAATTAATAATTTTTCAAATATGACATCAACCACAATGAGAATTAGTCAAGAGACTGAAGAAAGCAAATCTGAAATGACACCCTTAAAAGGAAATGAGAGGCAACAAATAGACAACTCCATGTAGCGGAGTTATGCAGAAATAAGTGTATGACAAGATAAAAGCAAGGCTTGCAAATTTCAGCAGAGACCTGACACTTACACAAACAGACATAGCACAATCGGAAAAGGACCAAATAGAAATTTTAGCTAGAAAAAAAAGAAAAAACAATTTTAGCTAGAAAAATAAGTGAAATTAAGATCTCAAGAGATGGGTTTAATAGCAGACTAGACATAGCTGAGGAGAGAATTGGTAGATTATAGAAACAGAATGAAACTTGAAAAGTAAGGATGGAAAATACAGAAGAGACACGAAGTTGGGCTAAATTATGTTTACCTGGAGTCCAAGGAGAGGAGAGAAACGGAAAAAAGCAACCTGAAGAAGTAATGTCAGAATTATGTACAATTGATGAAAGCCATCAATTCACAGATTCAGGAAATCCAGTGACTTAAACTCTGCAAAAAGGGGAAAGCAAAAAGAAAACATCCTAAAGAAACTAGGGAATAAAGATGGTTTATCCTCAGAGGAACAACAGACAACCGCTTATATCTCAACTGCAAAACTGGAAGGCAGAAGAGTGAAATGCCATCTTCCCTATGTTTAAAGAAGGTGGGAGCCCAGAGAAAACATCATTCAAAAAATGAAAACAAAACAAAGATATTTTCAGACAAACGAAAACAGCCCACAACCAGCAGTCTCACACTAAGGGAAATTCCAAAGGGTAATAATCTTTAGTCATAATAAAAAGGAAAAAAAAAAGGAAAAAAAATCATATAATGATGGGTGCATGCCAAAGGGATACAAGAGCCAACTGAAAGAGCTCCCGATGGCCAAAGCTAGAACAATTTAAGCAGCAAAACAAGTAAGTATAAAATAAATGCTCTTGCATCTGTACTGATACAAATAAATAATTGAATAAATAAATGAGTGAGAAGACACAAACCTGTGTAGAAAAATTACAAACAACGTATGTAAATATTCTGCCCTCAAGGAGAGGAACAGAATACCCATTCCTCACTTGTAGGCTGCACACGCCTACCTAACAGAGTATAGTGTGGAAAGGGCTGGGGTGGGGGGCATTAGAGTGGGGGGACACTACCTCAGTCAGGTGACCAGGGTCAGTGATAAAGCATGTTGAGAGTATGTACTCGTGAGATGATGTGAGGAAAGCTACATTTTACCTCTGTTCTCTTCCTCCTCCAAACTTATAACCTCAGTCCAATCATGAGAAAAACAAACATGTTCCAACTGGGGACATTCTATGAAATATCTATCCAGTACTCCTGGAAACTGTCAAGGTCATCAAAAACAAGGAAAGGCTGGAAAATTGTTACAACCAAGAGGAGCCTTAGGAGAAAGGAGTAAATGTAATGCCCTAATGTTCCAGGACAGGACCCTGGAACAGTAAAAGGATATTAAGTAAAACAAATAAACCTGAATAAAGTATAGACTTTAAGTTAATGATAATGTATCAGTAGTGGTTCATTAATTATAAAAATGTACCATAGTAATGTAAGATGATAATAATAGGGAAAACCAGGTGTGGGTATACAGGAACTCTTTTACTGTCTTTACAATCATTCTGTAAATCTAAAATTAGTCAAATTAAAAGTTTAAATAAGACAAAGCCAGACAGAATATACAAAATAGAACTTCCACACAATATGGCAGATTTAAACTTTAATATATAAGTAATTTTATTAAATGTAGATGTATTAAATGCTTCAATTAAAAGTCAAAGTTTGGGACTGGTGGTTCAGTGGTTGGGAATCTACCTTGCAATGCACGGGACTCAGGTTTATCCCTGGTTCAGGAACTAATATCCTGAATGCTAGTTGCTGTCTAGTCATTAAGTTGTGTCCAACTGTTGTGCCACCCCATGGACTGTAGACTGCCAGGCTCCTCTGTCCATGGGATTTTCCTGGCAAGAATACTGGAGTAGGTTGCCATTTCCTTCTCCAGGGGATCTTCCCAACCCAGAGATCAAACCCATGTCTCCTGCTTAGCAGGCAAATTTTTTACCACCCAGCCAACAGGGAAGACCATCCTGAATGCTATGTAGCAACTAAGTCTGCACAGCTGAAAAAAAAAAGAACTCAAAGACTGTCAGGTTGGATCAATAAAATAAAAATCTAACTACAAGGCCCTGAAGATCTTGTGAATGGATGCTCTGATGTGAGCCTGCAGGACAGCCCAAGCTACATCCTATCCTACATCTACTGGGGACACGGAGGCCAAGTCCAGAAGGCCCCAGGCTCACTGGTGGTCTCCTCTGCAGGGAGGGGAGGCACTGAGCCTGCCCTGACGCTGAGCAGGGGTCAAGACACCCCAAGGGCACTCACAGAGCCCATGGTGGGTAGCTCCCAAACCAGCTGCTTTGTGGGGAGGAGCAACCTTTTATCCCAGAGGCCTTGCCACCACCTGAGTCATAGCCTTCTTTGCAGAGTGATGGGGGAGGAGAGACAAGGCCCAGCCTCAAAGAGAGGCTGGTGTCCAAGAGAAGACACGTAAAGGTCTGGTTTTAATCACTCACCTTTATTTTTCTTTCTTTTTTAAATAATTTTATTTATTTATTGGCTGTGCTGGGTCTTCGCTGCTGTGCAGGCATTTTTCTGGTTCTGGTGAGTGGGGGCTACTCTTTGTTGTGATGTGCGGTGACTTCTGTGGAACACAGGCTTCAGTATTGCAGCATGTGGGTTCACTCTTGGGCTTAGTTGCTCTGCGGTATGTGGAATCCTCCAGGACCAGGGATCGAACAAGTGTCTCCTGCATTGGTAGGCAGGTTCTTTACCACTGAGCCACCAGGGAAGCCCAATCACTCACCTTTAAATGAAACATTCTGAATTCCTCAGTGGGTGGAGCTGGGGGTAAGGGAAACAATCTAAGTGTATCCTGACCATAAGACATTTATTGAACATAAGAAAATAGAAAAATTCAAAATAACAGTTTGGAAAAAGATAAACTGTATCAACACAAACCAGAAGAAAATTAGGATAGCTATATTGATAATAAACTAGCTAGAATTTCAGGCAGAAAGTAACACTTAAGAGTTAACTCATAAAGATGAAAGGTAACATTCACCAGAAAAATATATAACCATCTTAAATATTAATATTTATGCATCCAATAACATGGCCTTAATATATAAAAAGAAAAAAATTGAGAGCACTACAAAGAGAATTAGAAAAACTCCCAATCATAGATTTCAATATACCTATCTCTATAATTGATACAACAGGCAGGGAAAAAGTATCAGTGTTAATTAATTCTAAAAGTGAAAGTAAAAGTGAAGTTGCTCAGTCGTGTCCGACTCTTTGTGACCCCGTGGACTGTAGCCAATCAGGCTTCTCCGTCCATAGGATTCTCCAGGCAAGAAACTGGAGTGGGTTACCATTTTTTTCTCCAGGGTATCTTCCCGACCCAGGGATCGAACCCGGGTCTCTTGCATTGGAGGCAGACGCTTTAACCTCTGAGCCACTGATAGGGTTTTTTGGTTTATTGTTTGTTTTAATCCGTCGGTATCCCGGTATTGAGTTATAGTTTAATTGGTAGCATTTTTTTAAACTGATAACATTTTAAAGCTTTTTGATAGTAAGTAAAGTAACAGTGTGTTATATGTTGGACTGTGTCTCTCAAAAAGTCATATGTTAAAGTCGTAACCCTCAGTACCTCAGAATGTGACCGTACTTGGAAAGGGGGGGGTTGGGTCATTGCAGGTGAAATTGATTAAGATGAGGTCATACCAGGAGTAGGGCTTCCCCAGTGGCTCAGCAGTAAAGAATCGTCTGCAATGCAGGAGATGCAGGAGACTCGGGTTCAGTCCCTGGGTCAGGAAGATCCCCTGGAGGAGGAGCCAGAGTCGGACACAACTAAGTGACTAAGCACAGCACATACTGATACTAAAAATTACCAGCAAACCATCAGATGCTAGGGGAGAGGTATGGAACATATTCTTCCTCCAGCCTTCCAAAGAACAAATACTGCCAGCACCTTAGTCTCATACTTCTATCCTCCAGAACTGTGAGACAATAAATTTCTATTGTTAGAGCTCTCTGTTTTGTGGTACTTTTTTTAAGGCAACCCTAGCAAAAAAAAATACCGGGTGCATCTTATTTTCAATGAAAAGCAATCCGTATAATACTACATCCAATAAACTAGAATATACATGTATATACATATTTTCAAGCATACATGGAACATCTGCAAACACTGAACATATGCTGGGAATATAGCAATTTTCAATGAATTTTAAAGGATAGAAATAATACAAAATATCAAGACTTCCCTGGTGGTCCAGGGAAGTGACTGGTGTGTGGGTTCGATCCCTGGTCTGAGAACTAAGATCCCAACTGCTGCTCTGCCGAAAAATTATAAAATGATAATACAAAGTACAATCTCTAATCTTAATACAGTTTTTATAACTCAAGATTTTTGGAAATAATGAAATATACTACTAATTAAACCATCGGTCAAAAAGACATAACAATGTGAATTATTATACGATATTTAAATAATGACAAAAAATTACCTGTAAAAACTGATGGGATGGGCTTTCCTGGTGGCTCTGTGGTAATAAAAATTCTGCCTGCCAATGCAGGAGACATCAGTTTGATCCCTGATCTGGGAAAATCCCACATGCCTCAGAGCAATTAAACCCATGAGCTGCAAATATTGAGCCTGCGTTTTAGAGCTTGCAAGTTGCAGCTATTGAGCCCACACCCCAAAAGTACTAAAGCCTGCACACTCTAGGACCTTCAAGCCGCAACTAATGAGCCCCCATGCAGTAACCACCGCAGCCCACATGCCTAGAGCCCCTGCTCCACAGCAAGAGAAGTTATCGCAGCGAGACTGAGCATCGTAACCAGAGAGTAGCGTGTGTGCAGCAAGGAAGACTCGGTGCAAACAAAAATAAACAAGTATTGCAGTGTGCATATGTCATTTTTTAAAATTAAAAATAGAATTACATTATGGTCCAGCAATTCCACTTCTGTGTATATACCCCAAAGAACTGAAAGCAGGGTCTTAAAGAGGTATTTGTACACCTATGTTGGTAGCAGCATTATTCACAATAGCTAAGATGTGGAAGCAACCCAAGTGTCCACTGGTAGAGGAATGGATATACAAAATGCATATAAATGCATACAATGGGGAGCAGGGGCCCGGGGCTGCGGGCTCATAGACCATGGGCTCTGTGTCACGCCACCGGTTTGCAGGTGGCTGCACCAAGGCGCCAGAGGAGGCGCCCAAGGAGCCACAGGTACTCCACAGTGCTGGCTTCTATGAATGCTTCAGCGTGTGCTTGGCATTTGGCGTCCTGTCCATGACCCACCCGGGTAGGGGTCGCGATCAGCCCTGCAGTGGATGTCTCTGTGCACCAGAGCAAGCTGCACCTGGAGGGCTTCTGGCGCTTGAAGGAGGGCGAGGCTGTGGAGTTCACCTTTAAGAAGTCAGCCGAGGGCCTGGCCTCTATCCGAGTCACGGGCCCTGGTGTGCTGTTCTGTGTTGGGAGCGAAAGGCGACCCAAAGGAAAGAATATGCAGAAACACAGGTCAAAGGGAGAGATGTGCTACAATTGTGGAGGTCTAGACCATCATGCCGGAGAAGGCAATGGCACCCCACTCCAGTACTCTTGCCTGCAGAATCCCATGAACAGAGGAGCCTGGTAGGCTGCAGTCCATGGGGTCACTAGGAGTTGGACACGGCTGAGCAATTTCCCTTTCACTTTTCACTTTCATGCGTTGGAGAAGGAAATGGCAACCCACTCCAGTGTTCTTGCCTGGAGAATCCCAGGGACGGGGGAGCCTGGTTGGCTGCCATCTTTGGGGTCACACAGAGTCGGAAACGACTGAATCGACTTAGCAGCAGCAGCAGCAGCAGACCATCATGCCAAGAAATGCAACCTGTCACCCCAGTCCAACAAATGCCACTTCTGCTACAGCACCAATCATATGGTAGCCTCATGTCTGCTGAAGGCCCAGCAAGCTCCCAGCTCCCAGGGAAAGAAAGCCTACTTTCGGGAGGAGGAAGAAGAGAACCGTAGCCCTGCCACGTTCCCAGAGGCCCAGAATTGAGCCACAGTAGGTAGCAGCTATCCTTTCGTGATCAGAAAGTTTTGAGAAGCAGGCATCAATCGGCAGAGTGGAGTAAGTGGGGACAGGGTGGGTAGGGGGCAGCTGCACTGCCATGTATCTCAGGCCAGGGTGCAGAGCATCACCCCCTCTTCTCTCTTGGTGGGAGGAAGTCATGAAACGAAGGAACTCCAGTCACGCTCTCTCCAAACGCATGTGAGGGCTTTGGGGGTTAACCCTCCCTGCATGCTTTATCTGAGTCTGCACCCCCAGAGTCTCCAGCTTTTGAAAGTGGCCTGGATAGAGAATTTGTTTTACTCTTAAAGGAGATGGAATAATATTTCCCATGCCAGAGTGAAAAGATTAAGCATGAGACCAGATTGATGAACCCAACCCACAAGTCACTGCATTCTATGGGAGGAAATTTGTCAGCAGGGAGGCAGGGTTTTCCACATCTTGTCTTCTCATAACCCCCTCTTGGAATGGAGTGCTGAGAACTGTCCTAAGCAGTGGGTTGTGATGACAGGCGAAAGGGATGGTCTGAAGAAACAGCTGCAGTCCTGGTGCTTCTAAGCTTACTCCCACCCCATTCAGGACCAATACAATTTTATTTATTTGCTGCCCTTGGTGACTATGCCTTGGGTCCTTCTTTCTCCAGGATTCCAACCACACTAGTTCTTGGGGAATGACGTATCTTGTGTATTTTAACTATTTTTTCATGATACATAAATATTCTGGTTTTGTATTCTTGTATATTTTAATCTAAGACCCCATACCTGCACTGTGTTCTCAGGTATGTGAGCAATCTCAGGGGTGAGTTGGCAGGAGCTCTGGGTCTGCACGATAGGAATGCTTTTTGTTGCTCTATCACCAGAGAGAACAACTATTTGAAGTGTATAGCCTATTGAACTACCTCATTTTTGCCAGTTAGAGCTGGCTTTTATGCCAGATTCCCTGGTAGCTCAGCTGGTAAAGAATTCGCCTGCAGTGAGGGAGACCTGGGTTCAATTCCTGGGTGGGCAAGATCCCCTGGAAAAGGGAATGGCTACCCACTCCAGTATTCTGGCCTAGATAATTCCATGGACTGTATGGTCCATGGGGTCGAAAAGAGTCAGACAACAACTGAGTGACTTTCATTTTCACTTTCTGCTGTGGTGTCCTCTTGAAACCCCTCCATCTTCAATGTTTCATAAGAGACTAGGTTTTTACTGGGTTGCTGCATGACTTAGTCTTCTACTGAAAGATTGGAAATTGGTTTGAATAGGGAGAGGTGGTGCAGAGAGGTTAGGAAAGGCTGGGCCAGGTAAAAGCAGAGAGGGGAAGCTAAGATTAGGCAAAGGTCCTCTGTAGGTGTGATAAAGGATCCCATTCTAGACCTCTAATCCCAGGGCACAGGACTCACTTTACATATCAGATCCATCCTTCACTGGATTGGGTTAAACCTACCAGGCACAGCGGGCTTCTCTGGTGGCTCAGACAAGTAAAGTGTCTGTCTACAGTGTGGGAGATCCGGGTTCAAGCCCTGGGTTGGGAAGATCCCCTGGAGAAGGAAATGGCAATCCACTCCAGGACTATTGCCTGGAGAATCCCATGGGCAGAGGAGCCTGGGAGGCTGCAGTCCATGGGGTTGCAAAGAGTCAGATATGACTGAGCAACTTCACTTCACTTTACCAGGCACAGCAGGGTATATTGTATGTGTGTTTTTTTTTTTTAATAAAAAACGTGAGTTGGTAAAGATAGGTTTTAAGAGCAATGTCTCTGTACTCATTTTGAGCTGCCCAGGGTTGGATACATGAAGCAAGGACAAGATCCTTAACTTTATACAATTCTGGGCATTTCCTGCTTGTCTTCCAGGGAGACCATCAGCTATGGCTTCTTCGTGGTTCCCAGAGCCACGGTCCTGCCCTGCTGCAGAAGTGACTAGTGTCGTGGTGGCTAAAGGGAAAAAGGGAGTTTCATTTACATGCTGTGAGATCCCTGCAAACCTGCCTCATAGTGTTGTAAAGGGGCAAATGCAATAGCACGCATTGGGTGATGTGGGTCTGAGCCTGGGTTCTTGTCTCCCCCAACTGCTACTCCCCCTCTAGTTATAACATTTGTCTGGGCTTTGTAGGACCTCACAAGTAGCTGATTTGGCGATTGCTGGGTGGTATAGTTTGTGTAAATATAATGTGTTGGTCTTCTCCATGTTCTTTTAGAGTTTTATTGTTTACAAACTTCTTTCCATTTTGAGAAAAATAGCCAGAGCATCTTTGACAAAAGGTTTTGCCCCAGGCAAAAAGATCTGAAACATAAGCCTGGGGGCCCCTCTTCTTGAAGTAGGGTGTCTTGACCCACACTTTCTTTTGTCTTCCCCTTCCCCTATTTCCTATTTTGAACAAGATTGTCTGTCCTAAAAACTAGATTCCTACCCCCTCTTATGTCCACCTTTGTGTCCCCTAAAATAGCCCATACACCTGTATATTTAATTTGTGGGGTGCCTGCGTTTAAATGATCTGTGCAAAAATCCTGAAGAAGCTAGGAACTCTTCATCCCTTGTTCCCAGTCTCCTGAGTCATGACCATTCCTTGATGTGATTCACGCTAAGCAGACTGCTGTCTTTGGATGGATTAAAACCTATTTTAATCTCAAGTCTGAGGGTAGACAGGAGCAATGGGGGGGGTCTTCCATGTAGAAAGTGGGGTTAGAAGACCACAAAAGGAAAGATGAATGTATATCCAAGTCACGTAGGAACTTTTATGCAGGTGCGAGAAATTGATATCCAATAGGCGACAAGATTGTTTAATAGAAGACGGATGAATATAACTCCATGTTTACTGCTAGAAGCCATAGGTGTGAAATCTTGAATTTATGATGAGGAAAGGGGGTAGAAAAGCATGTACCCATCTGTTCTTTCCTTCATCCTTTCCTCTCATTCCCAAACTACAGGAAACATAGCCCTCTTGGGCTTTGGCAACCCCATCTGGGCAGTGTTTATTTGATGGTTGATTTTGTTGTGTCGGGTACTTCCTTTCCCACTTGCTATCATTTTGTAACACACATTCTGACTGTTTTCCCTTCCCCTTCTTTTCCTCGGGAATATACAACGAATAAAGACTCATTCAGTTCAGTTCAGTCGCTCAGTCGTGTCCGACTCTTTGCAACCCCATGAACCACAGCACGCCAGGCCTCCCTGTGCATCACCAATTCCCAGAGCTTACCCAAACTCATGTCCATTGAGTCGGTGATGCCATCCAAACATCTCATCCTCTGTTGTCCCCTTCTCCTCCTGCCCTCAATCTTTACCAGCATCAGGGTCTTTGCAAATGAGTCAGCTCTTCACATCAGGTGGCCAAAGTACTGGAGTTTCAGCCTCAACATCAGTCCTTCCAATAAACACCAAGACTGATCTCCCTTAGGATGGACTGGTTGGATCTCCTTGCAGTCCAAGGGACTCTCAAGAGTCTTCTCCAATACCACAGTTCAAAAGCATCAATTCTTCGGCACTCAGCTTTCTTTATTGTCCAACTCTTACATCCATACATGACTACTGGAAAAACCATAGCCTTGACATAGCCTTTGTTGACAAACTAATGTCTCTGCTTTTGAATATGCTGTCTATGTTAGTCATAACTTTCCTTCCAAGGAGTAAAAGTCTTTTAATTTCATGGCTGCAATCATCATCTGCAGTGATTTTGGAGCCCCCAAAAATAAAGTCCATCACTGTTTCCCCTGTTTCCCCATCGATTTGTCATGAAGTGATGGGACGGATACCATGATCTTCGTTTTCTGAATGTTGAGCTTTAAGCCAACTTTTCCACTCTCCTCTTTCAGTTTCATCAAGAGGCTCTCGGTTACTCTTTGCTTTCTCCCATAAGGGTGGTGTCATCTGCATATCTGAAGTTATTGATATTTCTCCCTGAAATCTTGATACCAGCTTGTGCTTCCTCCAGCCCAGTGTTTCTCATGATGTACTCTGCATAGAAGTTAAATAAGCAGGGTGACAATATACAGCCTTGACATACTCCTTTTCCTATTTGGAACCAGTCTGTTG
>NW_011494665.1:1196228-1243992 GCF_000754665.1 Bison bison bison
AGTGCAGCACTTTCACAGCATCATCTTTCAGGATTTGAAATAGCTCAACTGGAATTCCAACACCTCCACCAGCTTTGTTCATAGTGATGCTTCCTAAGGCCCACTTGACTTCACATTCCAGGATGTCAGGCTCTAGGTAAGTGATCACACCATCGTGATTAACTGGGTCATGAAGATCTTTTTTGTATAGTTCTTCTGAGTATTCTTGCCACCTCTTCTTAATATCTTCTGCTTCTGTTAGGTCCATACCATTTCTGTCCATTATCGAGCTCATCTTTGCATGCAATGTTCCCTTGGTATCTCTAATTTTCTTGAAGAGATCTCTAGTCTTTCCTATTCTATTGTTTTCCTCTAATTCTTTGCACTCATCACTGAGGAAGGCTTTCTTATCTCTTCTTGCTGTTCTTTGGAACTCTGCATTCAGATGCTTATATCTTTCCTTTTCTCCTTTGCTTTTCGCTTTTCTTCTTTTCACAGCTATTTGTAAAGCCTCCTCAGATAGCCATTTTGCTTTTTTGCATTTCTTTTTCTTGGGGATGGTCTTGATCCCTGTCTCCTGAACAATGTCACGAACCTCCATCCATAGTTCATTAGGCACTCTGTCTATCAGATCTAGTCCCTTAAATCTATTTCTCACTTCCACTGTATAATCATAAGGGATTTGATTTAGGTCATACCTGAATGGTTTAGTGATTTTCCCCACTTTCTTCAATTTAAGTCTGAATTTTGCAATAAGTAGTTCATGATTTGAGCCACAGTCCGCTCCCAGTCTTGTATTTGCTGACTGTATAGAGCTTCTCCATCTTTGGCTGCAAAGAATATAATCAACCTGATTTCGGTGTTGGCCATCTGGTGATGTCCATGTGTAGAGTCTTCTCTTGTGTTGTTGGAAGAGAATGTTTGCTATGACTAGTGCGTTCTCTTGGCAAAACTCTGTTAGCCTTTGCCCTGCTTCATGCTGTACTCCAAGGCCGAATTTGCCTGTTACTCCAGGTGTTTCTTGACTTCCTATTTTTGCATTCCAGTCCCCTGATAATGAAAAGGACATCTTTTTTGGGTGTTAGTTCTAAAAGGTCTTGTAGGTCTTCATAGAACCGTTCAACTTCAGCTTCTTCAGCATTACTGGTTGGGGCAGAGATTTGAATTACTGTGAGACTGAATGGTTTGCTTTGGAAACGAACAGAGATCATTCTGTCATTTTTGAGATTGCATTTCGGACTCTTTTGTTGACTATGATGGCTACTCCATTTCTTCTAAGGGATTCCTGCCCACAGTAGTAGATATAATGGTCATCTGAGTTAAATTCACCCATTCCAGTCCATTTTAGTTCGCTGATCCCTAAAATGTCAATGTTCACTCTTGCCATCTCCTGTTTGACCACTTCCAGTTTGCCTTGATTCATGGACGTAACATTCCAGGTTCCTATGCAACATTGCTCTTTACAGCATTGGACCTTGAAGTAATTACCATAAAATTCACCACAGTGATGACCTCCATGGGAAATAAGAATCTGTGATTAAGAAGGAGGCTGCTAAGTTGCTTCAGTCATGTCCGACTCTAGGGTACTGATAATGTCCTATTCCTTGAACTGAGGATTGATTGCTATGATTTCTTAGAATGAGCATTTATTTATTTTTTGTTTTGAAATAATTTTGTCCTTATTTCTCCTTGCTTTTCCAGTGGTCATGTATAGATGTGAGAGTTGGACTATAAAGAAAGCTGAGTGCCGAAGAATTGATGTTTTTGAACTGTGGTGTTGGAGAAGACTCTTGAAAGTCCCTTGGACTGCAAGGAGGTCCAACCAGTCCATCCTAAAGGAGATCAGTCCTGGTGTTCATTGGAAGGACTGATGTTGAGGCTGAAACTCCAATACTGATGCAAAGAGCTGACTCATTTGAAAAGACCATGATGCTGGGAAGGATTGAGGGCAGGAGGGGAAGGGGATGACAGAGAATGAGATGGTTGGATGGCATCACTGACTCAATGGACATGGATTTGGGTGGACTCTGGGAGTTGGTGATGGACAGGGAGGCCTGGCGTACTGTGGTTCATGGGGTTGCAAAGAGTCAGACACGACTGGGTGACTGAACTGAACTGAACTATTTCTCCTTACAGTTCTTCTGTAAGGAGAAAGACTTACAGAAAAATTACAAAAATAGTACAAATATTCTTCACCCAGCTTCTCTTATTGTTAGTATCTTGCATGCGTGTGTGCATGCTAAGTCACTTCAGTCGTGTCTGACTCTTTGTGATTTCCGTGTGTGTGTCTGTGTGTGTGTTAGTCGCTCAATTGTGTTTGAGTCTTTGTGACCCTATGGACTGTAGCCTGCCAGGCTCCTCTGTCTGTGGGATTCTCCAAACAGGAATACTAGAGTGGGCAGTCATTTCCTTCTCCAGAGGCCCTTCCCAAGCCAGGAGTCCAACACACATCTCCGCATTGGCAGGCAGGTTCTTTGAGAGTGTGCCACCTGGAAAGCCCAATATCTTGCACAATCACAGTAAAATTACCAAAGTGAATTAACGCTGATATGATAACATGAGCTAAACTACAGACTTTATTTGACCTTTACCACTTTGTCCTTTCTGTTCCAGGATCCAATCCAGAATCCCACATTGTATTTATTAATAATTGTCCACCTTCCTTAGTCTCCTTTACTATGTGAAAGTCTTTCAGAGCCTTGGCACTCTTTTTTCAGGATTGTGGTGAACATTTTTTAAAATTCATTAATTAGGAACTATACTAGCTGTCTAGTGGTTAAGACTCCCCCCTTCCAAAAAAAAAAACAACAAAAGCTCCGCCTGCCCATTGCAGGTTGGCACAGTTTCAATCTCTGGTTGGGACTAAGATCCCACATGCAATGTGGCATGCTAAAAATATTTTTTAAATCATTTTTTAAATTTACTTTTTGAAGTACAGTTGATTTACAATGTTTTGTTAGTTTCTGGTGTACAGCAAAGTGGTCAGTTTCATATATATATATTTAATATTATTTTCCATTATGGTTTAATACAGGATATTGAATATAGCTCCCTGTGCTATACAGTAGGACCTTGTTGTTTATCCATTCTGTATATAATTGTTTGCATCTGCTAATCCCAAACTCCCAATCTATTCCTCCCTCATCCTGCCTCCCCCTTGACAACTATATATCTGTTTGAGCCTTGGCACTTTTGAGGAGTATCGGTCAATCATTTTGTACAACGTCTCTCAATTTGGTGGTTTGTCTGATATTTCTCATGCTTAGACAGAGGTTATGCATTTTGACATGCGAGCCTTCTCAGCACATCATATCAGGGGTACACAGTGTCAACATGTCTTATCATTGGCAATGTTAACCTTGATAACTTAGTTAAAAGGAGGTGGGATCCACTGCGTTCCTGCTAGTAAAGTTATTATTTTGATCTATGTAATTAATAAATACCTTGAAGGAGGTACTTCAAGACTGTGCAAGTACCCTGTTTCTCCTCAATTTTTTACCCATTAATTTCACCTTCCATGGTTGGGTGTTGCTCCAACAATTATGACTCTTGATGTTTTAATAGTGGTTTTCTATCTCTCAATGTGTTCATTGCAGTTCTTCTGTAAGGACAGCTGCTCTTTCTCCATTTTTATGTTAACTTTTACGTACTTTACTGTAATACATATTTTAAGCACACCTGGGACATTTACAAAAATTAAGCATATCCTGGGAAACACAAGAATTTCAATGAATTACAGAATTGCCCTGCCCAGATTCCCTTTATGGGGCCACACACCCATTTCCAGCTGCTATGGAGTTGATGACTAACAGCTCACAGTCCTTCACCAAAGAACTGCCTTCAGTCAGCAGGGAGGCTACCTCACTGGAGAACCTCGAGCAGCCCACAGTGACTGACATGGGCTTACAAAAGGCCAACCCCCTGCCTCAAAAGTGCAACCAGTTTTGAGATGTAACCCACAGGTCAGAGCTCTCAGGGATCAGGTGGACACAGACTTAACTGTTAACTCTTAACAAACCTGCCTAGCTTTCTGCCCTGCCCTAATCTGCTTCCCTCGTCCACCTTCCCTCTAGTGAGAACATCTCTCAATAAAACCCTTGCACAAGAACCTCCATCTCAGGCTCAGCTTCTAGGGAATCTGCCCTGAGATATTTTCCTGATTTCTAAGATTCCTTCTGAATGATTAGTGAATATGTGGGGAAGGGAGAAGATAGAACCTGGAGGGAAAGTGTCTCTTTTTTTTTCTCCTTTAGTCAAGCTAAGGAAGGAAAAGTGAGATGGCAATATAAATTTGGAAGCTAGTCTTAAACTTTGTCGCCGTGATGGCAATCTTGAAAATGGCCTCGAGAATCCCTTCGGGCAGTTTTTTTGCTGGTCTTCTTATTTGCTACAATCAGAAGCTCAAAAGTTTTGCTATATAGAGCTGAGAGTTATGAGGGAGAAATTGAGACAAGTCTGGGGTTGAAACCCGGAAAGCTAGGCCTTGAAGCCTCCCTCATTAATTACCCCAAGACTCTTCTCTTCAGGCTGTTTTTCACCTTCTTGGAGTTGCAGGCCTCAAGGGTTTCGGAAGCCTCCTGACCCCTCTCCAGGTCTCACCCACCCATACACTAGCCCCATGTCTCAGAGATGGAAATTCACATAGTATTAGAAAGGATGAGAAGATGTTCAGAGAGATGAAAGGGGAGGATGAGGAGGAAGAAAGTGGATACATCTACAAAAATAATTAAGATCATCAATTAGGTTCGTACATACCATCCATAAAAATAAAATTTGCTTTATTTACAAGTTGAAGGATTACACTCTCTGTTCTCCTGGCTTTTGCCTGGAACTTCCCCTGGAGTTCCTTCAGGAGCCTGTTGCCTCACTTGCTCGTTAATAGAACCTGTGACTCCATTCTCCTTTTCATCTGGGTTTCTCCTTTCTTTGAAATCTGATGCTTTGTTCTCCTCCACTAACTTCTGCTTAGTTCGGCAGCACATACACAAGTATTGCCGGAACTCCATCATACTCCAGGGAGATGACTTGGTATTGGAGACAGTCATGTTCAAGTTACTTTCCGAGATGCCTGAATTCTCCTTTTGCTTTGGTTGGCGGGTCTTTGAGTATGCGTGTTGCTTCCGTCTCACCCTAGGAGAGCGCCCTGCCTTGTCCTCCTCATCCTCCTTGTCATTCTCATCTTCCTCCCTCACCTTATTTCTCCTCATCCGGAAAATGGCAATCTTATTCCGCTTCTGTCTCTTGCCTGGAACAAGGCTGGGATCTTCTTCCTTGAAGAATCCGAGAGCAAGGAATGAAGTGTGCTCTCCACTGACCCATCCCATTACATATGGGACTTCGAGTCTAAGGCGGGGAAGTGAGGCAGAGAAGGATTGAGATCAGAGGGAAAGATTAAGCCAAGCACCCACCTGCTGGTGAGTACAGAGCGGGAAGCACAGCTTTAGACTGCCCTGCCCAGGGAAGACATGCGCTTAAAATGACCCAAGAGAAGTTACCAAGCAGTATCAGCCAAGGACACACAGGCATATTCTAAGTGTATCCAATGATAGCTCATTATTTTAAAAAGGATTCAAATGCTTTGGTTAAAGAATCCCTTTAGAAGTTAGGTAATAACCCTCTAATTTATCTGTTCTAGAAATCCAGGCGGTTCCTATTTGAAGGTGATGGATCTGTTTATTATCTTGATTGTGGTGATGGTTTTGCAAGCACATACATTGTCAAAACATAAAGTTGTACACTTTAAATATGTATAGTTGTATTGTGTGTCAATTATAGCTCAATAACAAAATTACAGCTAGCATTTAAACCCTCCCCCAAATAAACAAGCAAGTAAGTTCATATATCAAGTGTGTTCAACAGCGTATAAATGTTGAGAAGGTACAATGGAGCACACTCATAAAAATGGAGTAGCTAGCCGGAGGCAGTTTTGTGTGTGAGATTCTGAGTCACACAAACTGAGCTCAGACTCTAGCATCTTTTAGGCAATCTTGGGAGAGTTACTTAATTTACCTTTGTCTCCATTTCCTCATCTGAAAAATGGGGATAATAATAGTATTGACCGTACAGGGTTCTTATGAAGTTTAAATGAGAGATAAATTTTCATAAAATGGCATGTTGTAAGTATTCAGTGGATATAAGCTGTGACTACTATTACTGTTGGTATTTTTTCCTGGAAGGAGTCAATTTGAGCCATGTTTAGTAAAAATGTGAATTGGAAGGACATAGACAAGATATGGAAGGTTGCCACAGAACATCAAAGGGGAGGTCAGTGACCTAAGATGCCCATATGGTGGTAGAGCAAGGGGTGGGAGACCCCAGAGGAGGGGTACTCACGCTGGTCAGGTCCTGGCTCCCTTGATAGCCTAGGTCATCAGTGAAGCTGTGGATGGGTGTCAAGGATATATCAGTGGTGTTAAAGGAGGGGTTTTCTACCCCTGGGGATCCCCAAGCTTCTTTAACCTCCTAAAGGGAAGAAGAAGGAGAGGTTAGTTAGAAGTGGAACTGCTCACACACAGGCAGAACTTCAGGAGTCACCCTGCCTTGCACCTGCTGTGTCCCATCCTGCCCTCCTACTTCGAGATTCGAAGACAGAGACATATTATCTCTCTTCTTCATTATCATAAAGTTCTAAGATCACTAACGCATTGAGACTCTGGTGCGTTCCCTCTCTAACCCCGCACTCACAATTCTTTACTCCCTACGTCCTCATAGAAGCGGTTGTCATAGCAATAGAAGGGTGGGGTCCCAGGCTCATAGGTTCAAGGAGGGCTCCTCTGAGGGATATTGAGAGGGTGCACACGCACACACGCACACATACACACCCTTCCTTCTCCTTCACTCTCAGCAAGAAGAGGCTGCATTTGCTCATCCCCCTTCCCCCCACCCCCACCAGGGCTCCGAGTAAGAAGACTGAGCTTAAGAAGAAACGCTGTGGACTTCCCTGGTAGTCTGGGGGGAAGAATCCGCCTGCCAATGCAGGGGACACAGGTTCCATCCCTTGTCTGGGAAGATTCCACATGCCGTGGGTCAACTAAGCCTGTCCACCACAACCACCAAGGCCGCGCTTCACGGGCCAGGAGCTGAGGCTACGGAAGCCGATTCACCCACAGCCCACAAGGAGAAGCCCGTTTCCCTCACCTAGAGAGTAGCCCCTGCTCCCAGCAACTAAAGAAAACCCAGGCACAGCAACGAAGACCCAAAGAAAATAAAGAAAGAAATAAGAAAAAACACTGACCAAATCCTAAAAAGTGGGACCAAACCCCAAAGGGCACCAAGACATGGAAGATAAAGATCCCAGAATCCACCTTGGAATCTGCATCTGCTAGAGAGAAATTTGGCATGGAGCAGAAAATAGTCCATGACCCACTTTGGGTGGCCAGGCCTGTCTGAGATCTTCAAGGATCCAAGGACTTAGTAGGAGACCCTTCAATGTCTATTTCAAGAGCCTGAGCTCTGACTGAGCCTTCTCCCCCTTTTCTCCTGCCATCCTCTCAGTCTCTGAAGGTAGTAACAAAGGCTCTATCTTTCATGCATTTCTCTTCTCTGTCCACAACTCTCCCTGGGAGAAACTCATTTCATTGAATTGGCACACATTAATTGATTAAAGCAATGCTGCAAAGTCGGTTTGTTGATAGGATCCTAGATTTTTTTTTGTCTTAAATAGCATTTTGGCAAAAACTGAATATGGATTCTAAACCTGAAAACAGTGTGTTATCAGTGTCAAACCTTCTGTTTGGGTTCATTGGGTTTATGGAAAATAATATTCCTGCTCTTGGGAGATACAAGCTAACGTACACTGGGATGGAGTGTCATGATATGCAACTGACTCTTGAATGGTTCAAAAAATGTATATGTGAATGTATGACATGTGTGTATGCAAACATATGTTACTTTATATGTAGAGAGAGAAAATAAATGGAGAAAATGTTAGCAGCTGGTAAATCTTAAGTGAAAGGTACATTGTTGATTAGCAGCCAAGTCATGTCTGACTCTTTTGTGACCCCATGGACTGTAGCCCACCAGGCTCCTCTGTCCATGGGATTCTTCAGGCAAGAATACTGCGGTAGGTTGCCATGCCCTCCTCCAGGGCATGGGACTGGATGCCATGATCTTAGTTTTTTGAATGTTGAGTTTCAAGCCAGCTTTTTCACTCTCCTCTTTCACTTTCATTAAGAGGCTCTTCAGTTCCTCTTTGCTTTCTCCCATAAGGGTGGTGTCATCTGCATATCTGAGGTTATTGATATTTCTCCTGGCAATCTTGATTCCAGTTTGTGCTTCATCCAGCCTGGCATTTTGCATGATGTACTCTGCATATAAGTTGAATAAGCAGGGTGACAATATACAGCCTTGACGTACTCCTGTCCCAATTTGGAACCAGTCCATTGTTCCATGTCTAGTTCTAACTGTTGCTTCTTGACCTGCACACAGATTTCTCAGGAGGCAGGTAAGGTAGTCTGGTATTTCCATCTCTTTAAGAATTTTCCACAGTGAGTCAAGCTGTGTCTTTTTCAGAATGTGGCATCTGTAAACCAACCAACCAACACGCTGCTCTCTTGCTAACAGAGACCATCTCTCAGAGCACAAGAGTGATCTGCTTTTATGCTAAAATAGCTCCTCATTCCTGGAGATGAGGGTAGCGGGGAATAAAAGGGTGAAGGGACTATTTCTGAAGTTTTTTTTTTTTTTCAATAAAGCATGCCACATGTCTTTATATTGAAAACAAACAAATAAAAAAGGGTGAAGGGGCTAAGGGTGGTCCGGTGGTTAGGACTTGGTGTTTTCACTGCTAGGGCCTGGGCTCAATCCTTGGTCAGAGAACTAGGATCCTGCATGGTGAGTGGTGTGGCCAAAAAAAAAAGGCAAAAAGCAGAGGGAGGAAAAGGAAGAGGGAGAGAGAGGAGAACTGTGCCTGTGGAGGTCTGGGATAAGCCTGAGGGGGATGACCTGTGCTCTGTGTGAACTCACACCTGAGGACAGGCTCGGGAAGTCTCAGTGGATGCCAAAGGGGACAAGTATTGATGACCAAACACCAGAAGTATTTGATCCCCTCTCTCCATGCCTGTAGCACATCGGCAGCCCTCTAGAAAATTAGAGGCACCTCTGGAGAGAATGGCTGGGGAGTCCCTGCAGAAATAAAGATTTAAGTCCTTGCTACCTAATGGAACAGGGGCTGGAAGACGAAATTGGGTTTGATTGTAGAAAACTAAGGAAGTTAACATGTCTTAAACATCTGAGTTTGCATCCTGATATTTATATCCACTATTTTTATACCCACTATTTCATTATTGTTTGATTTTTAAAAATAAGACTATAAACCTATAATATTTGTGTAAATTAAAAACGATTTTTTTAAATGTTTCCATTTACATGGGGTACCTAGACTAGTCAAATTCATAGAGACAGAAAGCAGAATAGTAATTGCCAGGGGCTGGGGACAGGAGAAAGGGAGTTAGCATTGAGTTATTTATTTTTGCCTACGTTGGATCTTCACTGCTATGTGCAGGCTTTTCTCCAGTTGCGGTGAGCAGGGTCTACCCTCGAGTTGTGGTGTGGGCTTCTTGTTGCCGTGGGCTTATCTTATTGCAGAGCATGTGTTCTAGACACTTGGGCTTCAGTAGTCGTGGCACGGGTCTTAGCTGCTGTGTGATATGTGGGATTTTAGCTACCCAACCGGGGATCGAACCCGTGTCCCCTGCATTGCAATGTGCAGTCTTAACCACTGGACCACCAGGGAAGCCCCGGGAGTTAGTATTTAACGGGTATGGAGTTTCACTTTGGGAAGATGAACATTTCTGGTGATGGATGGTAGTGATGGCTGTACAATAATGTGAATGTAAATGTACATTTCAAATGGTTAAAATGGTAAACTTCATATTATGTGTATTTATCACAATCAAAAAATGAATGTAAAAAAAAAAGATTGCTGCAAATTTACTGTAATAACTTTGATTCTGGATATTTCATGAAAAGTGGCGTGGTTCATATTCACTCCATTACCACTTACAGAGTGTCCTTCTGGCTAACTTTATGTCCATTGCAGGCCCCTAGGTTTGACAGCACGGCTCTATTTCTGAGTGCTTGCCCAGCCACCAGCTGGAAAGCGGTTTGCCACTTCCTTCTCAGCTTGGTCACACATTCTCTTGGTGGCCCTCTTGTTGCAGATCCCAAAAGAGAAGTCAGTGGGCAGCTTGGGCTCTGTCTTAAACACCAAGAAACAGGACATAAAGCCAGTGACACCATCCTGGGGGCACAGTAAGCACCCTAGGTAGCCTGAGGCTGGCTCTGCCCTCCTCTGTTCCTAGCACACAGTGCCCTGAACATCTAACAAAGCTCTACTCAAGCTCTTGGTTTGGGGTCCCCATGAGGATGGAAAGAAAAACTTGTATTCTTTTGGAAGTCTTTCAACAGAAACATCTCCCTTAGCAACTGACTCGCTCTCTCTTTTGGCCATACTGTGTGGATTGAATCTTCAGTGGAAGCGTGGAGTCCTAACCACTGTGCTGCCAGGGAATTCCCAGCAATCGACTCTCAAAACCACCCCTCTAGTCAGAATAGATTTCAATAGGGAGACTGTAAACAGAAATGATGACGATTCCTCCAATCAGCAGATATTTCTTGAGCACCTCCGTGTGTTCAGCGTCACTGTAGGATCTTTGGATAAATGTATATTAGACAAATTGCACCTAATCATGAAGGTGAACTTTCCAGATCAGAAACAACCAGAAAACAAACAAAAACCTACAACATGTCACTGTGGTGCTGTAAAAGAGCAATGCAGTCTGGCAAAGCCAAGGACGGCTTCCCAGAGGGGATGAGACTAGGGCGGGGATGAGACTAGGGCAAGGCCCTGAAAAAGGGCTTGGATTTGAATAGGAAAGAGAGGCAACAGAGAATTTTTTGAGGGAAGCCACACACAAAGGAAGTAGGAGATTGTGTGTAGAGGATTTGTTGTGAGTCATTCCTGGAGTACATCCTGTGTGCTGAGGCATGACACTAAGCAATGGGAGACAGACCACCTGTCCTCAAGGAGCTCTGGGAAACGGTGAATGAAGGGGCTACTAAAGCAAATACAGGTGATGTGTATTAGTCTACAAGAATGGTAAGCCCCCAGAAAGTAGAAACCTTACCTGTTCTGTTCATCTCTATATCCTAAGTACCTAGAACAGTGCCAGGCACAATTATGTGCCCAGTAATTGCATACTGAATGAATTCATGCTGCAATGGAGATGTATAACAGCAATATTGATAGTTACCATTTATGGAGCACACACATGTGCCAGACAATATGCTAAGAGTTTTACATACATCATCCTATTTTATTCTCCAGCATTTTGAGAGTACTATAATTATCTCATTTCACAGACTTGGAAACCAAGGCTTATAGAAGTTAACACTTGCCTTAAGGTTACCTAAACTCTTAAGTGACAGAACAGAGATTTGAATACAGAATTCAAAATTGCCTAACTTCACTATCAATCCTCTGAACATAGAGTCAAAATGCTGTTTGGGGAAGTTTGTCTACTAGCTGACTGAAATGTTCAGAGAAAGACTCAAGAAAGTGAGACTATTGCAATGAAAAATAGCAACAGCAACACGTATAAACTAAAGCAGTTACAGGAGAAAAGAAGAAAGGATATACTTTCAGGGGACTTCAGTTCAGTTCAGTCGCTCAGCTGTGTCTAACACTTTGCGACCTCATGGACTGCAGCATGCCAGGCTTCCCTGTCCATTACCAACTCCCAGAGCTCTTTTTCTTGGGGATGATTTTGATCACTGCCTCCTGTACAATGTTAGAAACCTCAGCCTATAGTTCTTCAGGCACTCTGTCAATCAGATCTAATCCTTTGAATCTATTTGTCATTTCCACTGTATAATCATAAGGGATTTGATTTAGGTCATACTTGAATGGTCTAGTAGTTTTCCCTACTTTCTTCAATTTGAATATGAATTTGGCAATAAAGAGTTCATGATCTGAGCCACAGTCCACTCCTGGTCTTGTTTTTGCTGACTGTATAGAGCTTCTCCATCTTCGGCTGCAAAGAATATAATCAATCTGATTTCTGTATTGAGCATCTGGTGACGTCCATGTGTAGAGTTGTCTTTTGTGTTGTGGGAAGAGGGTGATTGTTATGACCAGTGCGTTCTCTTGGCAAAATTCTGTTAACCTTTGCCCTGCTTCATTTTGTACTCCAAGGCCAAACTTGCCTGTTACTCCAGGTATCTATTGATTTCCTACTTTTGCATTTTAGTACTCTATGATGAAAAGGACATCATTTTGGTGTTAATTCTAGAAGGTCTTGTAGCTCATCATAGAACCATTCAGCTTCAGCTTCTTCAGCATTAGTGGTTGGGGCATAGACTTGGATTACTGATATTGAGTGATTTGCCTTGGAAATGAACAGAAATCATTCTGTTGTTTTTGAGATTGCACTCAAGTACTGCACTTCAGACTGTTTTGTTGGCTATGATGGGTACTTCATTTCTTCTAAGGGATTCTTGTCCACAGTAGTAGATATAATGGTCATCTGAATTAAATTCTCCTATTCCCATCCATTTTAGTTAGTTGATTCCTAAAATGTCTATGTTCACTCTTGCAGTCTCCTGTTTGACCACTTCCAATTTGTCTTGATTCATGGACCTAACATTTCAGGTTCCTACGCAGCCCTTTGAAATCCCCTTCAAAGAGCTTCTAAAGAAAGTTCAGGGCTTGGTGACTTATTTGATACATGGGATGACCAAATTTCTCGGCTGGAAATACAAAGAACGGTGGTAGCCCCAAGAGAAATAGCTTTTCTCTAATTCCAGTTTGACAGTACACTGGATAGATAGATTTTAGACAGACGACTCTAATCTCTAGATTTGTCAGTTCCACAAAACAGTCAGGAGCTGGGTGTCCACAGTAACGGCAAGTCAGATTGAAAAGTCATTCTGGAGGGCAGAATGATAAAAGCGAGAAAGAAAGAAAGGAAAGAAGGGGGAAAAAAGAGAGCGAGGGTGCACAGATAAGTCTTTCCTAGGAGCGGTCGCATCCCGGAGACCAGCGGGCACTACAAAGGGAAAGGTGGGGCTTATCTAAGAACTACAACTCCCAGTAGGCATCGAGAAGAGCAACCAAGCTTCCGGCCAGAGCTTATTTCCGGTCTTTCGGGTGCTGACGCTCTCTTCCGGTTTTGAAGGCTCCTGAAAGGGTTTGGGGGATGTGCACGGTGAGTCCCGACAAGTGGGAGCAGGGGAATCTTGTGTCCGCACTACACTCAGCGGCTAAAAGTTAGCTCCAGGAGGTCAGGGAGGAGAGAGGGCATGCTGGCGGGAGGACGTGTAATCTTGGCAAGAATGGGGGAGGGGACTGGGGCCACGAAGGGCCCCAGAAAGGGATGTGGAGGGCGAGGACGAATGGGATCCCTGGGAAAGGATGGAGGGTGGGATGCAAGAGCGTGGGGGAGGACCCCGCGAGCGCGCCGTGGGATCCCAGGGGAGCTGGTGGAGGAGGACCAGAGGGAAGGTAGCAGCCGTGGGGTGCTTCTGCGTAAAGGAAAGCTAGAGGCTGCTGTGGGTCCGAGATCGGCCGAATCCGGCAGCCCAAGGAGCGTGGGCTCATAGAGTCCTCTCAGAAGATCCTGCCAGTTAGGGAGCATCCAGGGCCCAGGTGGCTTAGAGACTGCTATGTTGGGAGGGGCTGCCGCTTTGACAGACTCAAAAGAGCTTTGACAGAGGTTGAAAGAGCTGTCAGGGAGCTTTTGGTGGTTTTACGTGCTTGGACTGACTGCTCGCTTTGCTTTTTTCTCCAAAGATGAGGCTGCTGGCATTCGCGGTGTTGGCTCTATTTGCTGTCACTCAAGCAGAGGAAGGAGCCAGGCTTTTGGCTTCCAAATCACTGCTGAACAGATATGCTGTGGAGGGGCGAGACCTGACCTTACAGTACAACATTTACAATGTTGGCTCAAGGTAAGGAGGCACTGGAGCTATAGGTTGGGTACTTTTCAGGTTTCCTAAATTTCCTAGCTGGGAACAGGGACCAGCAGTGATTTATTTTTGGGAGATTTTCAGTAGCAGACATCATGAGTGAATGAATGAATATACTGCTGGATCTGCTTTTGGAAGAGGAGGACATATTCTTATCTAAGTTACAAGAAACCGTCTTCCACTTTTTTGACGTGAAAGAGTTTCAGAGTGGGGAAGAAGCAAGAATTGTGGTGACATAGGGAGAAGAAAATGAGAAGGCAGGAAATGTATAATCCTTTGTTACCTTAGGGATTTAGTTTCAGCTTCCTTTCTTAGATTGGCTTTTTTGTTGTCTTTCACTGTTTTAAAAAAGTAGACCTTTTATTTTGTTTGGTTGGGTTTTGGGTTGTGTGTTGTTTTTTTTTGCCACGCTGTGGGGCATGTGGAATCTTAGTTCCTTGAGCAGGGCTCAAACCTGAGTGTCCCACGTTGGAAGCACAGAGTCATAACCACTGGACTGCCAGAGAAGTTCCTTTTTATTTATTTATTTGGCTTCGTGTCGGGTCTTAGTTATGGCCTGCAGGATACTCATTACTGCGTCCCCTGGACCACCAGGAAAGTCCTCTCTTTTACTTTATTTCCTTTAATTTTCTTTTCCATATGCATTTTGCTCCTCTTCCCCTCCTTACACACACACACACACACACACACACGTGAGAAAAAACTAGGGCAAAAATGGATTCGGGCCCATTCTTTCCTAGATACTTTGAGTATTTTATTTTGGTGCCCAGAATCCAGGCCTTGAGTGCGATTCTTCAGTGTAACTACGTAACTCATATCTGTCTTTTGTAGTTCTGATTTTTTAGGACAGGCAGACAGATTTGATTGCTAACTGCTTTAATTTTATAGCCATTACTTACTAACCTTTCTTTGTTTCCTCCATTCTTTAGTGCTGCATTAGATGTGGAATTATCTGATGATTCCTTCCCTCCAGAAGACTTTGGCATTGTCTCTGGAATGCTCAACGTCAAATGGGACCGGATTGCTCCGTATCCTCTTGACACTGGCTGATGAAGGCTAATGGGATGTTGGGAGGGATGTTGCCAGCAAAGCAGTAGGGTCACATCAGTCTAAGTGTATATGGCCATTCTTGCCACCTCTCTGGATAAGATGTGGCAAGAGAGACTAGTGAGAATTGTGTGTGCATGATTTAGGGTGGGCCTGAGGAAGGAGGTTCCTGAAGTTTAGGTTATAAAGCCCTAAAACATTCCATATTGGGAGAATGTAGACAGATGTTTGTGGCTGGTTGATGATCTTTAAGGTGCTTTTAAAAGAAATTCTGTGGGATGCTAGTGTGATCTGGGTGACCTTTTTAAAGGCTCTTCTTATTCAATGAACCCCTTATTTGGATCAACTGGTAATTTCTTGAGTGTTTTTAAAATGCATTCTTTATTCATTTATTTTTGGCTACACTGGGTCTTCGTTGCTGTCTGCAGGCTTTCCCTGGTTGCGGCACGCGGGGTTTCCTCTTGAGGTGGCGCGTGGGCTTGTCGTTGCAGTGGCTTCTCTTGTGGAGCGCGAGCTGTAGGGAAATCGGCTTCAGTAGCTGTGGTGCACAGGCTTAGTTGTCTTCCCGGACCAGGGATCAAACCCCTGTCCCCTGCATTGGCAGGCAGATTCTTTACCACTGGGCCATCAGGGAAGGTTCCTTCCTGAGTGTTTTGATTTAGATTATTTTTTTCCCTTGTGAGTTATAGTATATTTAGATTTTCTGACAAGGGTAAGTGTTCTCTTTGTATTGTTTTTGTTTTGTATTTTCAAGAATTTCCTTCAGTTACAGGCAGCAAAAGATTTTCTGTGACCGTAAGTGACTAATTTTTCATCTATAACCTGTATTGTTTTATAACATTTCAATATTGAATATGTCATAGACCTCTTAAAACTTGATTAAAAAGATATCATATAATACCACCCACTTCAGGCTTAGGTACAAAGCCTGTGTTTATTATTTTTGCAGAGTATTTTAGATATGAAATATTACATGTGTTAGCAACTCTTTTTGTGAACGTGCATTTAGTCCCTAAGTTGAAAGTTTGTTACGACTGTAGCTTCATCCTTTTCCCTCCTTAACTCTGAGTCAGTGCTAGCAACGTCTCCCACACCGTGGTCCTGCGCCCTCTCAAGGCTGGTTATTTCAACTTCACCTCAGCAACTGTGACATACCTGGCCCAGGAGGATGGGCCTGTTGTGGTGAGTCACCCACACCCTTAGCTGGCTGGGGCTCAGCTCTGCCTTCCTTTGCAGTCTCTTGCAGAAAATCTCCAGAGCAGGCGCTAAATTCTGAGGAAGTTAAGAAGGACCCAAAACTTGAGGTATTGTGGTAGGAAGGAGCATATTTCAAAGTATGTTATAAAGTCTCAAAATCAAGCAGTGAAATGAACAGGAAGGAGTACTGCCTGGTTGCCTGCCTTCTCCTTCACCTTCGTTCTGTGCGGTGTCAGGTGCCCTCTGCTTTTGTACCATGCTTGCCTTTCCAGTCCACCTTCTATGCTGCCGTCAGATCACTCCCTGTCTCTGCTGTGTCTGTGTCTCTCCGTTGCTTAGAATGCGCCTGCTTCTCCCATCAGGGCCACGCTTTTCCTTGCATACCCTTCAGTAGTCTTGCTGGGTTCTGCCTCTCCCTCCAGTTCTCTACCCGCCAGGATCCTCTGTCCAATGAGGCCAAGCGCCTCCTCTGTCTCAGTGCTCCTCGTTTCCACTCTGCCTTTGTTCTCTGTCTGAAGTACACTCTCTCCTCCACTTCATTATCTGGCACCTTCTCAAGACCCAGTTCTGAACTGCATCTCCTTGATTCTGTCTCCTGCTTTTACAATTCATATGGCTCTTTCCTACTCATTCTTTCACTAAACATTCATTGACTGCATCAAAACGTCTGTAGCTCTTAAAATCCATGCCACTTGAACATTTAATTATTGACTGTCTTCAGTAGTTCTCTCTTATATCTAGGTCTTTTCCCTCACCCCCACCTCTCAGTTTAATTATAAATGCCTCGAGGTGAGGGACTGTGTCTTAGATTTCCTTCTGTTTCCCATATAGGGTAGAAGTCCAATGTAAACAGTCTTTTGATTGATTGATGTAAAGGTCAGCAGACATTTACTGAGCCCCCGCAATGTGCTAGATGATAGGAAATACAAAGAAGATTAATAAAATACTGTCGTAGGCCTCAAAAAGCTTAGGTCATGAATTTATAAATACACATGGGCTTTAGGCTCCTTAGTGAGTGCACAGTGGGGAAGGGACTTAACATAGTCAACCATAGAACTATAAGAAATTCAAGAGACTCAAACCTTCATTGCAGTCTCCGAATTATGAACCTGTGGAAATATATTCTTGTAATTCTGGTTATATTATTTTCACATCTTCCATCCTGTGTGCTTTAAGAACCTCGTTTGGGATTCCCTGGTTCCACCTGGTCCTTGATGGGTTAAAAGACACAGACGTCAAGGCTCAGCTGCCACTTTAGAACAAAGTTGTTTGCCATGTGCTCCAAAGTCTTGGCCTGCTCTCCAAGACGAAGGAATGTGGGGCAGACTCAGCCCCTCCTCTGGTAATGTACATTTGGGTAGGGCTTGAGACTTTACGGAATCCTTCTCATTATTTCATTGGAGCCTCATGTCAGCTCGTGAGTTACAGAAGAGTGTTTCCACTTAAGGAATGGGGAAATGATTGCCAAGGGCAGAAGGGCCAGTGGTGGTGAGCAGCTCTCTCCAGAGTCTGAGGCTGAGGTAGAATGATCTGGCTTTAATTACCACAGCATACCTGGCCTACCCTTTTTTTTTTTTTCTTTCTTTTTTTAAGTAAATGCTCATCAAGTGTCTCCTGGCTCCTAATTTACTCATCTTTACAACACACGAAAGAACCATCCATCTTCTCTAGTTCAAAAAGTTTTCCTCATCTGGATGTTTCTTGGGCCTTTGGGAACTAAGACTCTATTGCTTAGAACTGGGTTTGTTGAAAAACTGCCTTTTTCCCAAATGAGAAAGAGCTGAAGACTTGCCTTCTTTTCTTCTTTTCAGATCGGCTTTACCAGTGCACCTGGACAGGGAGGAATCCTGGCTCAGCGGGAGTTTGATCGAAGATTCTCCCCCCATTTTGTAAGCTTTGCAGGCCTCATCACTCCCCTGGCAGGAGAACACCCTTTTTGTTGTGAGACCTCTTGGCCTCCTTAGAAGATACGGATAGTTGGTTGGTTCTTGTCATATCTGTTTTTTGGTGTCTGGTACACACAGCCATCAAACATCATGATTTAACCATGGCTAGAGATTTTTGGCAATGAGATCACAGTTGCCAGAACCAAAAAAAAACTGCCGTTTTTCTCTGCTCAGCCTTGAGTAAAGCCCCACCTTGGAGTCCTGGGTCTAATTCAAGGATGAAAAGAGTATCTGCTTAGATTCAAAGAGTCGCCAAGCATTGGGAGGTTAAATGGGAACTTTGTTGTAGTCTAGTCTAGGAGAGAATTTTTTGAAGATTTGCCTAAAGGACTGAATGAGGAGATTCATGTATTCATTCCTTCAGGGAATAATTATGAGGTTCCAAATTACGTGCTCGCTTCTGTGCTTTGCTTGGAGAAACCAGCGCAAGACACAGTCCCTCCCATTGAAGATCTTATGGGCTTATGGAGGCCTCAGTGGAGGGAACTGCTGTGATAGCAGTCATACACAGGGCTCAGGAGGAGATGCAGCGGGAACACCTAACCTGATGTTGAGAGTCAGGGAGGATTTTCCGGGGGAGAGAGGTTTCACTAATTAAAGAGGAGGTAAGGAAGGGGACGCACCCCAGGAAGAGGGAGTAGCTCTGAAGTGAGAAAAAGCGTGGAGTCCAGGAATAGCAGGTAGTTTCGGAAGGCTGGAGGGCGGCATGTGACGCAGAGGAATGGAAGAGAGAGGCTGGCAGTGTGGGCCAGAGTTAGTTTGCAGGAGGCTTGACTGTCAGGGCAACACCTGGACATCTCCCTCCTCAAAGATTGTCTGGAAGAGAGAAGCTTCTCTTCCAGAGTGGATTGGGTCAGGTGAGGCCTTTGGTTTCATAGCTCGAAAGGGTGGACACATTCTGTGTCCGGAGTGGCCAGAGAGAAGCCTTCCTGCTGACGCTCTGCTTATTTGGGCTGGCTGCTCCCTTTTCTCATTGGACCCTTCCATCCTAGTCCCGTCCTGTGCCCTAATCCAGGCTTCTAAGCAAGGCCTTTGTTGTCTTCCACAGCTGGACTGGGCCGCCTTCGGGGTCATGACCCTCCCTTCTATTGGCGTCCCCCTGCTGTTGTGGTACTCCAGCAAGAGGAAATATGACACCCCCAAAACCAAGAAGAACTGAGTGGGGCTTCCACAGCCCTCCCTGCCCAAGAAATCCAGGTGCTTTCCAGACTCCAAAGGGAATCTCAAATGCAGTGTCTTCTCCTTTAGCCCCTGGCCATCTTCTCCTGGATCCTGTCCTGCTCTAACTAGAGCGAAGGACTAGGCCTGGGAGTCTGTGAGCGCCTCTTTGGTTCCATCATGAAGCCGGACAAACAGGAACGCCTTCGGCAGCCGTCGTGACCTCGGGGCCCTGTGTTGCAGCACTGAGGTGCCGGGGGTGTGTTGCTGGCTATGTGAACTCTCAGAGGTCCAGGAAAGGGCATTTCGGAGGCTGCCTGACACCACCCCATCCCCCACCACCCCTCTCAAAAGAGGGTGGAAGATAAGATGAAAGCTGTGGGACTCTTGGAGGCTACCCAGTCTCTGTACTGGCTTAGAAAGTTCTTACCAAATGGAGTTTTCTAATAAAAACAAATGCCACCCTGACTTGTCTGTTTTCCCATCACCTGGATGAACTCAGGTTACTGTTGGTACACAGGCCCTGACTACTCAGGCTCCTGGACAAGTGAGCTGAACTCCTGCCTCCTTGCTCCGGGGAGTGTGGGTCCTGTCCCCCAGAGGCATTCTGTCCATCCACCTTCATGACCGTCTTTGCTTCTGTCTCTTGTTTCCCTGTTTTCACCAGTCACCACACGCTCAGTCATGTCCAATTCTTTGCAACCTCATGGACTATAACCTGCCAGGCTCCTCAGGCCATGGAAGTTTCCAGGCAAGAATACTGGAGCAGATTGCTATTTTCTCCTCCAGGGGATCTTCCTGACCCAGGGACCAAACCCTTGTCTCCTGCTTTGGCAGGCAGATTCTCTGTGCCAGTCACCATATATTCCCCTAAACCTTCCTTGCTTTCCCCTAAACCTTCCTTGCTTGTGAGCTCCTCTCCACAGTAGAGGAGGGAAAATGGGGAAAGATGGTCTGCATTGTTCTATCCCCAGATCTTCAGAGAGCAATTTAGTTCATTATTTTTAAAAAACTATTCATTTGGCTGTGTCAGGTCTTGGTTGTGGAATGTGGGCTTAGTTACTTTGCCTCGTGGGATCTTAGTTCCCCGACCAGGGATTGAACTTGTGTCCCTTGCACTGCAAGCTGTATTCTTAACCACTGGAGCAAGGAAGTCCCTTCACTGACTGTTTTTGAAAAGCTATCGATTACACCTGATTCTAGCCCTTCCTGTGTTGGAGACTTAGCTTTTCTCAAGTTTAAGCTTATTTTAATGTCTCTGCTTTGAGCTCAGGCCAGGCCGAAGCGCCTGAACCCCCCGAGTTGTTACCTAAGCACAGCCTGTGGAAAGGCAGTGGGTTTTGGCTGTAGCAGCAGTGGGGAGAAGCCACTCTGAGCTGACTCTGTCCAACCCAGGAATGCCGTGGTCCGAGAACAGCCTCCCCGGCAGGAGAGAAACCCAACAAACACCCGCTTTGTTCCTGCCACCGTTTCTCAGCTTAGATTCTGGTGGGGTATGGGAGCAGTCAGTGCTGCCCAGCTGGTTTAACCTTTCCTTCGCCCAGCAGTTGGAGCCTCTGGGCTGAAGGATGAAAAGGACATGGAGACAACGGGAGGCTCTGAATGGAGTAGCCCTCCACCAGCTCACATCCCTCCTTCAGGGCCTGCGGCTCGGACACCCCAGGACTGGCCAGGTCAGAAGGCAAGGAGGATGTGTTTGCTTTTGTTCACTGTGTTGCTGGTGGAGACTTGGGATCTGCTCAGGAGAATGGGGGAAAGGACAGTGAATCAGAAGCTTGGGGTTGAGAACAAGTATAGGGAAGGAAAAGGGAGCTAGTTTGATATGTATTGTCTTCCTCTTTAGCACTATAAGATGTTAGTCTTTGGAGGCGGGAACTCACTGTGGTGTCTGCTGGAAACAGTGAGGAGTTAACCTGTAGGAGGAGGAGTTCTGGTTTAGAGGCTAGGATAACCTTCATAACTTGGGAAGGCAATATGAGATTTCTTCCTCAGTCTAAGTGCTGGGAGGTACTCCTTTTCTGAAAGCTGGGGCAGTCTTTACCTTTCCTTGCAGAACTCCCACTTCGCATCCTGGCTCTTGTTACAGAAAAGACTAAAGGGGAGCCCAGGTCTGACCCAGATGACAAGCAAGTGAAGGCAGGGTCACAGGCACCTTGGAAAAAGGCCAAAACCAGATACTTCATCTCTTGAGAGACCAAATTCCTTGGAGTCAGGGTGGAATTTGAGCCTCCCTTAAGCAGTGGCGTTGGAGAATAGAAGAGCCTCTAAAATCTATAGATGGCGAGACTTAGCTGGAATAGTTACTTTAGGATTAAGCCCTCTTCGTGAGACAATTTAATGGAGGATGAGTAGCAGATAGTGCTTCACTCTAGTGAAAACCACCCTAGGAAGATGGGAACCCTGACCTCCAGATCTCGTGCAGGTCTGCAAAGGAGAGAGAAAGTAAGCACCCACCCCACATCCTTTCTGGAGATTGGGTACCCAACCTGAGAACTTCCTCCCTTAAAGGTAAAACATATAGTAACCCATCTGTCAATGTGTTCCAGATCCCCTCCACCCCCGGAAACCAGCCCTCTATCCCTCCTATGTCATGCAGGCTTTTAGCTGGCACTTGCTCACCCACACCCAGCCCCACTACCAGGAGGAGCCAGGGCCAAGATTATCACCTTTTTTACATCCTAGGCTTTGGGATTTCACCTGAAGAAAGTCAATGGGAAATGGGGATAAGGATTCCCAAAAAGCTGGGGATAATGAAGCAGCCTGGTGACAGCATGGGAGTTTTCAAGGCTTGATAGCTGGAGAGAGCAGCTCAGGATGGTGGAAGGAACGCTGACCACAGACGCAGCAGCGCTGGGTCCCCGCCCATCTCCACCGCCCACTCGCTGGCCGACTTCAGGTGAATCACGCCTCCTTCCGGGGCCTGTGTCCTCATCTGTATCATCACAGGATTGTTTAATCAGGATTTCTGAGGATCCTCCACCACAAAACAGGTAGCTGTCTCCCCTGTATTCTTGAAAGAAACAACTCGTATGGTCATATGGTTTGGAGCCCAGCCAGGTAGGAAAAGGGCTTCCCTGGCGGCTCAGACAGTAAAGAATCTGCCTACAATGTGGGAAACCTGGGTTTGATCCCTAGCTCGGGAAGACTCCCTGGAGAAGGGAATGACTATCCACTCCAGTATTCTTGTCTGGAGAATCCCATGGACAGAGGAGTCTGGCAGGCTACAGCCTGTGGGATCGCAAAGAGTCATGACTGAGCGACTAACAGTTTCACACAGATAGGAAAGAGCACACAGCTTCCACATCTAGCAACAGCTGCCCTCTTCCTCTCACCCAGAGTGAGGGTTTGAGAGCAAGGATGGACCATGGATCACATAATCTCATCTAATAGATGAGGGAAGGCAGAAAGTGGAGGGGCTTATCCAAGGTCACAGCAAGTGGCAGTTTTATTGAAGAGCATATTTATTGAGTAACTGTTATTTATATAATAACTATTATGGACCCAGCGTTTAAGTACCACTATTTGTACATCTGTCATTCACTATCCCCATTGTACAGAGGCGGCGATGAGGCTAACAGAACAGGTAACTTCTCCAAGGCCCCTTATCTAGGGAGTTGGCAGAGGCAGCCAAACTCTTCCAATTGCAGCATGTCCTTTCCACTAGACCATGGGCCTGGCAGGGAGGAGGCTCCCCGGTACCTCAGGAAGTCCAGTGTCTGCCCACGCCATCCTCTGCCCCAGGGAAGCAGGGAAGGTGAGTCAGCACCCTCAGAAGCGGTTATCAGGGAAGGGGGTGGAGAGCCTGTCAGATATCCTGTGCCTGGTATCCACAACACTCTGGGAGTGGAGCTGTGTGTGCCGAGCTGCCAGCTCACCCTGTTCCTGTTGGCCGAAGGAGGGCCGTCTTCAGATGCAGCTGCCCTTGTCAGCGCTCCTCCCTGCACTTTCATCACAGAAAATACAGTCTGTCCTCCTCCCCCTACTGTAACCTGCCTCTTAAAGGGAACCACCAGCATTTGGAAACCAGATTAGCGAGAGAGCAAAGGACCTCCCCGACCCCTCTAGGACCTTGCTGTGAAGTAGGGTGCCAACCATCGGCCTTTCCCTGAGATGTCCTCTTTTTCCTCTCAGCTCCACCCTGTCTCCACTCGCAGGTGGGTGAGGGTTCCCTGGGATGTCATTCCCAAATACTGTCCGCTCAGAGTGACCCCAGCTTGGCTTCCTGGATCTGTTTCCACCTGTGACTGAATCTGATGGCTGCCCTTTGGGGAATGTTAAAGACAGGAGAACCCAGGGATCCTCTGGACCAGCGTTGGCACCAAAGGGGTTAAAGACCGGAGCCCAGCACTGTCAAGGGTGTTTGAAGTAGGGCGGGGAAGGGAAGGGCTAGAGTTGTTGGAGAGGCAGCTGGTCTGGACTGGAATGAGTCCCCCCTGTCTCCTAAGCAAACTTCTGGACCATGAGCAATTCCCTTAAAAGGATCAAGAGAGAGGTACCCCCATTAAGGTGCTGGACTGGATTCTTAGAGGGGCTACCTGAAGCGGGACTTCCTCCTATATTGAAGTCACCAACCGAGGGCAAGAACGGGTCTCCCATCTTTGGGATATCTCCTGAGTCTGGTGAGTTTCCCTTTTCCCTTTCCCTGAGTCCTTCCTTCATGAGTGGGCATTCCCCAGAAGTAGAGATCTTCAGGAACCCCTCAGCACACCCAGGAAGTGGCAGAACAATTCTCCACCAGTCTCCTGTATTAGTTCCCGTTTTTAACTAAGGTGTATCCTGTTTGTGTCTGTGTGAGTGTGCACAGGTGTACAAACAGAAAATCACCAAAATGGCCAACAGTTAATTAGCACTACTTGTGCAACCAGTGATGCCAAAGCTTGTTTATGCACTCTTAATCCTCACAATCCTGATGAGGTTGGCATATCACAATCCCTGTATTAAATGTGAGGTTTATCCTTCTGTCCATGGGATTTTCCAGGCAAGAATACTGGGGTGGGTTGCCATTTCCTTCCCCAGGGGATCTTCCCAATGCAGGGATCAAAGCTGGGTCTCTTGCATTGGCAGGAGGCTTCTTTACCACTGAGCCACCAGGGAAGCCCAGTTAAACAGCTAACCCTTGTCAATTAAGAGGGATTCAAACTCAAGTTCACCTGGCAGCAAAGTCCATTATGATGTCTTCTAGTCTCTTTTTCTTACTCAAGAGGTATGGACAAAAAGGATGGCTAGAGTTTTAAAATCTCAAGTCCTAATTCACCCAGGGTCCCCTTCCTCTAAGGCCTGGCAGTACTCCCTTCATCCGTCTGAGTTAATTGTAAGATTTAAAGGGCCACCAACTCATGCCTGAGGCTCAGAGGCTTCCAGATTCCATATTACTCCATCCATTCAGATTAGGGGCTTCCTACTTCACCCACTACCTTTAGGTGTTCCCTGGGATCTAATGGGTTAATTCCTTGGGACTCTATGGTCAAAGTCTTCTCAGGTGTGTCCCTCTGAACCTCAGCCCTTCTCTTGCCCCACCCTTCTAGCATGGCACCCAGGATGCAGGCCAAGAAACTGACAGGAGGTGGAAAGGGACTGATTGGTTTTGCCCCTCTTATTCCCTAGCACCCACACATCATGGGCTAGCCTGGGTCCCAGCAAACCTCCGGTAAAAAAAGCACACAAGCCTAGCAGAAAGAAAGGACAGGATCCCTAGGTTCAGTTTGCAAATCTATTTAAAGAAAGAAAGAAGATGGTCACACTTGGAAGCCCAAGGCAGCAAAAGTCCTGATTGCTTTGTGAGCCTAACATATCAAAGAGGCGGGGGTGATTTGGGGTGGGTGTTTCAGATGCGTGATGGCTGCCCTTTATGGAGATGTGGTGGGACTTCCTTGATGGTCCACTGCTTAAGACTTTGGGCTTCCACTGCACGGGTTCAATCCCTAGTCAGGGAATTAAGATTCTGCATTTTGAACTGTGGTGTTGGAAGACTCTTGAGGATCCCTTGGACTGCAAGGAGATCAAAACCAGTCAATCCTAAAGGAAATCAGCCCTGAATATTCATCGGAAGGACTGATGCTGAAGCTGAAGCTCCAATACTTTGGCCACCCGATGCGGAGAACTGACTCACTGGAAAAGACCCTGATGCTTGGAAGGATTGAAGGCAGGAGGAGAAGGGGATGACAGAGGACGAGATGGTTGGATGGCATCACCGACTCAATGGACATGAGTTTGAGCAAGCTCCAGGAGACAGTGAAGGACAAGGAAGCCTGGAATGCTGCAGTCCATGGGGTCACAGAGAGTTGGACACGACTTAGTGACTTAACATATTTAGCATATATTTCTTTAGCACCTATCAGTGTCCGACAGGGCCCAGAAAGGTCTATGTGCAAACACAATGGTGGGGCACTGTGGTCATACATGACTGCTAGAAAAAGCATAGCTTTGACTGTACAGACCTTTGTTTGCAAAGTAGTATCTTTGCTTTTTAGTATGCTAAGTTTGTCATAGCTTTCCTTCCAAGGAGCAAGCATCTTAATTACAAAATTATAAAATTTAATTATGAAATGAACAGTGCCATAAGGCACTGCTGTCGTTTAGTCACTAAGTCGTGTTCACCTTTTTTGCGGCCCCATGCAGTGTAACCCACCAGGCTCCTCTGTCCACGGGATATTCTAGGCAAGAATGCCAGAGTAGGTTGCCATTTCCTTCTCCAGGGGATCTTCCCAACCCAAGGATCTAACCCGAATCTCTTGTACTGGCAGGTGGATTCTTAACCGCTGAGCCACCTGAAAAGCCCTCGCTTACACAATGTCAAGCACATACCAAAATCTTGCATGTCTCACACTGAGAAACAGAGCAGTGGTGAAGCCAAGTCAGGGTGAGGTGAGGTGGTATTAGAAACTTGGGTACTGTATGACCCACTGTAGAATGGGGTGCTCGGGGAGCAGGGAGAGGTGGGAAGGAACTGTGGTTACTGAAGCCTTCTTTTTTTTTTTTTTTAAACTGAAACCTTCTTTACTTGAAGCACTGCTGTGGTCTTTTATGTGGGATACTGTTGGATTAATGATTTACTTTCTATGCAAGAAGAAGCAGGTGTATTAAATTTTGAACTATCAAAGGGTTTTTCTATGACCCTGTCCCCCAGGGCTAGGAGACCCCGAGGAGAAGCCCACAGATCATGCCATCTGGTCTCTCCCTTCCTCCCCATTCTTTACTTTCTAGTTTTTTCAGGTCTTCCTCGTTATTGCCCCCTTGGGGAGATTTAGGACCCCAGAGCCAGACCCAGGAAGCCACCCAGACTGTGAAGGGGCCCGGCAGCATTGCCCACCATCCCACATGCCCAGCTGTGTGGTTGCTCTCAGCAGTTCCTACCCTCAGTGTTTGCTGGCAGCAAACAGAAGCAGGCCCTCCCTGCCCACCACCCATCACTTCATTCAGATATCTAAGATCCAGAGGGAGTAGAAAGGACAAATTTAACTTACCCCCCCTCTAATTTCTTCTGGAAGCTGCGTTCTCTCTTTGGCTGGTGTGGAGAGGGCAGAAATGATGATGAGAATGGGAGTGAATAACAACAGTGCTGGATTTCTTTTTTGTTTTTTTTCTTTTGGCCGAGCAGTTTGTGGGATGGACTCTTAGTTCCCTGACCAGGGATTGAACCTGTGGCCTCGGCAGTGAAAGCATGGAGTGCTAACCACTGGACTGCCAGAGAATTCCCCAGACTTCTTTCAAAGCTAGCCACTTGTGCTCACTGGGAGCTTGCCTTCTGGTTTCAGAGGAGAACTCAGGTTCTGCAGCGCGTTGGATCTGCTGTGAAAACTCAACTCTACCTCCTACAGCCCTGTGACCTTGAGCAAGTTACTTTCCCTCTCTGTGCTGCCTGTTTCTTCTGATGTAAAATAGGAATACTAATATCTATTTCAAGAAATGGTTGTGAGGGTCCCACAAGATGATGTAGGCACTGATTGTGGATTAAGCCTCTACCCCTGTAGGCTCAGATGCTACTTAGGAAATGGATGAGCTGGGGTCTTTGATGTCCCTCTTTCCTAAGCTGGTTGGAGATGCCTGGCTGGTGAGCAGTAAGCCTTACTGTCTCTCTGTAATCTCTTTTTCTCTCCTTCCTGAGATTCTGAGGCCCAGCTTCTCTAAATCAAGAGCCTGCAAACTTTTTCTGTAGAGACCCAGATAATAAATATTTTCGGCTTTACAGGCCATATGGTCTGTGTTGCAACTACCAACTTTGCTATCGTAATGCAAAAACAGCCATATACCGTATGTAAATGAATGAACATGGCTGTGTTCCAAGAAAACCCTTTATTTATGAGCACTGAAGTTTAAATTTCATATAATTTTTATGTATCACAAAGTAGTGTTCTTCTTTTGATTTTTTTCCCCCAAGCATATAAAAAAGAAAACAGTACAGATTTGACCACAGGCCATAGTTTGCCAACCTCTGCTGCAAATCACCAGAGGCTATCGCCCTTCCCTTCTCTTTGAAGAGTGCAGGTTCATCAAGGTCTTTCTTGCTCTGGTTGTTTGCGTTCTTTTATATCAGAAGGACTTTATGATAATTAGTCCCTATCACAGTTGTTTTAGTGTCAGCCTGTGGGTTATTTATTCACTCTCTTTTTAAGAGATAACAGTGAGGTAACCATCATATAGCGCTTCTCTCTTGGGCCTTCCTCTCTCCAGAACCCCATTTCTCAATGCTCTGCCTTCTCTCTGCCTCTAAATAACAGCAACCACAACAATAGTAGCATTTACTAAGTACCTAATATGTGCCAAGCACAGTATTAGTTGTATTTACCGACATTATCATTAAGTCTTTCAATATCCTTGCAAGGTAGTATTATCATTCCCATTTTACAGATGATTCCAGAGCTCAAACACATGAAATAAGCAATGTCATGTGGTTATTTATTGAGATGCCCAAGGTCACATGGTTTATGAAGGTGGCAGAGCTAGCAAATCTGCCGAACTTCAAAGCCACTGTAGCATCCTGAAGAAATTACGGTCTCGGAGTTCTGAATAAGAGAACTATTAAATAATAATTAAATAATACATGCCTCCATCTCAGCACACACTGGAATGTGTAACGAATCAATGGCGACTAGGGAAATGATGGAGATTACACACAGAGGAGAGATCAGGAGATGCTGATGGTCTATGTTGGTGGGGAAAGCATCTGATCCAGAGGCAGGAAGAAGAGTAAAGTGACTGAGAGCCCCTTCTGGCTTTCCTCCCCTGCCCCCATCCCCAGCATCTGATCCCAGACCTATTTCAGAATCTCCTATCTCTGCTCAGCGGAAGCAGTGATGTGACACGATGTGATCTCATTCAGGAGCTAAATAAAGCCATTGTGTGAGCCCCAGCCCTGGCCGCTCCCTTGTACCATTTCCTGAGCTCAGGAACCCAGGGAAAGATGGGAGGCGGCTGGGAGAGAACTGATGTGAAGAGCAGCAAGGAAGGGAACGTAGAGCCACAGAAAGCGGAGGGCGGAATATCTCTGGGAGGGGGATGAGGAAGCCTTGCTAAACCTCATCACTTTGAAGGAGAGAATGAAAGTTATTGACATTATACCATGAAGGAGTGGAATTTAGAAAACAGAAAAACTTTCCGAAGAATGGAATGAAGATATGAGGGAGAAGGAGTCCAGTGAATTCCATTTTCACAGAGGGCGGAGACCATGAATGACATGACAGAAGAGGTTAGAAAGAGGGCAGATCTTTGAGCAGAGGTCAGATTCAAGGTGGTCTCAGTTGGAGGAAGGAGGGTGAGATCCCAGGACATGAAGATCTCAGGATTAAAAATGTCTGTCCACCAGGCTAAGGCAGCAAGGTACCACCTCCAGCAGGAAGCATCTCCAGGGATGGAGGGAAAAGAAAGGGCTTCCATTCACTGCTTTTCATTCATCCAGTCAAATCCACCCCACGAGCAAAATCCAGCCAGGAAGAGCAGGTAGAAGCTGGGTACAGGTCTAACAGCTTTTTCTCTTTTGTGAGGTCATTGAATGCCAGATCCAAGGTCCACATGGTGCCCCTCAGTGCCCATTTCTGTCCTATTCCCAGCCCCTGTTGCTCTTTTTCTAGTGAGCACCCCGAGTTCCTACTCTTGCCTCCCTCCCAGCTTCCCTCAATACTTTTTTGTCAGTACCTCCCGCCCCTTGCCCCAAATCTCAACTTTGAGACCCCTGGTTGGCAGGGATCATGCTGTGGCCCTCAGGCTCTGTCCTCCCTGCAGAACTGCCCATCCCGTTTATTTTATTTTTTAAAAATATCTGTATTTGGCCGTGTCGAATCTTAGGGTCTTTGTTCTAAGATGGGATGTGGGATGTTTCGTTGTGGCGCATGGACTCTCTAGTTGAGGCACGTGGGCTTAGTTGCCCTGTAGCACGTGGGATCCCAGTTCCCTGACCAGGGATCGAACCCACGTCCCCAGCTTTGCAAGGTGGATTCTTAACCACTGGACCACTAGGGAAGTCACCGGGCCATCCTGTTTACAGATGGCACATCAGATGACACGAGGCCCAAGTCTGTGGACACAGAGGATGGGTCCCAGTGGCTGGACGAGAGGCCCCCTCTATGTGGCTTCCCGATGTGCTGAGACACCAGGCCTGGGCTGGTCTCCTAGGCCTCTCCTTTCCTATTCTTAGACCCACCCGGCAGGGCAGCAGAATCCACCTGCAGAGGCCTGAGTACTTGTGTCCTCCCTTCCCCATGGTAGACAGGCGTGCAGTGGGGCACAGGCACCATCTCCGTGGTCCTGTCTGCAGCGGCAGCAGGTTGCAGTGAGAGAGGGAGCAGTAGCTGGAAGGGACGACTTTCCAACAACCTGGACTTTAGGGGTGTGTGTGTGTTTGTGTGTGTCGGGGGCAGGGAATAAAATAACCTGCGGAAGGCTTGACGCCCTCACAGGAAGCCTGGGAGGAGGGCGAGTTCTGGCTCATTGCTTCCTGGTCCTCCTGGGTCCTCCCAGCATCTCAGTTGCTTCTCTCCTGGGGGAAGAGGAGCCTGGGAAACTCATTCTAGCAGAAGTTCTGCAGAGACAGGGCCTGGGAGGGAGTGCAGAGGTAGATGCCGCTGATGTGAGCTGCCCTCCCGCCCCTCCGCCACCTTGAAACTCTGGTATTTGGTACTTGTTTCTGGAGCGGGGCTTATCATTTTCAACTTTAAGAGCTCCTGAGGGTTCTTAACTCTGAGACACACTGAGGCAAGCCCTGACAGCCTCCAGGAGTGTTGGGCTATGAGAACAATGCCTACCTGGAAGAGAGAGTGAAGGAATTTCAACATGGCTAATTTGGGGGCCCTTTGCTCTGCTCCGTGGGGAGAGGTCAGAATAGCTGTCTTACTACCCAAAGGACAGGAGTCTTAGAAGGAAGAAGTCATAATACTGTCACTCACGCACCTTTTCTCCCTGCTGTTTTATTTGCCTAGACTCCTCCCTCTCCAACGTGGCCAAATCCTAACCACTCCACCCTTCCAGGCCCATCTCAAAGGCTATTTACTTCCTTCTGTTTCCCTTTTCCGAGTCCTCCAACTGGTTATATGTACTCAGCACAAAGCCTTCTTTTTTGAAACTTTTCTTGTGACATTTGACAAATCCTGGCCAGTTGTTTGTGATCTGTGCTTTTGTCTGCGTGCACACATGCACGCACTCACTCACCAGAATGAATTCCTTGAGGGTAGGAACAATATCTATTTCTCTTTGCTTGGCATGGCTTCCTGTCAGATAGGTGCTCATCAGATGGAATGATAATGAGTGAACGAGGGTGTCATTATGTACTGGACAGAACACTAGACTGGGAGTCAGAAAACCCACGTTCCTGGTTTGACTCCTCAGCTAATTCTTTGTGTAATCTTGAGCCAACCATCCTCCAGTTCTGTGCCTTGGGGAAGGGAGGAGTGGGTAACAGGATACTCTAGGCCTGGCTGACTATGACACTTTCCTAGTTCCAAGGTTCCAGAGTTCTAGAACTCTGCTCAGCATTCTCTGTCTTCTTGATTCAGACTGGCCTGTGTGCGGCTTCCATGAACAGAGAAGTCCCAGAGGTGTTCCTCGCAGGTGGAGATCTGGTGCCCCGAGGCCACACTCGCCGCTGCCTCTCTGCGGTGGAGTCCAGAGCGCAGCTGGAGGAAGAGGAGGAGGAGGAGAATCAGAAGGAGGGGAGAAAAAAGGAGGGCGAAGCCTTCCATGCTGTGCCCCTCCGAAGGTCGGGCGCTTTTCGTGCCCACAGCCACAACTACGACCCCTTCAAAAGGCATAGCTGGGGGCCGGGCAGGGAGCTCCAGGATCCACTGAACAGGTAAAACACCGGAGACCTCCTGTCTCTCCTCTCAAGTCCTAGACCCTGGAGAAAGTGGTTGGGAAGGAATGACAGGAGTTGAAGAGGCCTGGGCCCCTAGCCTCTTGCCTGGAGAGTCTGAACCCAGGCCTGTGGCAGGCCTCTGAGGAGAATGGACCCTGCCTTTCAGTATGTGGCTCTCTCTAGTGTCCTAGCCCCTTCCTTCTACTAGTCTCCAGGGCAGTGGGTGAGACTGGAGAAGGGGAGGTGTGGAGGGGAGGTGAGAAGCAGGACACTCGGGTCTTACTGCCTCCTCCTCCCACTTGCGTTTAGCACATACAGCAGAGTTAGAGCTGAAAGGGACTCAGGGATCATATGGCCCAGTTGCCTCATTTTACACATGAGGAAACAGGCCTAGACAGCTTCGGAAGTTTTCTTGAGCTGTGCTCCCAGGGTTGGGACATGGGACCTAGCCCCCTTTCCCAAATTGCTGCCCGCCTGATGGTGCAGGCTGAGGCAGGCCCATGGTGTTTTGACATCGTAGTCCAGCCCTACAATGGGGGAAGAGCTCCTCTTGCTCAGGGTTCTATATATGCATGACAAACCGGAAGTGAGGGACCCAGCTCTTCCCCTCTCCTGGAAAAACCCTGACCACTTCCCCAAAGACAGAGAGGAAGCCAGAAAGAGAAGGCCTGGGGGTCAGCGTGAAGGGTTCAGTGTGAGTGGTGCCTGTGAGTGCCTGCCAGCCTTGGAAGGGCCTGTCTCTCTGCTTTGGCAATGGTCCCCTTGGACAAATTATCTTAGCCTGGTGAGTAGACCAAACTTCTCGAGCTCCTGAATAGGGCTGGCTGGGTGTGTGAGAGGAGAGGACCCTTGCCCCTGAACTGGCTTGGGAGGGAACTTGGGTGAGAAGCCTGGTCTTCAGGACTCACGGCACCTTCTTAAGAGCAGCTTGTCCAAGGCAGAGATGCCTTTTGTGATGCCAGCTGTATCTCAGGATCTTCAAGGTTCACCTTCACGATCAGGCACTAATTCTGTCCCTTGGGTTGAGAAGGAAGGGCGCCCTAGGCACACCATTTATCTGAGTAGGGGCTAAGGTTCTCATCAGAACCCCCATCCCCTTTCCCTCCGCGCTGACCGCCGGCCGTCTTCTGGAGGGCAGTACTGCCCTTTGACCAGCAGGGGTCATCCTTGCCCACAGCCAGTGCCACAGCCTTGCCCAAGCACAGCCCGAAAGGGAGGCCAGTTTGGGTCTGGCCTGCGCCTATGCCAACAGGAAGGGCTGGGCTGGGGGCAAGCAACAGGGACTGGGCTGAGGCGGTGTTTCTCCCTGGTGCCCGTCACTGGCCACTGGGTACGGAGGGCAGCGGTGGCAATGTGTGTTTCAGGAATAAACTGCAGGCATCGGGATGCACAAGCCCCAAGGAGCCCTCCTTACTGCGGAGCCAAGAGGAACTGGACTCCTTTCTGGACCTGCAGCACCAAGGTGGCCAACCCTCCTGCGTGGTATGGACAAACAAATCCCCATGGAAGCGCCCACCTTCCCCCCCGCTCTCCTGCCCCTTTGCCTGTCCAACCACCAGTCTGTGCCTCTTCTGTTCTGCCAGCTGCTGAGGCTCTCTGTGCCCAGGGATCACTTTGACTTCATCTGACCAAATCTGAATCTGGCGTCTATACCCCTCTGTCTGCTTCCCTGGGTCTGTGGGCTCTGTTCCCCGGCCTTGGTATCCTGCCTCTGCCTCTTTCTCTGAGACCCTCTGTTCCCTGCTTTCTGTGTCTCTGTGCTGATGTGGGCATCTCTGCCTCTCTCTCAGTAAAAGGCCCCTGTTCCCCTAGTTATAACTACTTCTTTCTGTGGACCCCACATTTCTCAGATTTGGAGATGAACTTACTATTTGTAGGATGAAACTAGGCATCTGGTAACCCTGAAAACAAGATAATTACAGGACTATCAAGTAAGAAAGGATATAGAGATTGCTCAGGCTTCTGGCTTAGGGGACCATCACAGGGAAGATCTCAAACCAGGACCTAGGGACCACTGAGGATACACAGAGGTTTTAGAGACACCTCTGGGTCTGCTAGCTAAGAGTCCCTGAGTATAGTCAGCCCTCGGTATGCACAGGTTCAGCATCCATGGATTCAACCAAGCATGGGTCAAAAATACTTGAAAAAAAAAAAATTCCAGAAAGTTCCAACGAAACTTGAATTTACCTTATGCTGGCAAATATTTACATAGCATTTACATTATGTTTGCAACTAATTTATGCGGCGTTTACATTGCATGAGGTATTATAATTAATCTAGAGCTGATTTAAAGTATATGGGAGGATGCGCATAGGTTATATGCAAATATTATGCCATTTTGCGTAAAGGACTTGAGCGTCCTTGGATTTTGGTATCCATGGGATCCTGGAATCAGTCCCCCGTGGATAATGAGGGACAGCTGTACACAGAAATGCCTCAAGCCCAGTGACTTAAGGTTACCTCCTGTCCAGCACATACTGGCCAGTGTACCCACCCGGCCTCAAGATCCAAGTGCCTGTGGCTCAGGCGAGAGGCTGAGAAGAAGGGGCTCTTACAGTCTCAGGGAAGCAGCAAAACCCATCTTATCCCAGGTCACACTTTTCTCCATCACCATTTCTGCATTTCTTCCCTCCAGCCCAGTTCGATGTGGTATAGTAGAAAGAACAGTGTTTGCGAGTCACACTAGTTGAACAATGCACTTCATCTTTCTGAAAATCAGGCTACTAAAACCTGTCTTTTCAAGTTGTGATTGTTAGACTGGGGAAAAAAGTGTTGAAGTGCCCAATACTGCGACTAATACATGGGAGACAGTGGTTTTTTTTTCCTCTTCTTCCCTCCAGGCCCTTCTTACTTATTTCCCCCCTCTTCACCTCTCTCTTTGTCCAGCTGCGCGCTTCCTGGTATTATATGTCTCCTTCTTTTCTCCCCTCTCTGGTGTTTGTGTTTTTGTTTTGTTTTTTTTTTATGCCTTCCTTCTCTCATTCCTCTCCTGTCTTTATCTAAGTACTTCCCTCAAATTTCTCCTTGTCTGTCTGTTTTTTGCTTGTTTATTTGTCTGTTTCTTCCTGCAGCAGCAAGTTGGTGTAAGTCCTCTGCAGTGTCCATAGACTGAAAGTCTGAAATTCATTAAACTAGACTGGGGCTTGCAGACTGACCATGAGCCAAGTCTAGCTCAAAATTTATTTTGTTTGGCCAGCACGGTGTTTACAATTTCTAAAATTCAGATGTCCTTAGATGAGAGCTTTATCCTCCAGTTTGCCAGAGTTGCTAATATTCTGTATTGTATTTTTCCATTGTCTTAAATGTAATATTGAAAAATGAATGCCTAATCAACCAACCACCCATCTCAAGAACAAGAACATTACTAACACATTTATCTTTGCTTATGTCTGCCTCTCTTCTCTTATTCCCTTGCCTCCCCTCCAGAGGTAATCACTGTCTTCAATTTTCTTAATAACTCATTTACTTTTTAAGAGTAGTTTAAAAAATTGTTTTAGCACAAAGTATTACCTAGTAATACATTATTTCTTTTTTGTTTCTAACTTTAAAATCAATGATGTTAAAAAAAAATCAATGATGTTATATTCCACAAAATTTTCTATAACTTGCATTTTCACTCAGCATCCTGTTTCTAATTTTTATCCATGTGTTGCAAATGTAGTCCATTATTTTCATTCCAGTCTTCTGTTGATGGACATTTGTATAATTTCCATTCTTTGCTATCATGAAGAGTGTCATTATGAACATCCTTTTACCCATCTTCTGGTGCTCATTTGCAAGAATTTCTCTGCAGTATATCTTGGAGTAGGATTATTGGGTCACAGAGTATACAATGTTCATTTTTTTGAGATAACGAGAAACTTTTTATTTCTATCAGCAATATATAAGTGCTCCTGTTGATTCACATGCTTTCCAACATTTGGAATCATCAGATTTCTTAATTTTGTCAGTCTAGTGGTTATAAATCTCATTGTGGTTTTAATTTGAATTATCCTTATTACAAATAGGATTGGCATTTTTTTCCCTTTGCCTTGGTCATTTGTGTTTCCTCTTCTGTGAAGTTCCTTTTCCTATCTTTTGCCCACTTTTCTATTGGATTCTTTGAAGGTTTTTTCTTTATTGTTTTGAATGTGTTCTTTACATATCCTGAAACTAATCCTTTGTTGTTATATGTGTTGCAATGATCTTTTCTCAAGATTGAGAAAAGTGGTTTGACTTTTTCCTCTCTATAATGTCTTTAAAGAGACAGTTTCTTAATTTAGAAAGAACATATTTATTGAAGTATAACTTATGTATAAAACATGCATTAAAAACTTTTGAGATTTTGATTGGCGTTGCATTAAATCTAAAAATTATTTTAGGAAAAGTGGACATCTTTACCATATTGCTTCTTCCTACCCATGAAAACAGGATACTTCTCCATTCAATGTATTTCAATAAAGTTTTATCATATTTTTTCCATACTGTTTATAGATATATATTAGATGTTTTCTTAGGTATATTATACTTTTTTTTAAATCAAGATTTTATGGTGGCTCAGAGGTTAAAGTGTCTGCCTGCAATGCGGGAGACCTGGGTTTGATCCCTGGGTCGGGAAGATCTCCTGGAGAAGAAAATGGCAACCCACTCCAGTATTCTTGCCTGGAGAATCCCATGGACGGAGGAGCCTGGTGGGCTACAGTCCACGGGGTCACAGAGTCGGACACGACTGAACGACTTCACTTTCCCTTTATTGAAGTACAGTTGATTTACAATGTTTCAAGTGTATAGCAAAATGATTCAGTTGTACATGTATAGATAGGTAGGTATTCTTTTTCAGATCTATTTACATTATAAGTTATGGTCAAGTTTTTTTTTTTTTTTAAGATGTTAATTTTAGCCATTCTGGTGGGTGTTTTTGAATTGTCTCATTCTGGTTTTACGTTTCATGTCCCTGTTGAAAAATTTTACTGGGCACCTTTTCATATTCTCATTGGCCATCCAAATACATTGTTTTGTGAAATGTCTGTTCTAGTCTTTTGCTCAACATTTAAAACAGTTTGTCTTTCTCTTATTGATTTGTAAAAGCTCTTTATGTATTCTGGATTTGAGTCCTTTGCCAGATATGTGTATCGTGAATATCTTCTCACAGTCTTTGACTTGCATTTTTAATACTGTGTTTTAATAAACATGAGTTTTTAATTTAGATGAAGTCCAATTTATCAGTTTTTTAATGCTTAGTGCTTTTCGTCATGTTTAAGAAATCTTGCCTACCCCAAGAATGTGAAGATTTTTCTCTAATGTTTTCTTCTAGAAGCTTTATAGTTTTAGCTTTCATGTTTAGGTCTGTGACTTATCTAGGTTCTAGTATATAGAAGAAATTAAAAAGTTTTGGTTTTTTTCCCCCATAAAAATATATATTTTCTTCATTAAAAAAACTTACTTTCTTACCTGAATTGCTGTGGCATCTTTGTTGAAAATCAAGTGGGTGCATTTGTGTGAGTCTGTTTCCGGAGTCTATTCTCTGTTGCATTGATCTATTTGTCTATTTTTATGCCAGTATCACATTATCTTAGTTAATGTAGCTTTATTATGAAAGTGAAAGTGTTAGTCGCTTAGTCATATCCAACTCTTTGTGACCCCACACCCACAGACTGTAGCCCGCCAGACCCCTCCGTCCATGAAGTTTCCCAGGCAAGAATACTGAAGTGGGTAGCCATTCCTTTCTCCATAGATGAGTTTTTTTTTCTTACAAGTTTTATTTATTTATCTATTTTTTTGGCTAATGTAGCTTTTACTGTAAATCTTAAAAATGTAGTGATTTAAGTTCTCCAACTTTCTTACTTTTCTTTAAAATTATCTTGGCTATTCTAGGTCCTTTATATCTCTATATGAATTTTATTTTATTTTTTTCTTTTTTTATTATTATCTTATGAATTTTAGAATCAGCTAAAATTCTTGCTGAATTTTTATTGAGATTATGTTGAATTTAAAGATTAATTTAAGAAAAACAGACTTCTTTCTAATATTGAATCTTCTTATCCATGAAAAATGATATCTCTAGTTAGTTAGGCTTTCTAAACAATATGTCTTTTAACAAAGTATTAGTTTTCCTCATACAGGTCGTCAATCTTTATTAGATTTATTTCTATGTGCCGTATAGATTCTGTTGCTATTATAAATGCTTTCTTATATAAAGAAATTATGTTAATTGTATTTTATAATTATTTTTGGTTTATAGAAATGTAGTTGAATTAATTATAGTTATTCATCTTGTTAAACTCTCTTTTTTTCAGTTATAACAATTTGTGGATTTTCTTTTTGGCTTTTCTAAGTAGACAATTATGTCATCTTTAAATGAACTTTGTTTTCTTCTTTTCCAATAATTTCTTTCATTTCTTTTTCTTGCCCTACTGTGCTTGGCTAGGGGTCTATTGCAATGCTAAACAGTAATGGGGATAATGGCTATGCTTGTCTTTTAGAGGGAGTACATTTCATGTTTTACCATTAAAATTGATTTTTGGCTGTAAGGTTTTAAAAGATACTCTATCAAGTTAAAGGGCTTCCCTGGTGGCTCAGCTGGTAAAGAATCTGCCCACAACGCGGGAGACATGGGTTTGATCCCTGGATTGGGAAGATCCCCTGGAGAAGGGAACGCCCACACACTCCAGTATTCTGGCCTGTAGAATTCCATGGACTGTTGCAAAAGAGTTGGACACAACTGAGCTGAGCAACTTTCACTTCACTTCCTGAAGTTAAGGAAGATTCCTTCTATTGGTAACACTCAGGCCTTTGGTTTTACAATGAGTGAATGTTGGATTTTATCCTGTGATTTTTTTTTTTTTTGCTTTTACTGAGTTGGTAATGTTTTTTTCTCCTCTAATATTGTCATTGAGGTAAATTACATTTAAAGATTTTCCTCATCTTAAACCACCTTCATTTTTTAGGATAATTCCAACTCTTTCATGATGGATTCTCTTTCTTATGCGCTGCTGGAATTCATTTGTGGCATCAATTATCTATTGCTGCATAATAGATCAACCCCAAACTTAATGACTTAAAACAACCACCTTTTTTTCCCCCTCAGAGTGTTATGGATGGTTAATTTTGACTGAGCTTAGCTGGGTATTCTTCTGCCAGTTCTACGTGGCCTCACTTATGTGGTCACAGTTATCTGGTGGCTGAAAAGGACTGATGGTCAAGGATGGTGATATTCATGCCTGTGGGTTGTTAGGTTGCCTTGTTGTGATACTTTGGTTCTCATCCATATGGCTTCTCCATCACATGGAAATATCATTCTAAGTGGGCAAGAGAGGAAGCTTTGAGTTTCTTGAGGTATAGTCTCAAAAATCACATCATGCTACTTCTGTCACATTCTAGTCATCTTAGTAAGTCACAGGCCTGCCCAGATACAAAGAGTGAAGAAATAGATTCCTTCTTAATGGTAGGAGCTGTAAATAATTTGTGGCTATTAAGGCCATTTAAAATCTATTACAGTTTGCTAATATTTTGTTTGGAATGTTTGTACTTTGCATAAGAGAGATTGGCCCATAATTTTCCTTTGTCATATTGTCTACGTGTAGCTTAAGAATCAAGGAAAGGGTTTGAAAGTTTTTGTTTTCTATTCTTTGGAAGAGTTTGGATCAGTGTTCTATTGCTTGAAAGATCTATTCCTTGACTATAAAACTGTTTTGGCCTTGTGTGTTTTGTTTATAGAAAGATTAACTACTGATTCCATTTCTTTAATAGGACCATTCAGACTTTCTATTTCTTCTAGATTCAGTTTTGGTAAGTCATATATATATATTTTTTAAATAATTTATCTATTTTGTTTCCATTTTCACAATTACTGGCATTAAGTTATAGATAGCATTATCTTTCTAGTCACCTTTTGCTCTTTCTATAGTTAGATCCACTTTTTCATTATACTTTTATTTGCACATCACTTTTATCAAAGTTTTGTCTATTTTATTGGCCTGTCTCTTGGCATTATTGATCCTATTTTATGCTGTTACAACTTCATTGATTTCTGCTTTTATCTTTATGATACCCTTTACCCTTTTTTCTATTTTCTTTGGGTTTGTTTTGTTGTTCTTTTATCTAACCTTTTAAGTTGGCATAGCTCATTAATTTTCAATTTTAAAAATTTCAATATAAGCATTTTAAAGTTATAAATTATCCTTGAGGTACATTTTGACCGTCTCCTACAAGTTTTGTTGAGTAGTATTTTCATTATTGTTGTTACAAAATATCTTTAAATTTCCATAATGATTTCTTCTTTGATCACCAAGTTTATTTGGAAGGGTATTTTTAAATTTCTAAATATATGGATTTTTTTTTAAAATTTGAAATATACATACAGAAAAGTATATAAAACATATCTGTACAATGTAATGAATAATTAGGAGGCAAACACTCATGTAACTACTCTAGGTTAAAAAAAAATAGAGTACCACCAAACCCAGAACCCCCATGGGGTCCCTCCCCACTCACAGCCCTCTCCTGATAGAGAGGACTACTTTCTTGACTTTCAAGGTCAGTTTTCCTTATAGATTTACCACATTTATGTGCATCTCTAAACAATATCAATAAGTTTTACCTGTTTTAAATTTTATATTAATGTGGCACCCCACTCCAGTACTCTTGCCTGGAAAATCCCATGGGCAGAGGAGCCTGGTAGGCTGCAGTCCATGGGGTCGCTAAGAGTCAGATACGACTGAGCGACTTCACTTTCACTTTTCACTTTCATGCATTGGAGGAGGAAATGGCAACCCACTCCAGTGTTCTTGCCTGGAGAATCCCAGGGACAGAGGAGCCTGGTAGGAGGCCGTCTATGGGGTCGCACAGAGTTGGACACTACTGAAGCGACTTAGCAGCAGCAGCAGCATCCATTATGTATATAAATTTTTTGTATCTTCATTCTTCCACTTGGCATTCTTTGTGAGGTTCATCTGTATTGTTGGGTGAACTATAGTCTGTTTATTTTTATTGTTGTATATATAAATATACCATAGATTCGTTATTCAGTCTGTTGTGAAAAGGGACTTCTGGATTGTTTCCTATGATCTCTCTGATAAAGATTATCTGAAGTATGTTAAATTTTGCCTTATGGACTGATATATAGCCAGTTTTTGTAATGTTCCAAGTAGGGTTGAGAAACAAAAAGGGTTTGAAAGATTGGGTGTGTAGTTTATGAATATTTCTATTCCCTATTGTTTTAAAACCAGACTGCCCCATTTTTTTTTTCTTTTTTTTTCACTATCTGCCTGACCTCTGTAGATTGAGTTTGTCACTTTGGAAACCATTCAGGGTAAACCTTTTCTAGGATATATTCTATATTAAGGCAGCCTCGATTTGAGTTGCAACAGAGTGATGACTGCTAAATAGCAGGAATAACTTCCTAACTATTTCAAGTGGAATGTTCCAGATATGGGTAGTAGGGAGGGGTAGAAGGCCTGAAGGGCCTTTTGCTGTGGGAAAGTGAAGAGCCTGGGGGGAAGATGGTTGAAGCTTGGTCTTTGCATGAAGATTCTTGATTCTAGGATCAAGGTTCCTGTCACCCACCAGCTGGCCCTTTGGACCACTCAGCCACTGGTATGCTTTCCAAGTCTGTATCCATGAGTGGCATCAATTGCTTCTTGGGCTGCTCAGACCCAGCTGGTGAGTAAAAGTGGGGAGCAAAGCAGTGGTGGCCCCTTCTTCTGGCAGTCTCACCCCAGTCCTCAGAGCCAGCTGTAAATTTTGGGTTCAGAGGTCCTGCGTTGTGTTCAACCACACACCTTTGGAAACTCCAAAATGCCTTTATGCAAATGAGAGACCTGAATTCAAGACTTTGGTACTCTGAAACGCCTTTATGCAAATGAGAGATCTGAATTCAAGACTTTGGTACTCTCCTTCCAAGGAAGGAGAACACAGGACAGGAAGAGGCTCTCCAGGTTCCCCCTTCACCAGAGAGGGGGACAGTTACCTTCAACATGCCTTGTCATCAAGATGAGGCTTTGGGAGCTCAGAGTGAATCCTCTGTCCTTTCCACTCACCGGAAACAGAACTGTGACACTGGCCTCCAGCCTTTCTCCACACAACCCCCCAGGGCTCTGTTACCCTGGCTGCTAAGTCCTTCAGCTCTGCTCTGCTCAGACCCGCCCTCCTTCCTTGCTCCCCAGTGCCCGCCCTCAGGAATGGCGTCAGAGGCACCTGCAGCTTGGGAACCTGACCCAGGTGGAGCGGGTGGGGGAGGCAGCCCTGAGCGCCTTTGTCTGGCTTTAGCTGGACACCTCACGTCTCCTTTTGTGTTGGCAGGGAATTTGTCCCAGTCTTCCGGCACTGACCTGAGCCAAAGGTAAGTTTGGGGGATTCAGAGCCTCTCAAAGGCCTGGATGGGGGAGAGGCAATGGGCCAGGAATTTTGTAGCCTCAAGGGTCTCTGCAACATTGCACCCCTTAACGTTTTTTGATCAAAAATCTCCAAATATCCTTCTCCTTGAACTGCAAAGAGTTGCCCTTCTTCTCATTGGGCAGGGAAGGCAAAGAAGGTTCCCGGTAGCTCCATGGGATGAGGAAGAAATTAGGGAAAGAAAAGGAGTATCTGGACCCCCCAGGGTGTTTGTTGAGTAAGAGAGTGGAGGTTGATGGCTGCTGTCAGGGTCAGAAGGTTGGCTGCTGTACAATCTTAGGGAGAGACTGTGACCAAGGACCAATGGGGAGTGGCCCTAAGAAGAGGTGGGCATGGGCAGTTGAGCCCCTAGGGGAGAGGGCAGGGGCTGAAGGCATGTAGTTCAAGGACAGAGGTGGAGGCTGGGAGCTTTCAGTGTCTGTGTAAATAAGCATGCCGAATCAGCACCTGTTTGTTTGACTCCTGCAGCCAAAGTCTGATTAGAGTGGGTCAGCCCTCTGAGACAGTGTGGGTGTGTGAGCTGGGAATGGGCCCTTTAAGATATCAAGCTCTGATTTGTGGTCCTGAAAATCTCTAGCTGACACATCCTCCTGGCTCTGGGTTTGGGATTAGCTCATGGGATGGGGCTGATGAAATCCCAGGAAATTCAGTCCTTATTGGCGGTAGGCCCAGAGGCCCTTTCCACACAGCAGAGAGGGTCGTACACAGGGCTCTTGTTTTGTGGGGGAAAAACGTCCTCTTGGAGAGCCCACCACACCCCATATCATTTCCGTTGGGAAGCAGTATGAAAGAGGTTGGTCCTGGATTAGGGAGGAGGGGAGCGTCTGTATTTATCTGGGAGGAGCCTGGAGTTTCCCTCATATATAGAGGGGCCTGGGAAACTGTAGTGACCATACCCAGAAAATCCCAGGAGGTAGGGGGTGGGAGCCTCTTCTTTTTAAGTCCTCCTTCCCTTGTCCCCATCCTTCTCTCAGTCTTCCCCCTGTATCTCCATTTTCTCTCCCCTGGTTATGGCACCTTCATCCACCATATCTCTGGGAGTATCTTGTTCTTTTCCAGCTCTAGCTCCATCCCTTCACCTGTTCTTTTTCTCTCTGCAGCTGTAGCCAACTGGAACGGAGCTCAGGTACCTGGGCAGGCTCCTCCCTGCGACGGACACTCAGCTTGATCTTGGGCATGACCGGAAAGGCCAAGGTAGGAGTCAGGGGAGCGGGAAGCCTGGGCCCCCTGCCCTCCCCAGTTCCCTTCCTCTCCACCTCACCACCTGCCCCCCTCCCCAGCTTCCCCCAGTAGGCAGAGACACAGGGCAATGGTTCAAGTTTTAAGGGAACACATTATGTCTCTCAGGCTCCCTCCCTATGTCCCAGTAAATCTCCTTTCCTCTGCTTTCCCCATGCCTCTAGCTTAGTAGCCAGCTGTAGACAGCTGGAAGAAGAGAAGGGCCAGGGCCTCGGAAGCTAAGGAGTGCCCTAGCCTTCCCTCTCTTTAGGCCCCACATAGCTAAGAGGTGGGCAGCAGAAATCTTAGCCATTGGACATAATGATGATAATAATTACAGCAACACTTTTTACTTCTTCAGAGAGTATTAGGGTTTGCAAAGTGCTTTTACACTCATAATTTTATGGGCGGATATAGCAGCTGAAGGACTTGAAATTAGACCATAGGGAGAGTGGAAGCCAGGAGTGTATGATTATGGAAGCGCACACACAGCGCCCACGTGGGGCTGTGTGCAATTCTGACCCCAGGAAGATGAAGGCACATTGCTCTCTTCCTTATTACCAACCCTCAGGCTCTGGTGAAACCGGGAGCTCTGCCTACTGCTTGAATTCATTTCTACTTTCTTCATTTACTGGCAGAATGAGCCATCCCCCTTTTCCTCTCCTGGCTTACCCAAGTATGCATGTATTTTCCCACCGGGGTAGCTTCTGAACATTGACAGAAACCCCAGACGAGACATCATCAGGTTCACCTGGAAACACCACAGGTTTCTACCCAGTAAGGTTCTCACCTGCCCACAGTGCCTGGGCCCTCTCTCTGTCAGTCTTTTAGCCAGGATTCTCCTTCCTCTGGGTAGGCAGGGAGGGCAGAAATGAAACCAGGTTCTTAGCACCTTCTCACCGCAGGCTGTAGTGAGAAGCTGAAGCATGAGATCAGGCAGTCTGAGACCAGAGCAAGCTGGGCACACTGAGGCTCCTTCTTGCCTCTTGGTGGGGAACAGAGCTCTCTAGGGAACAAAGCCAACACTGAGACCTTGGTTCTGGGGCCCCTCACCCCGCAGGCTCTCAGCGCAGAGTAGGAGAGTCTGATGGCAGAATCACCCTTTTTTCCTGCAATGTGAATGAGAGGGGAAGTCGATGCTGCCCAGGGGCCGTCTGGATCCCAGTTGGTTTTCATTTGCTCACCCTTGGCCTGGCAGTTTGGTGAGGGGATGAAAGGGAAAGTGGGCAGAGACGAGCCCAGGCCAGCAGCAGGAAGGACTAGAATCATCAGGACATTGTCCGCGTCACCTTTCCTCACCAGGGCTCTGGTCCTGTCTACCTGTTTCCCTCTTTGTCATCTCTTGGTTCATCTTGCTCCCACCCCCATGAATGTGTGTTCTTGAGTCACTAAATCTCTTCCTTTCCCCTCCTCCTAGCTCAGGATAGGGGCCATAAGCAGGTAAACACCAGAGGTGTGGCTGGAGAGCAGCTCAGTCAAGCATTGAAAGAAGGAAGTAGCTTATTTCTTCTTACTTGAGGAGCAATGTAAAGTTGACAACAACACTTTTACAGAGCTCAACTCATCTCATTTTTTTAAAAAATTCATTTTTGACTGCGCTGAGTCTTCACTGCTGCATGTGGGCTTTTTCTAGTTGTGAAGAGCAGGGGCTACTCTCTAGTCATGGTGCCCGGGCTTGGCATTCGGCGCCTTCTCTCGCGGAGCACAGGCTCTGGGCGCACAGGCTTCAGTGGAGCACCCAGGCTCAGTAGTTGTGATTTGCTGGTTCTAGGGTGCTCGGGCTTCAGTAGTTGTGGCACAGGGGCATGGGCTTAGTTGCTCAGAGGCATATGGGATAGTCCTGGACCAGGGATGGAACCCATGTCCCCTACACTGGCAGGCGGATTCTTATCCACTGCTCCACCAGGGAAGTCCTCATCTAATTCTTATAACACTCTGGCAAAGATAAGTATTTGAATTTCCATTTTATGGCAAGATATCTTAGAGGCTAAGCCACTTGCCCAAGACCCCACAGTTAGTAAGAGGTGTTGCTGTATTATGAACCTAGAGCTTTGACTATATACTGTCGCCTCTGCCTCTGTCAGTAAACCTACGGAACAGTTGATTTCCTCTCTTTACTTCTTCCACCATTTCTTCTTTTTTAAATATTTATGTACTAGGCTGTGCTAGGTCTTAGTTGCAGCATGCAGGATCTTTTAATTGTGGCCTTCGAACTGTGGGATCTAGTTCCCCAACCAGGGATTGAACCTGGGCCCCCTGCACTGGGAGCAAGGAATCTTAGCCATTGGACCACCAGGGAAGTCCCCTTCTTCCACCATTTCTGATGGATTAATCATCCCCTCCACAATACACAAGGGAACAAAGTAATAAGAAGTAAAACAAACCTCTTGGCCACCATAGGACTTGGGCCCAGGTATCTCTGTGGCTTTCTCTGCTCATCTACTGGACAAGACGCTGACAACCAGGTTCTTCTCTGGGATGGCCTCCCTACCCCTGAAATGTGGGGGACTTATCTGTCAAGTTAGGGCATCCCAGGTGGCACTAGTGGTAAAGAACCTGCCTGCCAGTGCAGGAGACATAAGAGACACAAGAGACATGGGTTCAATCCCTGGGTTGGGAAGATCCCCTGGAGAAGGAAATTGCAACCCACTCCAGTATTCTTGCCTGGGTACTCCCATGGGCAGAAGAGCCTGTCAGGCTACAATTGATGAGGTCACAGTCGGACACGACTGAGCACGCAGGCACTTCTCTGTCAAATTAAATAAGCTAAAGAAGGGGTGGTTACTTTTAGATTCTGGCAGAAATTAATATTGGCTTTTGTTTTTGTGTATCTAAGAAAATAATTTCAGAAAATCTGGGAGGCATCACTGGTAGAAGGAACAGGGACTGGGATGAAAACGGTTTGGAAGAAAGGTCAGGGGATGCCAAAGCAAAAGGAAAAGGGTTCACTATTCCAGAGGATACAGAAAGTAGAAATTAAGTCAAGCTGCAGGCCTAGCCCGCTAAAAGCACAGGTGTTCTTAAAGGTAGACTGAGTCCCTTTACCCACTCCCTAAGTCCCCTTCTTACTATTCACCTCTTAAGAGGAAGAAAAGGAAGGGTAAGAGGGAAGGTAACAAAGAGCAAATGGGTGGAAAGTTTATTGAAGATTGGGGTGGGAAACAGAAGAGGGCTATGAGATTAGGTCCTCTTCTTTCATATAGAGACCTTCTAAATTGAGTTTAGGGACTGAGATCCCTCACAGAACTCTGGGATTCAGGTCCTGGGTTTACTGCATATCCAGACTGGAGTTTGGCCCTTTAAGATTCCATCCTTAGCTTGCAACACCCTCCTACCCCAGGCCTGGGAGAAAAGCCGAGGTCTCAGCCTACCCCTTGTCTCTGGGCCCCCAGTGGGCGGAGCCTTGCGGCTTGGATTCTGGCTTCTGGCTGTCTGTTTTTAAATTTAGTACATTCCTCAGCCCTGGCTGCCCACTGGGGGGAGGTAAGTCTGGGGTAATGGGTCTAGGAGCTTCAAGACCGCTGCTTTTGGGAGAGTTCCTAGGGCCTTCCTGTAGGTCTCCCCTGCAGGTGCAACCCTGGAGAAGTCAGCCTCCCTGATGGCCCTGGGAAGTCCCTTCTGCTTTCTAGTTTCCATTCAGCCTAGAAATGGGCATGGTTGTTTTCTCTCCTTTTTTTCTGGTCTTTGCTATATAAGGATCCTAAACAGGGGAATGGGTGAAGAAAGAGGTGAAGGAGTTGCTAGGCAGGAGGGGAAGTCAGAGGAGCAGTGTGGGGGTGAAGAGCCCAAGGAGCTCAGCCAGTGGTGAGGCAGTGGAGCCCAAAATAGTGGCAGAGGCTAAAATTGGCACCTACAAGAGTGCTGAGCTGGGCTTAAAGCCTGCAGCCAGGCCCTGCTGCTGAAGCCCTGCAGGGAGCCGCTGGGTCTGGGTTGGGCCTCCTCTCCTCCCCTCCTTCCTCCACACCTTTGAGGACCAGAGTCAGGCAGCACCCTACAAACTTAAGATGCTCTGTTCCAGGACTCTCTGTGCTTTTGGTTGCTCCAGAGACACGGAGGTTCTGAGAGGTAGAAATGAAGGGCAATGTGAATGATTATAATTCTAGGGGAGGAGGTGTTTCCCCCAAAAGGTGGAGGCCTCAGGCTGGGGCAGAGTTTCCAGAAAGTGTGTCCCACTCCACCGCTCCTCCTCGTGGAGACATGGGCCATTCTCCAGTGGGGCAGGTTGGCTGCTGGGCTTTCTGGTTCTGGTCTAACTGGCAACAGAAAGAACTGGGGTTAGACACAAGGAAGGACTTCCTCAGCGTCTTGGTCCCACAACCCCTGGCCCCAAGCCGTCGGTGGAGGCAGAAGCAGGAGGGAAGGGGGTGGGCAGAGTGCCGGCCTGGAAGGCCCCAGAGAGGCTTGGGGCTTGGGGAAGGACTCTCTCCTCTCGGATTCTTCCTCCAGGCCCTGTAAAGAACTAAAACCCAGCCTTTAGTTCCCCTTTGATTTCTCCGCCCTCTCCCCACCCCTGCCCCGATCGTAAAAGGGGGGGTCGGTTGGCTCTGGCCTGCTTTGATGGGCCCCCAAAGGCCAGGAAGGAACTGGTCCGGATTCCCTGGAG
>NW_011494665.1:1244749-1246688 GCF_000754665.1 Bison bison bison
GCGATGGCCGGGAAAGCGGCGGGACGCGGAGGGTGGGGACTGAGAGTGAGTGGGGAGGGGGCTGGGGGAGCCGTCGACGCGACCCGCGCCTCCGTCTCTGAGCTGATTCTCCGCTGGGGTCCCGGGAGAGAGCGGACCAGGGGTTGGGCTGCTTCCGATCCGGCGGGACTCGGTGTTTTGGGCCGCGTGAAAGAAAGTTGCTCCGGTAAGGGACGGAGCGGGAACAGGGAGGTGTGTGTGTCGCGGGGGTGGGCGCGGTGAAGGTTCTCGGAGCCCCCCTCTCCCAGGGTCCCACCAGGGTGCTCTCTGTGTACCCCCTCCCCGCCCCCCTGCAGTCGCTGGCGCGGTCGTTCCCTCTTTGTCCCCGCCATCCGGCCGAGGGGTGGGAGGGGGTGGTTTCCCAGCTTCCTCCCACCACCAACACCACCCGCATCACCACCCGTGCAAGACAAAAGTCAGCTCCTCCTCTCCTCGCAGATGGACTTTCCAGCTGTGATTCAGTTCTCCCCAACGGTGGGCGGGTGACGGGGGTCAGGACAGCTTAGGGACAGCTTACTTCCCCCCAAGCCATCACCCTCAGGTGAAGGGAGCAGAGGTCTTTGTGTAGCTAGGATCCTTTCTTCCATCCTTAGGAAGGTTCCTGGGCACCCCAGTTCCTGAAACATCAGGGTCCCCCACCCCTTTTTGCCCCACCAGCTTCCCGAAATAACCTGAAACCTTTAGGCTGACCCACTTGGCACTGTGCCCTCCTCCCTCCTCCCCACCTCTGCTCTTAGCTCTTCATCGTGGGACTGTTCTGTCATTTCTAGAGTTTGGATATATAATTAGCCTAGTCCCCCAACCCTATCTGGAGCTCTTGGCCACTCCTTTCCAAGTATCCTTTTTTTCTGCTTTTGTACCCAGGCCCACTGCCAAAGACTGTGACCTCTCCACACCTCAGCCCCCAGGAAATGATGAAGCTGACTTGTATGTGAATAAGTGAGAGCTGGGAGGAAGGTGGTGCATGCAGGCAGCACCTCCCAGCTGCCTTAGGCAGCCACACTATACCCATTATTGGAAAGGCCAAGACCCAGTCCATAGCTGGTTTAATCTCTGGCCTCTTTCCAATCCCAGTGTTCTGCCCTGGCAGGCAGCCTATGCTGATCACCATCACTGTCTTCAGACATGGGGGCAGCACTCCTTTGGAGCCCTCAAAGATGATGGAACCCTTTTCCTCCACTTCCCTCCTAGCTCCTAGCCTGGCCACCTATCTAGAGACCAAGTTGGGAGAGAGTCTGTCCTGGAACTTTTACTTAGGGGGGCTGGGTTAAGGTTCTGCTGACAGGAAAGCAACTGGGGGTTTGGGTAGGGCCTAAGACAAACAGAAGTCCAGAAGAGTGGCGGCTGAAGTGCCGTGAAACAGCGGGGTGGCAGGCAGGCTCTTCCCAGCCCTGCGCCAGGCCAGGCCCCAGCTATGAAAGTCTGTTTATTTTTCAACCGTTTGAGCTGAGACTCTGGAGTAGAGCCAAGGGGGAGGAGAGGTTTTTTGAAACCACGGAAATTTGGTTCCACCCTAAAAAGGAAAGCCGTGGGGGCACCGGTGAGGGGCTATAGACAGGGATTCTGGGAAGGTAGATACTGGGGTCCCTTTTCCGTTATTGAGAGGAGTTGGGGAGCCAGATAACTGGGTCCTAATGTCTTGTGGGGGGTTTGCATTTGTTTGTTTTGTTTTTGGTCATTGGAAGGACTGGGAATCTAGAAGCTTGACTTTTTCCATCCTGGGGTCCTGGGGCTGATCTTGGTTTGGGGGGTGTTGGGAATCTGATTGGGGGTGGGGATGTGGGGGGCTGAGTGGGTAGATCTGAGAGGGCACGGAGGCCACTGGAGGAGGGTGCTTGTCAGTTTGGGCTGGTCGGAAGGGGAGGGCCACCTCCGGAAAACTGTGGTTACAGAAGAGGGG
>NW_011494665.1:1246788-1250098 GCF_000754665.1 Bison bison bison
GATCCCCTCTTCCCCCTCCCCCAAGCACACCAGCTGTCTCCTTTCTTTTTATACTGCGGTGGGAAGGAGAGGGGGCCTGCTGGAAATGAGATAATTTGAGGAAGATGGTCTCCCCTGCTGCCTATTTGGGGGGATGCTTCACAGCAGGTCCTGACAGCCCCCGCCCCCCACCATTCCTTGCCTTCCTCCTTGGGACTTCCTTGAAGAAGAAGGAATTTAAGTGGAACCTGCCGCTTTCTCCTTCCCACTCTCCTGGAGTCTATGCAGCTCCCGCATCACCACCCATGACTCCTTTCTCTTTTCACTCCATTTCTATTCTTCCAGGCTGTCTTCAGTCCTCCACCCCCTCATTCTCTGCGCTCTACTTCTTACCTTCATAGGCCCCAAACCCCAGAGGTCCCTTTTCTGTCTTTCCTCCTCTGTTCCCACCTTCCTCCTCCCCCAAACCTTAACTGTCTCCTCTCTCAGAACAAAGAGTCCTTTCCTCCCTAGAAGGAAGCAGGGACCAAAGGATCAGGGATGGCTCTGGAGGCTAGGGGGTCCCCCTGGAATCTAAAGGACCCCAGCTTTGGAGCGTGGTGGTGGGGGAGAGGAGAGAGACTATTTCTTTGTTCTGACTGTTGGAGAGGTGGCTGGCTTTGTGTGCGGGACTGGGAGTGGAACGGGAGAGGAGGGCTGGGGGAGCCCTGGAGGGAACTGGCGGTGCTGGCAGTCTGGGAGGGAAGTTGAAGAACTAGGGGGTCTCCGGAGAGGCTGAGGCCTTGCGGGGCATAGGAAAAGATTCTTGGGGCCTTAGAGGTTAGGAAAAGAGCTGAGGGGGAGGGGAGAAGCAAGGATGGGGAAGGGAGTGTAATGCTTAAGGTAGTGGCTGAGTGACTCCAGGGGGTCGGATGGCGCCCAGAGAGGGACGTGCCTGGGCTGCCCGAGGGATTTCAAGAGGGGTTCAGTCTCAGTCCCTCTGGCTTTCCTGGAACCCCTGACCTTGGAGTCAGGGACGGCAGATCTGAAAGAGTGAGTCCTGTGTGTGCACATGTCCTGTCCTGTGTATTGGTGTGGGTGTCTGTGTCTGTCTGTCTGTCTGTCCCCAGATGCTCTGGGTCACTGTTTGAATGATGGTCACCAAAGTAGGGGGCTCATTGCACTCTGGACGTGAGGAAGTAGTTCCATTCTTAGCTCAGTCTCTCCTTTGAAGTATCATCTAGGAACGAGAGGGAGCAGATTGGTCATGGTTCCTGGAGCTGATCGGAAAAATGGCTGAGAGGTGCTGGCTGGACCCTTCTGGGTTTGTTTATGTCTCCTTGGGGGAGGGTGGGGGAGGGGCTGCAGGCAGCAGCTGCCCCCCTCCCAACTCAGCCGGCCTGCCCTGTGCCAGGAGGGCAGGGAGTCCTGGCACAGCTATTGTTCGCCTGCACAAATGCCCGTCTGTTTGCATCACTGCCCCCCTCCATCTCTGCTTGTCTTTCTCTCCTGACCCGACAGGTGTGGCCTGGTGGGGGGGCGAGCTGGGTTTCAGGATGCCTGAGTCTTATGCTTTCCAGCCCAACTTTATTCCCTATGGCCCTCAGCACCCCTCTTCTGCTCCACTCGTGTGCCCACCCCCACCGTCCGCTATCTCATCTTCATTCATCAAGCAAGCGTTTATTAAGTGCCTTTGTGTGTTCAGCGATGTCTTTTTGTGTTATGTTGCTGGCTTTGGTGTTAACGTTTCTATTTGGCCGCCGTCTCCTCAGCCTCCTGCCTTCATCTTATCCATGGAAGCTCATAAAGGAAGCAAAGCCTGGCTGAGCTCACCCCACACCCTCTTCTCAGTCCCATGGCCAGGAACCCCCTCTCGCATTTCCCAGCCCTAGAACCCATCCCTCAGGACTCATGGCCCTTTGCAGCCTATGACTCTGAACCCCTGCTGTCCAGGGTCTAAGCCACAGTTGACTTGAAACCTGGTAGAACCTTCCAGGGACCTTCTGGGCATCAAGCACGGCCTGGACAGAGACTGTACCACCTTGGGGAAGAGGCTGCTACCCCTTGCCCAGAGGTCATTCTCAGCATCATGTGACCTCCAGAGGTCTTGGTTTGGACATACCTGATGGAGGAACAAGGACACTGAGAGTTTAGGCTCTGTTTGGAGAGGCTCTCACTCCTCTGGGTCAGCTCCACCACCCTCTGCTGCCCGCTCGGGAACACAGGAAGCCAAAGTCCTGGCTCTGGCATCTGTGGCCTTTGCATATGTCACTGCCTTACTCATCTCTCGCCTGGGAGCCTAAGCCAGAGGAAGGGGAGACTGCCTGTGTGTTTGAGCCAGCAGCCTCAATGCCCTCTGCCATTTGCCTAGTCTTTCTCCAAAATGACCAAGGTCTGGGATGACAGTGGAAAGGAAAGTCTTCTTCTGACTTTCAGAGGATACCATCTGAGCCTAAATTCAAAGGAATTAGGAGTGAAGTTCTGGGAGGAGGGAGGAAAGACTAACAAGAGAGGAGGAGACCAGAATTCCCTGGTGGTCCAGTGGTTAAGACTCCACGCTTCCAGGGCACAGGGCACAGGTTCAATCCCTGGTCAGGGAACTAGGATCTCACAAGTGCATGGCTCAGCCAAGGAGAGAGAAAGAGAGGCGGCGGAAGGGGAGACTGAAAGCTCTGAAGCTGTGGTAAAGAACGAGGGGATCCCTAGAGCAGGGGCAAGGGTGCTGCTAGGACCCCTTGTCTTGGTGTCTGGCCATCCATCCGTCCTTCTTTACTTCCTCTCTTCCCAAGCATACGTTGAGTGCCTGTTATGTTCCAGCCCTTGTGCTTGGTGCTTACCCGTGCTTTATTCCCTCCATCCTTGATGCAGCAGTGGCGGAGATGCAGGCTGTGTAGCAAGACCTTCTGTGAGGGTTTGTAAGAAAGCAGGACTCTGGACGCTGGACGTAGAGGACTGAACCAAGCAGGAAGGGCCTCTGAGTGTGCGAGTGGTTGTTGTGGATTGGGGAGTAATGGGCCCTTTTCTTGGTGGACAGATGGGGTCGTGAGGTGAAGGGCTGTCCTGCTGGCTGGTGGCAGGCAGGTAACAGGGGTGATCTTAAGAATACTTGGAAAGAGGGCAGAGAAGCACACAGGGCCATTGACAGGGAGCAGGCCGCCCTGGGGTGCAGGCCCTGTGTCCTTCTTGCCTCACCAGCCTGAGCCCTTGGGGAGGGTGCAGACTGCCTCCAGGACAATAGCACTAGGCAGTGCCAGGGCCGCTCGCTGCCGGGCAGTGTCTGTGTTGGGATGTGCTGCTGCTGTGGCTGCTGCCCGCTGCTGGCCCACCTAGACAGGGGGTCCCTTGGAGAGAG
>NW_011494665.1:1250198-1254463 GCF_000754665.1 Bison bison bison
GGAGAGAGGGTGAGTGTTGGGAGGCGGAGGAGGCTGGGCCCTTGGAGCCAGAGAGGGAAGGTCCACAAGAGTCCCTGTCCCCTGGCTGCCCCGGTCCTCTCGCCCTCTTTCCCCGCCTCTTTCCCAGGTGAGTGCTCCTGGAGGCCTGAGGGCAGAAGGCAGAGGGCAGAGGTCGGGGGAGAAAGGGAGTTGTAGCAGCTCTGTATCGGATCTGCAGGACTGCATCTGCAGGACTGCCCATTTTGGAGCTGACCCTGCTTCAGATATGTCACTTTTTTTTTTTTTAATATAGTTGATTTACCTTATTATATTAGTTTTAGTATTTTTACAGATTATGTATGCTCCATTAAAGTTATTACAAGATAATGGCTATAACTTCCTGTGTTATACAATACATCCTTGCTTCTTTTCTGTTTGTTTCGGTTTTTTTTTTTTTTTGGTCATGCTGTATGGATTTTAGTTCCCCAACCAGGGACTGAACCCTCAGCAATGAAATTGCAGAGTCCCAACTACTGGACCACTAGGGAATTCCCTGCTCATCTATTTTATACACAGGAGTTTGTATCTCTTAATCCCCTACCCCTAATTTTCCCCTCCCCATGTTGCTCTTTTTAATATGGTCACGGTTTTTTGTTTGCTTACTTTTAATTCAAACATAACAATTGCTCAAACTTTTCTGTTTGTGGGAGGGCAGGTGAGGAGAAGAGAAGGCAGAGTGTAGGGCAGTGAGCTGTTTGGACCTGGACTTTGAGGTTCTATGGTGCTGGTGGTTTAGTTGCTAAGTCCTGTCTTAGGGACCCCATGGACTGTGGCCTGGCAGGCTCCTCTCCATGGGATTCTACAGGCAAGAATACTGGAGTGGGTTGCCATTTCCTTCTCCAGGGGGTCTTCCCGACCCAGGAATCGAACCTGGGTTTCCTGCATTGCAGGCAGACTCTTTACCGACTGAGCTATGAGGGAAGTCTCCCAGGTTCTATAAGGCCATTTTATTCAGAGGAGGATTGGATTTCCTAAAGAGCTATAATTTGGAGCTGGGCACATGGCGGTTAGACCAAAGAGAGAATTTTCTAGTGGTCCAGATAGGTAGGTACCAGAAAAGAAAGAGGGAGGTTACAGTGAGAGGTTGGTGAGCTTCCCTGACAAGGCCTGGGAGGAGGGGAGGGAGAGGCCAAGAGCAGCAAGGGTGGGAAGGAGGTGGGAGGCCAGGGATGGGAAGGAGAGGGTGTTATAGGAAGAGCAGGAGGCTGGGAGGGGAGGAGAAAGGGAAAATGGGTGATTGGTGGGGCATGACCTCGAGACCTCCAGGCTCTGCTCATCATCAGACACACCTGGACTTCTGAGGGTCGGTGGGAGAGAGAGGGATCTTGGGGCACCAGGAAGCCCTGAGACCCTCGGGCACCACAGTCCAGTGCCCTCTGGCCCCTGTGCTGTTGACTCATACTGTCCCTCCGCACTTCCCTTTTCCACCCTCGCCCCAAGCCAGTGCCTCTCTTCCCCTCCCCCACCTCCTAACTGTTAGAGTGACCTCAGCTGAGAGTCAGGACTGGGTTCCCCACCCCCAAGTCCAGACTGCGGATTCTCCTCTGAGTTTTGATTGGCTGTCCCAGGGCCCCACACAGCATCATCTGACTTGGGGCTCATTACCCTCGGCCATCAGGATCTCGCTCTTCGGTTTCTGAGAGAGGCAGGGAGGCCTTGCAAGGAGTGGTCTTGTCATCTCTGCTTCCTGCTCTCAGTTCTCTAAGAGTGGAGGGAAAATCCAGGGATCTGAGGTGACCACTGAGGAGGGTCCTGGAATGGGTGTAAAGCACGGTGTCCCATCTTCTCATCTCCTCAGGTTCAGGGAAAGCTCAGGGGCCTTGAGGAAGGACAGAAAAGAGGTCAGGGAGAAGGACTTGACCTGCAGAGGTGGGGGTCGGGGGGTGAAGCAGGAGATGAGAAAGCTGATGGGAAATGCCTGCTTCTGAGGTTGTGCAGACAAGCCCAGAGAGTGCCCCATCCAGACAGAGCAGGGCAGGAGGAACTGGCGCTGCAGCTGGGATGGAGGGCGGATGCCAGAAAGGACTTCCTAGACGAACTGGGTGAGGAGGAAGAAGGGAGCGATCCTAGGATTTGGAGGGGAGCGTGAGAAGGATAAAAGTTAAAGCTGCAGAAGAGACTTCCTGCCAGGAATGAGACCTTGATGGCCAAGTTTCCTTTCTTAAAGATCCCAGAGAGAACAAGTGAAGAGACTGAAACCAGGCTCCTCCTCCCTGAGGTTAGCGGGGGACATGCTGCCTCCTGCAGAGAGGCCCTTCGTCCCTGGGCTGAGCAGACGTGGAGGCCTCTAAGGTTTGGGACCTCCTGTTGAGGGTGGCAGTGGAGGCATCCTGCCCCCTTCAGCCAATCTGATAAGGGGATCTCCTGCCCCCCCCACCGTGACTGCCACTGCCACGGAGACAGCGGCTCCACCACCGGTTGTCATGGTTATAAGAGGAGCTAACTCCCATAGATTTGAAAGCGCTGGTGAGCTGGCACCTTCTGCTTTGCCTGCTCTCCCCTCCTCTCTGCGCATCTTCTCCCGGCACAGAGAAGAGAGTACAGCAGCTTGGGGGCGAGCAGAGCTAGAGCCGGGAGGTGGAGTGAGGACGCGGAGGTCTAGAGCTGTGGAGATGAGCGGCAACAGGAGGCAACCCAGCCGCAGGGGCCAGGTAGGTCAGGGGCCAGCTCGGCCCTTGGGGATGGCCAGTCACTCCTGGACAGCTACCTCTGACACGCTGCGGCAGGCTCTGCTTCAGGAAGTGGTGTGTTTCTGGCAACCCCAGGAAGGCGTTGCTCTCTCACCTCTGCCCTCGCCTGCCTCTCTGGACTTCTCAGGCACCCTGGCATCCTCCAACCTCACTTCCTGTCTCTCTCGCCCCTTCTGCAGACCCGGGAAAAGGAGAAGATGAAGGAAGCCAAGGACGCACGCTACACCAATGGGCACCTCTTCACCACCATCTCCGTTTCGGGCATGACCATGTGCTATGCCTGTAACAAGAGCATCACAGCCAAGGAAGCCCTCATCTGCCCAAGTAAGTTCTTTGGACCCTGAATGTCACTCTGCCTCTCTGCCTCAGTGCACCCTGACCCTGGTCCTTCCATCTGTCCTTTCTGCTCTGAGCCCCAAATGCTCCCTTTCCTTACGTCTAGGACTAGTGGCGGTCAGAATATGGCATAAGCGGGACTGGGGGTGGGGAATGGGGGAGGGGAGGCCAGGGTGGCTCTCCTTGCAGCTGTCGTCCGCTGGGTATCCCCCAGCTCCCCGAACAGCTGCTGAGGGTCAGAGAACTGATTGGAGAAGGAGCAGGAATGTTGTGTGTCTGGGGAGGTGGGGTGGATAGGGGAGCTGGATGGGAGGCTGCCAGCCTTGCAGCTGCTCTGCCGATCTTCCTGGGCCGAACTGGGTGTTCAGGACTTCAGGGTCCCCTTGCCCCCTCCCTTTCTGTTGACTGGGTGGAGGCTGAAATCTCTAAATCTCTGAAGGATTAGGGATAAGGACACCCATCTCAAATTTCTAGTCCGACTGATACATAGTGAGAAAGAAAGGATATGGCAGCAATGTGTATGTTGAGGGAATAGCGGTTAGAACTCCTGACCTTCAGCCACATCTCAGGATAGCCCTGTATTAAGTACAAGCCAAGATTTCTTCCTTCCCCAAGATGCCTATACAGAGGGCTCCCACCCTATCCACCCATCCACCCCCAGACTTATGGCAAAGAGCTGCTTCTGGTTTGAGCAGGACGGCCCACTGCGGAACAGAGGAGCGATAGCTTTAGCTTCTAAATCTCTATGGAACCTGGCAGGGAACCCCAGACAGAACCAGTGAGGCCTCCCTCCCTCCTCACTGTTCAACTTGAGTTTATGAGGGTGAGGAGGGAACCCCAATCTAGATCCCTCTAGAGACCTGACAAAATTCCCAATCTGGAAGCTCGTTGCCAGGGGAACTAGGGGGGCGGGCAGCAAGCGCTATTTTGAGAGCAGGTGGAAAGCGGAGGTTCGATCCAGAGACACTGCGTGCTGGAGTAGAGGAGAGCTCCAGCGGGGTGGGCGCAGCCCCAGCCCCCACTTCTGTCTGTCCCTCTGCCCCACCCTGCTCGCCTTGTATTTGTGGAAGTAAGCCTGATGCTGGGTATTGTCTGAAGGAGTTAGCAGAGTTTCCGGTGTTGTTGGATGGGGGAGGGGAAGCTGGAGCCAGCCAAGGGCTGAGGGCACATCAGGGAGAGGGAAAAAGGGAAGGAAAGACA
>NW_011494665.1:1254563-1264520 GCF_000754665.1 Bison bison bison
GGCATGGCTATCCCTCCTCGCCTCTTCTCTCCTACCCCACGGCAAGGTGGGGTGGGTGATGCGGGAGAAGCAGATGGAGTGTGGGAGCTGTGGGTTTGCCTTACTTGGAGAACAAGACTCCCCGGGCCCGGAAGGGAGACTGGAGTCATAGCAAGCATGAGCAGTACAGAAGGCAGCAGGCATGGCCGGCAGGGGCAAGGCATGGCCAGTCCCCACTCTGCTGGTGGATCCATCAGCCTCTGCATTGCTTACGCCTAGCCAGGGTTCACCGGCAGACACGTGGCTCCAGGTAGAACCCAGACACCCCTGAGTTAAACCCCAGCTCTGCCACTAAGACCTCTGGCAAATGATTTAAGCTCTCCAGGAGACAGGTTCCTCATCTGTACGATGAGGATCGTTGCATCTGCTAGGATCCACTTGATGTGGCACATTTCCTCGCTGCCCAGGGGATGTTCATTCCCCCCCTGCCCCTAGCCCCCATCCCAGCTGCTCCTGTGCCACCTTCTGTTCCGTGGGCGTCCTTTCTGCCATCTGTCATTCTCAACCACCTTTGTGCCTCTTGAGCTCATCTCTGGCAGCCAGTAACCCCTTCTTCCCTCTAGTCCACCTCACAGGTCATCTTTGAGTCAGGATTATCCCCCTCCTATGGCTTAATTGTGGTCCATACCTATCCCCCCTCACTTCATCTCCTGCTTGAAGTAAGGGGGAGGCGGGAGGAGAGGGACTGGGATGTGGCAATGGCCAAGGAGTCTGGGGAGGGGGTGAGTCTCCAACGGTGTGGCCAGGGGGACATGGAGGTCTGCATGTGGGTGTGTCCTGTCCTGTACCACCCGGCCCTCCCGTCACCCTCTCTACCCCACCCTCCCAGCCTGCAATGTGACTATCCACAACCGCTGTAAAGACACCCTCGCCAACTGTACCAAGGTCAAGCAGAAGGTGAGATGGCAGGGAGGGCAGAGGGCTGGGGGAGAGGGTAGCAAGTATGCGGTACCCTTGTGCCTATTCCGTTCATTCCTCACCCTGTGTTCCTGCACCCCTCTCCTCACCACGGGGCTGCCCAGACCCTCCACCCTAGACCTCAGGCCCCACCGGAGGGGGCCAGCCTGTTGCTCTGGACACATCCCCTGGGCACCGGGGTCAGCCACCCTGGTGCCCTTAGCCATCGAGCCAGCTTTCTCCCGAGGGGGTCCTGGGCCTATGGAGGTGACCCTTGGGTGACAGCTGTTCTTGGTATCTCTCTTGCTCTCTGTCTCACAGCAACAGAAAGCTGCCCTGCTGAAGAACAACACTGCCTTGCAGTCCGTTTCCCTTCGCAGTAAGAGTGAGTAGTGAGGGTGCAGGAGCTGCCATAGGACCCTGGACCCCCAGGCCTCTCGGCCCATGGGCTCTGCTGCCCCCCTGAGGTTGTTCCCTGGCACAGCACCTTCCTCCCTTCAGTTGGAAGCTGATGGCGGCCCCACAAGGGAGATCTAGACCAATGGGCCTGGGGGCAGGACAGCAGAATTCAAACGAGGTTGAAGGCCTGGGATTGACTGGTCATCTGAGCCTGCTCTCACTTTATATTATTATGATCAGTTATTTACATGGCACTTGGGGATGTTGGCAGAAGTTGTTAAGGGCCAATTCAGAAAGATCTGGTGTGACAGCAAGAGTGGGGTGCTTAGTCAGGAAGACTAGAGTCTGAGTCTGTGCTCAGCCACCAGCTGAGTCACCCCAGACAAGTCCCTTCACCATCCTGAGCTGCAGTTTGCTTATAGGCTTGTGGCGGGGAAGAGATAAGAAAAGCTCTTTGTAACCATTAAAAGTATTGCACAAGTTTATGGGTAGTGTTATAATCATCTTTCTCTGACTAGAACTGGGCTAAAGGTGGGGTTGGAGAGGAGGCTTCCTTTCTAGTCAAGGAGCCTGGGAGGCTTGAGTCCTGGGAAGGCACCAGGTTTGAGGCTTGCTTGCTTGGTATCCCCTCCGACAGCTACCACTCGGGAGCGGCCCAGCTCAGCCATCTACCCCTCCGACATCCGGCAGTCCCTGCTCGGCTCCCGCCGTGGCCGCTCCTCCTTGTCTTTAGCCAAAAGTGTCTCCACCACCAACATTGCTGGGTGAGCCTCTACTTGGGGACGGGAGAACCAGTCAGGCAGAGTGAGGCGGTGGAGACAGGTAGGGGGGAGGGGCTGAGAGATCCTTCCCATCCCTGAGTTCAGAATGATAGGTAAGGAGAACTTAGGGTGACTGCCTCTGAGATCCCGCCTTGGTTCCCCAACCTGGGAAGGGATCTCTCGCCCGAGTGAGTTGGATGATGCAGCCAGGCTCCACTCCCCTCAGACACTTCAATGATGAGTCTCCCCTGGGGCTGCGCCGGATCCTCTCACAGTCCACGGACTCCCTCAACATGCGGAACCGGACACTGTCGGTGGAGTCCCTCATTGACGAAGGTGACCGTGCCCGGACCTGGGGGAGACCCAGGCGTGAGGGGCGGGCAGGAGCTGGCCTGGGAAAGGCAGGGTGGAAAGGGATCTGGAGAAGGGCCCAGGACCCAGGGAAGAGGTTTGGGGTCCGAGTCGTTTCCCCCACTTGCGTCCAGGTGCCGAGGTGATCTACAACGAGCTGATGAGTGACTTTGAGATGGATGAGAAGGACTTTACAGCCGATTCCTGGAGCCTTGCAGTGGATAGCAGCTTCTTGCAGCAGCATAAAAAGGAGGTGATGAAGCAGCAGGATGTCATCTATGGTGAGCCAGGAAGACCACCCCGGACTTCTTGTTTGTCACCAGCCCTGTTTCTCTGTGTCCTTCCTTTGCCAGCCCCTACCTCTCAAGACACTTTCCTCTTATCCCATTGGCCTTCAAGACCCTGCCAGGGATCCCATAAGTAGCTATGAGGTCCCCACCTTTTGAGGCTGTTGACCTCCAAGGCCCTTCTTTATCCCTTCTTTCCATTCAACTCTTAGTCTTTCCTCTCTGTCCATCCCATGCCCAACTGTGTACTGGGGACTGTGGGAAGCCTAGACATGTAGGGAACACATAGTTTTTGCCTTTATGCCTTGGGATGGCAAGGCATAAAGATAAATGATTAGAAAAATGATCTAAGATCATAATAATGCGGAATATTAGCCTGGAAGGGAAACTGAAAACCTCTGATGAGCCTGAGGTCTCCAGCCTCGGCCCCACCAGTTGTGGCCAAGCCGGATGTTCCACCGTCCCCACAGAGCTGATCCAGACAGAGCTACACCACGTGCGGACGCTGAAGATCATGACCCGCCTCTTCCGCACGGGCATGCTGGAAGAGCTGCAGCTGGAGCCGGGAGTGGTCCAGGGCCTGTTCCCCTGTGTGGACGAGCTCACTGACATCCACACGCGCTTCCTCAGCCAGCTGCTGGATCGCCGGCGCCAGGCCCTGTGCCCTGGCAGCACCCGGAACTTCGTCATCCATCGCTTGGGGGACCTGCTCATCAGCCAGGTGAGAAAAGCCAGGACCCCTGAGCAGCAGTCCTGGGCGGGGCTGTGGCTAGAGTGGGCATTTCTCATCTCCAGACTCTGGGGGGTGGGGCAGAGAGAGTTGGAGAGGCAGGAAGCCAGTCTGTTTGGCAGGAGGCGAGAGGGCATTGGGGATGAGATGTGACTTTGGGGGACATGCTGACCCAGCCTTGCTCTCCCAACTTCTAGTTCTCAGGTCCTAGCGCAGAGCAGATGCGGAAGACCTACTCAGAGTTCTGTAGCCGCCACACCAAGGCCTTAAAACTCTATAAGGAGCTGTATGCCCGAGACAAACGCTTCCAGCAGTTCATCCGGGTGAGCAAACGTCTCCAAGACCCACCCTCTGCCTCCTCTAGTGCCCTGGCCCTAGTGGACACAGCTGCTTGCGTTTCCATCTGTAGCCCCTCAGAGTGCTGGAGCGAGAGCTTTCGCTCCTTGGGTCCTCACAGTAAACCTGTGACCTTGTCAGCCCATTTTCCAGAGTCATTAACTTCTGCCAGCCGGCATGTGGTCAATGACCAAGTTGCAGGTCAATGACCAGGGCTTAGGCTCCAAGTCCAGCGTCCTTTCGGTCGCCCTCCCCGCGGGTCCCCCTCTGGCCCTGAGCCCTGACCCTTGCTTTGTAGAAAGTGACCCGCTCGGCGGTGCTGAAGCGGCATGGGGTACAAGAATGCATTCTGCTAGTGACTCAGCGCATCACCAAGTACCCGGTGCTCATCAACCGCATCCTGCAGCATTCCCACGGTGAGAGGGCGAGCCCAGGAGGGAGGGGGACTCGAGAGGGCTGTCGGGAGCGGCGTGGCCCTGAGCAGCCACCGGGAGGAGGAGGGTCAAATATGGAGCCCCGGGCAGCCTCTGAAGGCAGGATTGAGATCAGTGGGATGGGGACTTCTGTGAAGCTGGCTGGGCCACCCCTTCCTCACGCCGACCTCTGTGTCAGGGATGGAGGAGGAGCGCCAGGACCTGACCAAGGCCCTGGGGCTGGTGAAGGAGCTGCTGTCCAACGTGGACCAGGATGTGCACGAGCTGGAGAAAGGGGCCCGCCTGCAGGAGATCTACAACCGCATGGACCCTCGGGCCCAGGCCCCGGTTCCTGGCAAGGGCCCCTTTGGCCGAGAGGAGCTCCTGCGGCGCAAGCTCATCCACGATGGTTGCCTGCTCTGGAAGACGGCGACTGGGCGCTTCAAAGGTCAGTGGACAGCTTGGCAGACTGGGCAAGAGTCCATGGCCAGATATAAAGAGAGAGAAGCCTCCAAGCCCATAGGCCCTCTTTTAATGTAGCCCTGGTGAGACCCAGTGGGAGGAAAACATGTGAGCTCTGTTGTAACAAAAGTCAGAATTCTGGATTTAATTTCATGGGCGATACAAGGACTTTGTTGTCAGGATTTGTTCATTCCTTTGGTCCTTGCGAACCCAGAAAGCTACCAATTTTGATGAGAAAAACAGAGAAATTTCAGGATTGGAGGACTAGACCTGGGTAGTTGGTTCTACCAGCTGGAGTCCCAGCCACTAGGACTGGGGAATGGGCAGGCACTTTGGGAACACAGCTGAGGAAGGCCCTTGGAGAGGGCGGAGCCCAGGGAAGGGCGGGCCAAGTGGAGAAGGGAAAAGACAGCAGGGAAGGTGTGTTCGGGGCGGGGCGCACTGTCCCAGCCTCTCTTCCCAGACTGCACTGGCCAAGGCTTGCCTACCTAAATCCAAGCAGAAGAGTCACAGACCTCAGCTTTAGGTGTGAGGAATGCTACCTGAGGCCAGAGCTTGCCTGCACCTCTGTCCCGTGTCACGAAGTCCCCACTCCATAGGCTTGAGTATTGCAGGCTTTGCCAGCCACTTTCCTCCATCCTTTTCTCCTTCCCATCCCTCCCACGCAGCAGCTAAGAATATAAACCATGGGGGGGTTAAAAATAGCAAGGCTGAAGAGCTTTATTTCTGAAGCCTTTAGCAAAAGCCCTCCCCTTCTGTGTGCCCACAACTTAGAAAGATCTCCAAGGGCAGGGCATGTGTGTGTATTTTCTTGACTGTGACATCGGACTTTCATGGGTTGACCTTTGTCTCCCCCAAGTCTTAAAGCACAGGACCCCGTAGAATGTGAGAGCCTTGAAGGTGGGGCAGAAAAGGAAAATGAAACCAGGGCCTACTGTTGTTGAAGGAGATTGGGATTGTTCAATGGTGGGAGAAATGAATAAGGAACCCAACTGTTCCCCTCCCCACGGAGCACAAAATAAGAAGTGGGGAATATGCTGGGGTGGGGGGAATCTTAGACCAAATATCCAAAAAGATCTTATATTAGTTGTTCAACATGGAACTGAAAGGCTCCGGGAGTCGTTTTACCCTCACAAGAATTCTGGACCCTTTCACACAGAAAAACACACGTGTGATAGATTAATATGTAAAAATTACTTATGGAACTTTAGAGGATCTACAGAGCCTCTGAAGCCTGATAGTAGACACCCCTAGGTGTCTGCAGACCGCAGGTTAAGGAACCTGCATTCATTGGATAAAGAGGCTTTTATTCAAGGCCGCTGAGTGATTGCTTATAGGCATCTCTAGCCCAAGAAACTGTTTTATTTAATGACACATGCGTTCCCCCCCGCCCCCACCATTTCTGAGCTGTAGGAATGGGGAGAGGCGGGAGGTCTGCAAAGGTGGAGGAAACAACCAGAGGGAGAGAGCTCGGGGAAAGGGAAACAGCTGCTCGTAGCCTCTAACGCTGACTCTCCTCCTGCCTTCATCCCCTGCCAGATGTGCTCATGCTGCTGATGACAGATGTGCTGGTGTTTCTCCAAGAGAAGGACCAGAAGTACATCTTTCCTGCCCTGGTGAGACCTTCCACCGTCTTCTTTCTCAGCATAGACCAGTGTTTCAGACCCTTCTTACTTTCCTACCCCGGCCAGGAAATCCTCCAACATCAAATAGCTATTATTGTAACCACTACCATAATATAATCAGGAAAAATAAGAAGAGCCAACGTGTATAAATATGATCAGAAGGAATAAGAAGAACCAACGCATATTGTTACTATATGCAGCCACTTTTTTTACACATGTCAGGAAGGCACATGATTATCCTCTTTTTGTAGATGAGGAAAGTAAAGCTTAAAGTTAATTAAATTGTCAAGGGTCACAAACGTTTCTAAGTCCACTCTGGCTGGCACCAGAGCCTGAGCTCTTAACTTGTATTCTCGGCTGACTCTTCAATCCTTTGGGTACTCCAGGAGGACTGAAGACTCAAATATCCAGGGATCAGGATTCCCAGCTTTAATCCTTCCTGTGCCCCAATTGGCAGGACAAGCCCTCGGTGGTGTCACTGCAGAATCTCATCGTGCGGGACATCGCTAACCAGGAGAAAGGGATGTTTCTGATCAGTGCGGCACCCCCTGAGATGTACGAGGTCCACACGGCATCCCGGGATGACCGGAGCACCTGGATCCGCGTCATTCAGCAGAGTGTGCGAGTGTGAGTGTGTGCATGGACTTGTGGTTCCTGCAGTTTGGGGCCCCGGGCCACAGCACTCCCAGGGAACAGGGTTCAGAAGTGGAAGCAGAGGCCAGGAGAGAGACAAGATGGCTCAAGGCAGGCAAGGTCATCTACGTTCTCTTGCCCGGTAAAGTTGCATTTTATACAATGACAACCCAACCGCCTTCTGAATGCACCTTGAGCTGACAGGCCAAAGGAATACTTTAAGTTGGGACGTGCCGGCATCCCTGCCAGTCAGCAGTGCAGTTTCACCTCCATTAATGTCTTAGTCCGTAGGCAGTGGGCCATTATTTGGATTGTATTGTCTTTTACCTTCATTTTCTAAAAATGAATGAAAAAGAGAATAATGAAAAAAAAAGAAAAAGGATAATGAAAGCATTGATACTAGTGATCAGAGGAGCAAGACTCAAACAAACTCCATACGATAGAGGCTACAAAGAAATCATTTTGTGTGCTAAAGCAGCAAATCTTTGGCTTCTGTTGGACACACATCAGATCTGAGTATGTGTCTGTTGTGATAAAAAAAAAAGTAAAGGGGCTTCCTTGGTGGCTCAGACCAAGAGCTGCCTTCAATGCAGAAAAAAAGTAAAGTGCATGTAAAATGTTGAAAATGGATTCTCAGGCTTCCCTGGTAGCTCAGTGGTAAAGAATCGTCCTGCCAATGCAGGAGACACAGGTTCAATCCCTGATCCGGGAAGATCCCACATGCCTTGGAGAAGCTGACCCCGTGCACCACAAATATTGAGCCTGTGCTCTAGAACCCGGGAACTGCAGCTACTGAGCCCACGTGCTGCAGCTACTGAAGCCTGAGCGCCCTAGAGCCCATCCTCCACAACAGCAAAAGCCACCACGGTGAGGAACCTGTACACCGTGACTAGCAAATAGCTGCCACTTGCCACACCTAGAGAAAAAGCCTGTGCAGCTCTGAAGACCCAACACAGCCAAAAATAAATAAATAGAACTTTAAAAAAGAAAGTGCATTCTCAAGGATAATGCCTGAAAAATAAACTCAGTTAGGATGTTTATGATTTTTTTTTTCTTTTACTTTTCAGGGAATGGATTCTCCTCTACTTTATAATATATAAACCTATATTTTTTTTTTCACTTCTGCAATTTAGACTTTTGAACAAATTTTTCAGAAATTTGTGCAAAAATATGAAATTACCTGTTGTGGGAAAACAAGACCAAAGTTCCTATCCCATTGACAGTAGATCTATAGTTGCCTCTTTATTAATAATGTTAATATTTGTAGTTGTGAAAACATTATTCATGATAATTGTTTTATTGAGCTTATGCCACGTTCAAAGCATTAGTACATTATTTCATTTAATCCTCATACGAAAAAAACAAACTGTGAGGAAGAGATCATCCCTGTTTCTCACATGAAGAAATAGAGAGGTTACCACCTGGTAAATTGTGGAGCCAGAATCTGAGCCCAGTGTGCTTGATACCAAAACCTGTAGCTGTCCTTCTGCACTACGCTGCCGCTCTGGGTGACTCGGAGAGGTACTGGCAAGCAGATGCAGAGCATCAGTGCCAGGAAAAAGAGAGGGTCAAGAGCAGATGAAGCCAGGGCGTGGAGCTGACGAGTCTTGTTGGGGAAGTATAGAGCACATTTGGGAAGGAGGGAAGGCAGATTCCTGGTGTGTAACCTAGCTTCCTTCCCTGAACCCCATCCAACCTGTGATCCCTCCAGATGCCCATCCAGGGAGGACTTCCCCCTGATTGAGACAGAGGATGAGGCTTACCTCCGGCGTATCAAGAGTAAGTCCAGGGGAGTCTGGGGGAGAATGGATGCATGTATACGTATGGCTGAGTCCCTTAGCTGTCTATCTGAAACTATCAGAGCACTGTTAATCGGCTAAATTCCAATACCAAATAAAACGTTTAATAAAAAAAATTACATGATGTTTTCAAAAAACAAAAAACAGTACGTCTACCCACAGAGCTTGTTTAAATAATTTATCAGTATGATATATCTACACAGGGGAATACTATCTTAAAATGAGGTGGCTGTATGAGGGCTGATGTAGATCCACAACCAGAACATTTAGTTAAGTGAGAAGAGCAAGATTTAAAACACTGTGAAGTATATGCTGTCACTAGTGTGAAAATATTGGGCATAGATATGTGCCATGCATTTTGTGTATATGTGTGCAGTGTCTCTAGGAGGATATTATTACTGTGGTTTCTCTGGGAAGGGAAACTAGGAATAACAGGATTAAGATACTGACTTTTTTACCATAGATCCGTATGTTAACTGGGGGTATGATCTAACTGCTATACAAAAAAATGAACAAAAACCAGTTGGTCACATGAGGTAGATTATTTCTCTCCACATAACAGTCTGGAAGCGAGAAGTGCAGGGCGGTAGCGCAGCTGCGCCCTCCTTGTCATGAAGATTCCCCATCTCTATGTCCGCATCCCTCCTCCAGCTTCTCTCTCACATCTGCATCCCAGCTAACAAGGAGGGGTCGAGGACAAGGAGAGTTTACACTCATTTCTTTTAAGGCCGGATCAGGAAGACATTCCCATCCACTGGTCAGAATTTAGTCCTGTGGCAATGCCTAATTGCAAGGCAGATTGGGAAATGGCATGTAGCTGGGCAGCCGCATGCCCAGAGGAAATTTGCGCCCCTTCTCTAATTAAAACGTGGGGAGATGAAAGCTGGCGGACAGCCTGCAGGCCCTGGCACACAAGGTTTCACTTTTGTTTTGAAGACAACACTGCATGTGTTACTCCCTTCCCTCCAAAAGTTCTCTTCTTTTGCGTAAATGCCAAACCCCCCCAAAATGCAGTCCTGCCGCCCCACCCATACCTGGCTCATCCCTGGGGCTGCTGCTCTATGGCTAGTGGCTCTTCCGGGTGCTCACCTGTTTCTCATCCACAGTGGAGCTGCAGCAGAAAGACCGGGCACTGGTGGAGCTGCTGCAGGAGAAGGTTGGGCTATTTGCCGAGATGACCCACTTCCAGGTGGAAGAGGATGGCAGCAGCGGGGTGCCCCTGCCC
>NW_011494665.1:1264620-1269845 GCF_000754665.1 Bison bison bison
GCCCCTGCCCACCCTGCCCAGGGGCCTCTTCCGCTCTGAGTCCCTTGAGTCCCCTCGTGGCGAGCGGCTGCTGCAGGATGCCATCCGTGAGGGTGAGGGAGCTTCTGGGGAAGAATCTGGACTCACCTCTTCACCATCACACAATAGGGGACATGTGGCTAGACAAGGGGGATGTCCATCCCGTAGTCCGGAACTCCCCCGGGCGCCTGTTGGGTGCCGGATGCCAGGAATGACAGGGGAAGATGGCCCTTGCTACTGTTTGCCACCTCTCATCCTGCACAGCCCTGGGCACTTTAATGACCTTTTCCTCGTATGTGGTGGTGGCACTGAGACCCCATTACCTGTGCGGGAGCATTTCCCTAGACACCTGCATGTCCTGTGAATCGAGTGAACGGCAGCCCCTCCCACCCCCTGCAGAGTTCCGACCCTCTGTCCTCACCTCTTCTTTCTGCACAGTGGAGGGCCTGAAAGACCTGCTGGTAGGGCCTGGAGTGGAGCTGCTCTTGACACCCCGGGAACCACCCTTGCCCATGGAGCCAGATAGCGGTGGTAACACGAGTCCTGGAGTCACTGCCAGTGAGTGCCAGGGAAGGGGACCACGGCAGCAGATGGGAGGAGTTAAAGATAATGGGGTGGTACCAAGGTCTGAGTGGTGTCAGGGTGCTGGGGGAGCGAGGCCGGTGCATCATTTTCCCCTTCTCAATAGACGGTGAAGCCAGAACCTTCAATGGATCCATTGAGCTCTGCAGAGCCGACTCAGACTCCAGCCAGAAGGTAGGTTTCGGGAGGTGTCAGGACTTAGCTAGAGGGTGGGAAATGGACTGCTGGCCTATAGACCCTTGACACAGAGCTATCAGGGACAGGCACCAGGGACTCGTGTGTCTGCTGATGCCCTATCCTTGCCTGTTTCTGCAGGATCGAAATGGAAATCAGCTGAGATCTCCCCAGGAGGTGAGATGGGCTTGCGATGGTATGGGAGACTGAAAGAGGGGTTACTCTCAGCTGAGAAACTGGAGCCCAGTTTGGAGTGGGGGGGTTGCTGTATACACCTCAAAATACCTGCAGTCTTATTGTCCCCACACCCACACTTATTCAACTTCTGGTCAGTTCTCCCATCCTGAAGCTTGGACTCTGTTCCCCCCCTCTCCTCTGTCCTCAGGAAGCGTTGCAGCGATTGGTCAATCTCTATGGACTTCTGCATGGCCTACAGGTCAGTGAGGGCAGGGGCTCCAATGGGAATGGGAGGGGCCAGGCCAGAGCTGCCCACTTAGCTAGAGCAGAACCATCCTAACAGGCCTGTCTAAGCCTTGCTCTGATTCAAGCTCTATGGGACTCACAACCTGGGCCCTGGGGACTGAGGGACAGAAGAAATGGGATTCTGATATATCCCTTCATCTCCATTCCACCCCCAGGCAGCTGTGGCCCAGCAGGACACTCTGATGGAAGCCCGGTTCCCTGAGGGCCCCGAGCGGCGGGAGAAGCTGACCAGAGCCAATTCCCGGGATGGGGAGGCTGGCAGAGCCGGGGGCGTCCCTGCGGCTCCTGAAAAGCAGGCTACGGAACTGGCGTTGCTGCAGCGGCAACACGCACTATTGCAGGAGGAGCTGCGACGCTGCCGACGGCTCGGCGAGGAGCGTGCGACTGAGGCCGGCAGCTTGGAAGCCCGGCTCCGGGAGAGCGAGCAGGCCCGTGCCCTGCTGGAGCGGGAGGCCGAGGAGGCTCGCAGGCAGCTGGCCGCCTTGGGCCACACGGAACCCCCACTCGTGGCTGAGGCCCCCTGGGCCCGCCGGCCTCTGGATCCGCGGCGTCGGAGCCTCCCTGCTGGCGATGCCCTGTACTTGAGTTTCACACCCCCACAGGTGAGGACGCTTGAAATAGTGAACTAACCTGGGGTGGACGTCAGGGTCCAGGAGAGAATCTGAGAGGAATTGGAGGCCAAATGAAATCAGCCATTAGACTTGAAGGATATTAGGATACTGATGGGAGGGCTGAACAATTTCGATGGGTGCAGAAAGAAATCAGTCAGTGGTAGATGTACTGAGAGTCAAGTCTTCACACTGCTCATTCCCGGACCTCCTGCTTTTCCCGCCTGCTGTCCATAGCCCAGCCGAGGCCACGACCGCCTGGATTTGCCTGTAACTATTCGCTCTGTCCATCGACCCTTTGAAGACCGAGAGAGGCAGGAGCTGGGCAGCCCCGACGAGCGGCTGCAAGATAGCAGTGACCCTGACACCGGCAGCGAGGAGGAGGGTAGCAGCCGTCTGTCTCCACCTCATAGTCCACGAGGTGAGGTCCTGGCAGAGACATGGCTTAGAAACGGGGTGCAACCTGGGTACAGACCTTTGGGCTGTAGTTTCCAAATGGAGCCTGCATCGGAAAGCACAGGAACGTTTAGGATGGTCCCTAACCAACCACTGAGGTCCACAGGTCGACTCTTGGGACGGGCCCAGAGTGCTTCCTGGTTTGCCTCCTGGTAAACAGGTAGTGGATCTCTCAGAAGCAGAAAACGTAGGGGCCTCTGCTCCAGTAGGTCCATGATTCCCAACCTTTTCAAGCAGAAATGGACTTTCAGAGTGAAAAAATGTCAAAGACCTCCAAGTTCTCATAGTTGGCTCAGGAAATACAAAATAACCTGAATCTACTGTGACTTCATACAATACTCATCTCAAAATACTTTGTATCTTATTAACCATATTGTATCTCCATGTATTTAACAAGGTACCTAGGTATGGATCCATTATTTTGTGGACAGTTTTCCCATCACCCAGGGATTACAGACCTCTGCCATCCCTCCCAGCTCTCTGAGCTGCTCAGCCCACAGACAGGGAGGCATCCGTGTAGGGGTTCAGCTGATCATAGGAGCCTCTGTTCACTCACTGACTTTGCCCCTTCCTCCTTCAGATTTCACCCGAATGCAGGACATCCCGGAAGAGACTGAGAGCCGAGATGGGGAGCCTGTAGCTTCTGAGAGCTAAGGGGGCCCCTCCCCCCACCCGGTGTCCCCTGAAGAACATTACTGAGGGAGGCAAACCTTGGGGACTCCAATCTGCCAATGACAAGGGAACATTTGAAAGAACTGCTTACTGTCCTTGCCAGCTCTTGGTATCCTTGGATACCTGGGGGCCATTTAGGAAGCTGGGGGAATTAGGCCACAGTGCCCTCTGGTGGCATCCAGAAGCTACACTGCAGATGCCAATTTTTCATGCCTTCTTCCCTCTACTTTAGTAAAATTTATTTATTTATTGTTTATTAGTTACGGAGGGAGAGGGGAGATTTAGAGGACCAGGGACATGGGAACCAAGCCATAGGGATCAGGGGGCCTTGTCCTTTAACACTACTGGGGTTTATTCAGGCTTAACCATGCAGCTGCTGGGTTCTAGCCCTGACACCCCTCCTGAGCAACACCCATCTTTGAGGAGAGGCTGCAGCCGTAAGACCCTACTGCCCCTTCAGGAAGGGCTGTGGTCAGGGCCATGTCCCTCTCCCCTTCCCCTCAACCTCTTACTGCTGTTCTCCCTTCTCTCTGTCTTCTATGGAAACCCCAGGGACTTAACCTGGCTTCCTAGAGTTGATGGAATACAGGTTGAGGTGGCCATAATGGTTTGTTGGGGGGTGAGGGGGAAAACTCACAGGGACCAGAATGGTTTTTTTTGTTGTTGTTGTTTTCTTTTTTTTGTACCAAAGCCAACTGCACGTGTTTTATATTTTTAAGAGAAGATTGTAGGCAATTAGAAATTGCAGCCTTCTATCTCTAAATCTCTGAAGAACTTGAGGGATGGGGGGAGCATTGACTTCTCCACTCATCCATAGTAATGGGGGGCCCCATTCTGACCTCTTCCCCAGTCATTTGGAAAAACAGTTCTAGGGTGAGTTGGGAAATCTCTCCAAACCCTGACCTCACCCCCAACCTCAGCAACCATGACCTGAAACCTCAGTGTGAATTTGGGGGATTTTTCAGTGGATCCCCCCTTCCTTGCCCAGTGGCCACCAGCCCCGGCCAGTTTTCTGCCAATTTGATTATTTTAAAAAAAGGAAAAAAATAGAAAGTCGGGGGTGGGGGGGATAAAGCAGGGAAAATTAAAGTCCTGGAACCCCAGGAAGTGCTGTCTGTTAATATCTGCGAGTTCTGAGGATGCTGGTGATGAGGACAGCCAGGGAGGGCCCTGTGTTCCTCTGAAAGGAGCCTCTTCCTCTCCCAGGAAGGGCGACTGCCTCCCTGAAGACACAGGGCACTAACAGAAGAAACTGGTGCCAACCTGTTTTTGTTGTCGTCTGTGATACTCACAAGGATAAAAATGAAGGGGCACTTAGGTTCCAGCGGCTGTTGGGGGGTTCCAATATTAAAAAACCTGTTTTCATCTCATTTGCATGCTGTGCTCAGAATTACATCAGCCTCTTGCCCCCTTCTCTCCCTCTCTGCACAGTTGCAGTTCCCCTTAGCATCTCCCCTCAGATTCAGCCCTCACTCTGCTCTTGTTCTTCAGTGTCAGAATCCTGGGGTAACCTCTTTAACACAGTTCCCCTCTCCCCTCATAGGAGCTGCTCATTTGCCCTTAGCATTTTGAGAGGCAGTGAGAGATTAGGTAGGTTTCGGTTCTTATTTTTGGTTAATTTTTTGCTTCCTGTTTCTGGTTAATAGCCTGCTCTGGGGCCGTGGGGGAGGGAGGCCAAGAGCGACTAGCGTTGTATAAATGCTGGCAGAGTGCATAGTCTTCTGTTGGAGCCCATGGAGTAAGATGAGAAGAATGGGGCTCAACCTCAGCTGGAAAGAGGAATTGAAATCACATGGGGTGTGGGCAGGCTTGGGGGAGCAGCCAGTACCCTCCACTCCTGTAATTCTCATCTGTTGGCATCTGGCCTTGACAAGCTGCTTTCTCATCCATCACAGAATCTGTGAGGTAACAATTTTCTCATTTTATAGAGAAACCTGGCTCCAGAGGGTTGCCAGGCCAGGAGAGCAGCCAGGGAAGGGCCAGTCCTAGCTGCAGTCCCCCATTCCCCTTCTCAGTTGCTCTGCCGAAACACCAGAGTGCCAGGTTTCCAACACACTGGCCCATGGCTCAGCAGCTGGGACCCAACGCCATAAAGGCAGAGCAGGGGGATGTTAGCATCCAAAGACCACCAGATGGGAACGTAGGCTCCCCCATTGTTCTCACAGGTCCAGTGAAGGGTGCTGGTCGGCAGGAAACAGGAGCCTGGAGACAGAGCCTAGAGCTTGAGTTGGG
>NW_011494665.1:1269945-1302784 GCF_000754665.1 Bison bison bison
GGACAGCTTTGCTGTCCCTCCTGCTATCCCTGGGCTGAAACCCCCTCATCCGCGATCCCAGAACATGACACAAATTTCTCTGACGTGGCAGTCACATCTCTCAGCATTCTGTCTGTTGTCCCCTCTCTGTTCCCGTTTTTGGAAACAGTCTTGCTCTCTGTCGGTCCTATTGGCAGTTTTGAAGCTGTTGGGCTTGTGCTCCAGAGCCCAGTCTCTTGCCACAGTTGTGCCCCCTCTCCACTGCACCGTTCCCTCCATCTCCCGTCCCTGGGGGTGGGTCTGCATGCATTCATTCACCTCTGACTTGGACCTGTTTAAATTTTGTCAATATTTACCTCTGGGTCCCATAAAACCCATAAAGCACTGATGCCCCCAGAGGAGTCAATATCCGGAGCCCCAACAGCTCCGGAGCCATTGGAGGAGCTGCAGGGGGTGGGAAGAAGGGCACTTGAGTGGGGGAGGATTTTCCATCCTGAATTGGCTGGGAACAGATCTGGAGTTTTGATACCAGTTTAAACATTATCAGAGAGAGGAAATTAAACATCAAGAGGCTAATTAAATCTCTTTAGCATGGCTTAATATGTTGTGAATTAGGTGACTCTTTAGAGCCTCTTCTGTTCAGCAACTGGATGGAGCTGGTGCAGGGGGGTGTCCCTTCCAGAAGTAGCTCCACGCACTTGGGAGGTGCTGTGCCCAGCTATTGCCCTGGGATCTTGAGTGGCCAGAGTCCTCCTGGGTCAGAAGACCTGTTAGAGCATGGGGTGGGGCAATGGCAGTGGAAATTCCACTCCATTTTCCCTCTGTCACCTCCGTCCTTTCCAAGGGCTGCCCCCAACCTTGAACATCCCTTCTGATGGCTGACTGTTGTCTTTGCTGCAAATCCATGGATATATGGATACAGAAACCAAAGGGGGGAAAAAAAAAAAAAGAAACCAAAGGGGAACCCCTCCCTTTAGTGCACACCTTTATTAGGGGCCACCCCCTCACTCATTTCCTTTTGTGACTTTAATTTCACTCCAGAACTTGTAAAAATTCCAGAAAAGATCTTTATGGTTTCCAGTCACTGTCTCCCAGTTACCCCCCTTATTTCCTCCTTTTCCTTATCTCTGTTTCCATTTTACACAGGGTGTGCTTGGGTGCCAAGTCGCTTTAGTCGTGTCCGATTCTTTGTGACCCTGTGGACTGTAGCCTGCCAGGCTCCTCTGTCCATGGGATTCTCCAGGCAAGAAAACGAGTGGGTGGCCATGCCCTCCTCCAGGGGACCTTCCCGACCCAGGGATTGAACTCGCATCTCTTAAGTCTCCTGCTTTGGCAGGCGGGTTCTTTACCACTAGTACCACCTGGGAAGCCCATGTGGAGTGTAAGAATCTATTCCAGGCACCATTAAATCCTTAACAGCCCAACTTAAGTTGAGAAAACAGGTACAGAGAACTATTTAACTTACTGAGGTCCCTCAGCTGGTTAGTGTCAGGCCTAGGAGGTGAATCCAGGTGTTCTGACACCTGAGTTGATGCTCTGAGCTAAGAACGTGGGCAGGAGGAAGACTAGCACCTCTTTCTGCACTTTCATCCTGGTACCCAAGTGGTGCAGTGGTGGAGAATCGTGGCTTTGATCCCTGGATTGGGGAGATCCCCTGGAGAAGAAAGTGGCTACCCACTCCAGGATTGCTGCTGGGAAAACCCCATAGACAGAGGAGCCTGGTGGGCTGTAGTCCATGGAGTCTCAGAGTTGGACACAACTGAGCACGCACACATCTGCACCTTCAGCCACCTCTTCTCCCAGCCCCTTTCTGAATCTCACCTCTCTATGCCCCACCCATGTCCTTGGCTTGTCCTTATCTTCACTTCTTCCTCCAAATCCTGATTTAAGGAGAGACAAGGTACTCCCAGCCAGAAGCAGGGGTTTGCACTCCAGGCTTGGCTGGAGATAGGGATCCGGCAAGGTCCTGCAGACAGCAGGGGGAACTGCAGCTTTTGCCTCGGAGGTGTCTGTGGGCACCAAGTTTCTACAGGTGCTACTGAGATGGTAAGAAGGTAGAGATGGCCAAGGGAGGAGGGCATATTTGGCCTCAGCACCAGAGAAGGACAAGGGTACACCCCATTTGAGGTGAGGGAGGGAAGATGGAGAGGACGGAGGGAGATAGTTACTGACCTATGACTCAATTAGTCTAGAACCCATAGGGAAATTTTCCTGGGAATTCTCACAGAAGGCAGAAAAGCGGCAAAGAATCCTTTTGGCCACACTGACCTAGAAGGGGAACTGAGATGAAAGGTGCAGACACTTTGTGGATAATCCAGAGGTTTATTCTTCGATTCCCATTGCCACGTGGAGATTGAGCTTGGTCGTACCCAGCCCTGACCTGGGCCCTGGGCCGCCTGCCTTTCCCCATAGCCAGAGCTGGGGATCAAAGATCAGACTTTCCCTGAGGGTGTTGCATCAAGGCAGAGAGGCCAACCTCTCTTTCCCTAGGACGCGTGGATCCTGTACTTGGCAGATAACCAGAAAGAGGAGGGGGTTTAACTTGCCCCTTCACCCAGGGTTCCCTTTGTCCAGGTTGGTGAGCATGGTAGAAAGGCCACCCTCCTGAGGGGTGCTCTCCGTCCACCGCCTGCCCATTTCCTTTAGGGCCACCTGTTCCACCCAGCCCCGACCCTGGGGCCACAGCCTTGCTCGCAGATCCCTGAAGGTGTCTGCCAGGGCCCGCCGGGGCTCCTGCCTGAGAAGGCAGTACAGCACGGGGTTGAGGCAGCTGTTGGTGTGCGCCAGGCAGGTGGTGACGGGAAAGACATAGGTGTGGACGGTGTAGAAAGTGCTGTCCCAGGGCACCAGGTCAAACTTCACCAGGACACCCCAGAGCGTGACCACATGGTTGGGGAACCAGCAGAGGAAGAAGGAGGCCAGAAGGATGCGGATGGAGTGGGCCACGCCCCTGCTGTCCTGCCATCGCCGCCGCCGCCGCCTCAGGAAGGCCAGCAGCAGCAGGTAGCTGGTGGTGATGATGCTCAGTGGCACCATAAAGGCCAGGACCACCCTCTGCAGCTGGTAGGCCCCCAGCCAATACCTGCTGGGGAAACGCAGCAGGCACAGGCGCACGCCACTCACCTCGCCCTCGGCCCCAAAGACAGCTGTGGGCACCGTCACCAGAGAAGCTGCCACCCACATGGCCAGGGTGGCTACACGGGCCCAGAAGAGCGAGAGGTGGGTGCCTGGCCCTGCAGCCATGGCCACCACCCAGTACCGGGCGACACTCAACGCTGTGATGAGGAAGATGCTGGCGTAGATGTTGAGGACGGTGGCCGTTAGGACCATCTTGCAGAGGGCACCTCCGAAGGGCCAGTGGAAGTCCAGTGCCGACTCGGCTGCCCAGAAGGGGAGGGTGAGTGCCAGCCCCAGGTCTGCCAGAGCCAGGTTGAAGACGAAAGTGTCAGAAGGTGGGCAAGGGGCTCGCTGAGCACAGTTACCCAGCACCCACGGCACGGCCAAATTTCCCAGCAAGCCGACAGCCCCCACAAGCCCATAGGCCAGGGCAACCGAGACCCTCAGGGCTAGGAATCCAACAGGCATCGTGGCATCAGCAGCACTCAGCACGCTGCCTCCAGAAGCGTTGACCCAGAAAGCGGGCAGGGGGGCAGAGGTGTTGGGCGTGGGCATCGCAGGGCATCCGACATCAGTGGTGCTGGGCAGAGGGGCCAGTGAGTGCCTTACCAGCCTGGCAGGGGGCACCTAAGGCGTTCAGCAGGACACTGGATCAGAGCGCTTGACTGCTGCTCTCAGGGCCTCTGGCTGCCTGGAGACCCAGCCCACGCCCACACCTAAGGGGGCGGGCTGTGGACAACAGGACAGCCTTCTTCTCTGTTGGTCTTGGTGGTGGGTGGGGCAGGTGAGGGAGAGGTGAACATTGGCACAAACGTGTGTGTGCATGTGTGCCTGTGTGTGCATGCATGTGTGCGTCTCTGTGTGTAGAGCCCCATGTGAAAGAGTGGGAAGGGGGGAGGGAGAATGATCCTGCTACGGAGGGCAGCCCCACACCTCCGCTTCGGGGAGAGGCCACAAATACCCCACCTCAGGGGTGACAGGAACTGAGTTGGAGCCCCCCTCTACTCCGTCTGGTGTTCAGGGGCCCCCTTCTCTGCAGCAAATGTTCCCTTGGGGCCTGGAGGAAGGGGCCTGGGAGTGTGCACAGAGGCAGAGAATCAGAATAGGATCTGAGAGAAAGAGGAGAGGTTCTGGAGTCCCAGGGCTGCTCCCTGCTGGCTGTGTGACTGTGGGTGAATTACTTTACTCTCCTGAGCCTCAGTTTCCTCGCTTAAAATTTACAGAATGGGTGTGACAAAATGAGAGAACACCTGTGAAAAAGCCCCTTGTTCATGGCTATTTGCGTGAATGTGAATGATTACTATTTCAAAGGAAAAGTTGGGGGCATCTGTGGCAGGAGGGAGCAAGTGACTCCCTTCTTATAATGAGCAGCTCTGATCATCGTGCCTGGGGAACAATGCCAACTAAAACAGGTTGGAATTCACTGCAGCAGCCAGTGACCTTGAGGTTGAGGGCAGGGAGGAAAAGGGGAGAGGAAGTCACAGCTTCCTGTTCCCTCCCCACTGGAGCCGATGAGGACCTGAGCAGGCCTGGGGCATGCCCTCAGGCCTCTCCCTGCTAAGCAGTCCTGCTGACCTCTCACTCCCACGGCCATTTCACCCTTCCCTGGTCTAATCTGTGGAGGCAGAGATCAGCGGTAACCCCCACTGTCTCCTCCAACCCCCAAACCCCATTTCAGAGCTGTGGATGCTGAGAAACACCCTTACGATGCCTCATCCTGTCTCCCCACGATCTCAGTGCTAAATGGGGTGCGTGCTTCAGTGGCTCCTCGCCTTTTGTGCCTGTATCCTTACCCGTTGCAGAATTTGCTGTGATGGGGGTGAGGGGTAGGAAGAATGAGGCTTTTGCAAAAATATTCAACCACCTTCTTGCCCTCTGCCTGCGAATTAAGATGTTTGACGTTCAGTTTCCTTGAGTGCTGGGGGAGGAAAGGGACCCTTTCAGGATAATCAGCAGCGGGTTTGATGAACCCTGTAGGAGAGACCCAGGGGTGAAAGAGATTCAGAATGGGTGCCCAGATGTTTGGGTTCGCTGGCAAGGGGTGGATGTGAAGGGAGTGTCCAGCCCAAGTTCAGGTGAGCCCCAGGGGCCGCCTCCCAGCCTCACGACTGGCCCTGTGTGACTTGTTAATCACTGCCTCCTTCACAACTGCTTTTCAGCATCCAGCATCACCATGCTGATCTGGCAGCCACCATATCTTTCAATGCGTGGGACCTATTGTCCCTTGACTTGGAAAACAGAAGCTGGGTCAATTTCAGGGCTCTGCTTTCCATTTGAAATATCCGGTCCTCTGGTCATTTCTTTCTTTTTTTTTTTTTTTTACCTTTATGTGTTTCTAATCTAAATCCTTTCCCTTGGTCTGAGACTAGCAACACTCCCTTGTGGTTATATAGAGAGGTGGTGCCACCAGCTGACTGAGTTTAAGAACTTCCCTTTGGGCCCTTTCATTTTAGTGTCTTGTTAGTTCCCTCCTTGATCCATCCACTCATTCACGAATCACAGCATCTCTTGAACACTTACTATGTGTCAGGCATTGTGCTAGACGTTGGGGAGACAAAAACATTACATGATCCCTCTCCTCAGGAAATACAGTAAGCTCTTTGAGGTGGGTGGAATCCTTTACATCATTTTGTTCAACTCCTCATTTTATAGAGAGTGAAAGTGACTTGCCCAAGGGCACCAGGAAGTAGTGTCAGAGTCAGGATTTGAGATAAAATCTTCTGACTGCTAGACTCTAGCTCTTTCCAATCCATCACAAAACCCTTTGGGCATTTCTTTCCACCTCTAATCTCTTTCTAGAGTGCCAGACCCTGTCCCTAGGAAGCCCCACGGAAAACAGCAGCAGGATATGCACAGAGGGATAGTGACAATTCCGCTGTCAGTGGTCTTCACCCACAACTCCTGAGAGAGGAGGAGGAACTGGATTCAATAAAAATTATTTTTCCGTCTCTCATGTTCATATTACCCTCCAGAGCCATTCTTTTCCAGCCCCCTTTTCAATCTCAGAATCCAGGGATTCTGCAGTGGTAGATCACAGAGTCTCCCTTCCATAAAAGGGACTTGTAACATCTGGGCCTTCCCCTTAGTCACCTGAACACCCTCCCCTTGTGCAGTCCACGTGTCTTTTCAACCCCACATCCCTGTCCTGCACTCCAAAGCCTAGGAAAGAAGAACTGGGGGAGAAGGAGGATAGGACTGAGCTATCCCTCCACAGAGCATAAAGAGAATGGATCTTTGCCCAAAAACATAAAGAGAAGGAATCTTTGCATCTGTATTTACGGTGGAGGCAGAGACTTAGCGACTGAACTAAAGCGAACAGAGACTGCTTGGAGGACTGCCGAGTGGCCGAAGTAGGAGCGTGCGTTCTAAGTCACTTCTGTCACGTCCGACTCTGCAACCCTGTGGACTCTAGCCCGCCAGGCTCCTCTGTCCATGGGATTTTCTGGGCAAGGATACTGAAGTGGGTTGCCATGCCCTCCTCCAGGGCATCTTTCCAACCCAGGGATTGGACCCACGTCTCTTATGTCTCCTGCATTGGCAGGTGGGTTCTTCACCAAACTTCTGAACCAATCTCTGTCGCTCTCTCTCAACTTTATTTTTTTTCCCCAAGGCAAGGGATTATTTTTTCCTCTCAACTTTGTATTTTGGCATAGCTTTATATTTACAGAAAAATTACAAAAGCAGAGATGGTGATCCACCGCTTATTTTCCATATTAAGATGAAGCTGCTAGAGCATCAAAAATAAAAAATAAAAATCTTAGAGATAAATCTGACAAGAGGTGTACAGTACTGATATATTGAAAACTATAAATGACTGCTGAGAGAAATTTAGATTTTAATAAATGGATAGAGAGGCATACTGTGCTCATGAGTTTGAAGACTCAATAATAAGACGTCAATTCTCCTCATAATGGGTCTGTAGATTCAATGCAATTCTAGTCAAAATTCTAGCAGCTTTTTCAAAGAGAAACTGACAAGTTGATTCTAAAATTCATGTGGAAAAGCAAATAGCCAAATGATTTTGTAAAAGAGCCAAAACAATTTAGTATAAAGATAATAAAATTGGAGTAGTCATGTACCCAATTCCAAGACTTACTATAAAGCTGCAGTAGTCAAGACAACGTGGTATCAGCAAAAGGTTAGACATACAAATCCACGGAGCTGAGAGTCTTGAAATAGGCCCACACGTTTACAGTCAACTGATTTTTGCCAAAAGTGCAAAGGCAACTCACTGAAGAACAATAGTCTTTTCAACAACTGGTTCTATAACAACTGAATACTCACATTAAAAAGAGCGTGCGTGAGAGAACTTTGATCCCTACCTCTCACCAAGAACAAAGATTAACTCAAAAATGGATCATAGATCTTTAAGATCATAGATTTTTAAATATAAAGCCTAAAATGCCAAAACTTCTAAAAGAAAACAAAGGAGACATTTTTATGACCTTGGGTTAGGCAAAAAGTTCTTAGATACAACATCAAAAGCACAGTCTAACTGCAAAAAGTGAATAATTGGGCTTCATTGAAATGAAGAACTCTGCTCTTGGTTTTGTTTTTTTTTTCAGTTTATTTTTTATTGAAGTATACTTTATTTAAAATCAGAGTGTTTTTTTTTTTCTTTTGTCTCTTTTGAATTTGTTACAATGTTGCTTTTGTCTTAGCTCCCTGACCAGAGATTGAATTTGCACTCCCTGCTTTGGAAGGCAAAGTCTTAACCACTGGACAGCCAGGGAAGTGCCCTCTTGAAGTATACTTTATTTGCAATGTTGTGTTAGTTTCTGGTGTACAGCAAAGTGATTCAGCTATATTTAAAATATATATCCCTTTTCATATTCTCTCCCATTATGGTTTATTATTACAGGATATTGAATATAGTTCCCTGTGCTATACAGTAGAACCTTGTTTATCCATTCTATATATAATAGTTTGTATCTGCTAATCCCAAACTTCCAATCTATCCCTCCCCAACCCCTCTCCCTTGGCAACCACAAGCCTGGAACTTCTGGTCTTTGAAAAATACTGTTAAGAGAATGAACAGGTAAACCACAGACTAAGAAAACATTTGCAGATCACAGAACTTATAAAGAAACATGTCTAGAATATCTAAAGAATTCTCAAATTTTGATAATAAGAAAACCACCTTATTTTTTAAACAGGGTAAAGGATTTGAACAGATAGTTCATCAAAGAAGATATAGGGATAGCAAATAAACACATGAGAAGACACTCAACATCATTAGCCCCCAGGGAAATGCAAAGACTAACCACAGTGAGACAGTACTATTTTCTGATTAGAATGTCTCAAATGAAAAACAAAAACAAAAACAAAAATACTGATCATACCAACTGCTGGTGAAGAAGTAGGGTACCAAAACTTTCATACATTCCTGATAGGAATGTAAAATTGTATAATCACTTTGTAAAGCAATTTGGTATTTTCTAAAAAGTTAAACATGCACCTCATATGTCCTAGTCACTCTATTCCTAAGCATTTAACTCAAGAAGAATGAAAGTACATACTCACATGAAGTACACCAGTGTTCACAGCAGCTTTATTTGAAGTAGCTTAAAATAGGAAAGAACTCAAGTGGATAATCTAATTTTCCATGAGGTAAATGAGTAAATAGACGGTGGTGTTTTCGCACAATGGAATGCTGCTCAACAATGAAAAGGAAGGGATCACCGCTGTGGAATGGTAGAGCAGCAACCGTGGGGGGAAGAGCCCTGCTGACTGCCAGGCCAAGGCCGTCCCTTCCCCTTTGCCTCACAGAAGCACCTGTTCTTCCCCGCACATGTTCAGCATTCCAGGTTCATCTGCACTGCAGCCGAGTCCTGCCTGCCTAGCCTGCAGTCCTAGCAGTGCTCCTCTGAAAGAGGACAGCCTCATTGCTAACTCCATTTGCTCGGGACCAAGTTCACTCTAGAGCACCTCACACTGGGGGTCCCAGGCTGTGGCTCTGAGAATCCTAGACTTTCTGTCTTCTGAGGCCCCCCCACCTGAAAGATAGGTTTCCATGGCAGATGACAGGTGTTCATCTTCCTGAGAAAGGAATGGGGCAGATACTTCCACACGCATGTAGATGACCAGAGCCTCTTCCGGGGGTTACTGTTCTAAAACCCCCAAAAGTTTAAGTTTTCAGTAATGGACATATGTGTTAAGTCACTTCAGTCTTGTCCTACCCTTTGCGACCTTATGGACTGTAGCCTTCCAGTTTCCTCTGTCCGTGGGATTCTCCAGGCAAGAATACTGGAGTGGGTTGCCATGCCCTCCTCCAGGAGATCTTCCCGACCCAGGGATTGGACTTACCTCTCTTACGCCTCCTGCACGGGCAGGTGGGTTCTTTACTACTAATGTCACCTGGGAAGCCCCAGAAGTAGGAGACCCTAATCCAGATCTCTAACCTCACATCAGCCCAATCAGCCACCATCTCTACTCTTTCATGTGCCAGAATGAGAAGCCACTAAAAGTTTTTAATCTAAGCAATGACAGAATCACATCTATTTTTTGTCTATTGACAATGTGAAAGATCGTTTCAAAGAGGCCAAGAATGGCAGGAGAAGAAATATCAGTTAGAAGGCTTTTGTAAACAGGTGCTAAGATAGTTAGGAAGTAGAGGAGGGAAGGAATATGGATTATATTTAAGAAATAGAATTAATTGACTCGGGATGTAATAAGAAGAGGGAAGAAGGACTTCCCTGGTCGTCCTTCCACCACAGGAGACACAGGTTTGATTATGCTCAAAATCCTTCAAGCTAGGCTTCACCAGTCTGTGAACTGAGAACTTCCAGATGTACAAGATGGGTTTAGAAAAGGAAGAGAAACCAGAGATCAAATTGCCAACATTCGTTGGATCATAGAGAAAGCAAGGGATTACCAGAAAAATCTCTACTTCTGCTTCACTGACTACTATAAAGCCTTTAACTGTGTAGATCACAAAAAACTGTGGAAAATTCTTAAAGAGCCAGGAATACCTGACTACCTTACCTGTCTCCTGAGAAACTTGTATGTGGTTCAAGAAGCAACAGTTAGAACTGGACATGGAACAACTGACTGGTTCAAAACTGGGAAAGGAGTATGACAAGGCTGTATATTGTCACCCTGTTTATTTAACATATATGCAGAGTACATCAGGCAAACTGCCGAGCTGGATGAAGCACAAGCTGGAATCAAGATTGCCAGGAGAAATACCAACAACCTCAGATATGTAGATGATACCACTCTAATGGCAGAAAGTGAAGAGGAACTAAAGAGCCTCCTGATGAAGGTGAAAGAGGAGAGTGAAAAGTTGGCTTAAAATTCAACATTCCAAAAACTAAGATTATGGCATCTGGCCGTATCACTTCATGGAAAATAGATGGGGAAACAATGAAAAGAGTGACAGACTTTATTTCTTGGGCTCCTAAATCACTACAGATGGTGACTGCAGCCATGAAATTAAAAGATGCTTGCTTGCTCCTTGGAAGAAAAGCTATGACCAACCTGGGCAGCATATTAAAAAGCAGAGACATTAGTTTGCTAACATAGGTCTGTATAGTCAAAACTATCATTTTTCCAGTAGTCATGTATGGATGTGAGAATTGGACTCTAAAGAAAGCTGAGTGCCAAAGAATTGATGCTTTTGAATGTGGTGCTCGAGAAAACTCTTGAGAGTCCCTTGGACAGCAAGAAGATCAAACCAGTCAATCCTAAAGGAAATAAACCCGGAATATTCATTGGAAGGACTGATCCTGAAGCTGAAGATCCAATACTTTGGCCACCTGATGTGAAGAACCAACTCATTGGAAAAGATCCTGATGCTGGGAAAGATTAAAGACAAAAGGAGAAGAGGGTGGCAGAGGATGAGATGGCTAGATAGCATCATTGATTCAATTGACATGAATTTGAGCAAACTCCAGGAGCTAGTGAAGGACAGGGAAGACTGGCATGCTGCAGTCCATGAGCTCACAAATAATAGCAACTGAACAATGAACGACTGGAAACTAGATTCCACATACCTCATGGCGAGGCCAATAAAAAAAAGGAAGAAGAAAAGGGAGGAATTAGGTTGACTACTCGGCAATCTTGAGGAATTAAGTGAATGAAGGGTACATGATTGGATGGCTGGATACATGTATCACATTGGCATCAGAAAATACAGGAGGAAAACAAGGTTGAAAAATTTGTGAACCACTTGGGTACAGCAACCCTATATGCAGTTGGAAGAGTCTGGAAAGAGACCTGGTCTTGAAGATCTGAAATTAGATGTCTTCAGTAGAAGGTGGTCATGGGTAAGCCATAGAAGAAAAGGTCCAGTAGTTTTGTGACCGTGTTTGGTTGTTTTCATAGTATCCATGTCCCCTTCTTCCTTTTTTTTAAAAATAATTTTTAAAATGTATTTATTTTTGGCTGTGCTGCGTCTTCATTGCTACGAGGGCTTTTCTCTAGTTTTGTTAAGAGGTACTCTCTACTTGGGGTGCAGGTGCTTCTCATTGTGGTGGCTTCTCTTGTTGCAGAGCAAGGGCTCTAGAGTGCAGGGGCTTCAGTAGTTACAGCTCCAGGGCTCTAGAGCACAGGCTCAACAGCTGTGGAGCATCAGCTTAGTTGTTCCATGGCATGTGGAATCTTCCCGGGCCAGGGATCAAACCAGTGTCTCCTGCATTGGCAGGTAGACTCTTTACCACTGAGCCACCAGAGAAGCACCCCTCTTCCTTTCTAAAGAACTTAATTTTGTTCGTGTCCATTTCTTCTCAACAGAGCTCTCATGACTTGGAAGAAGCTAACTCCATCTTCAGCTCTAGGAGTGGATTCTGATAAGTTTGAGTCAATCACTATGTCACCATTCTCTTGAAGGTAACTGTTTCGAGTCAAGGATTGGACTTCCCTGATGGTGCAGTGGATAAGAATCTGCCTGCCAATACAGGAGACACAGGTTTGATCCCTAGTCCAGGAAGCTTCCTCAGGCTGAGGATCAACTAAGCCCATGGGCCGCAACTATTGAGCCAGAGCTCTGGTGCCTGCGAGCCTCAACCACTGAGCCCGAGTTCTGCAGCTACTGAAGCCGGTGTGCCTAGAGCCTGTGCTTCCCCAGAGGAGCCCATGTGCCGCAAGCAAGAGTAGCCCCTCCTCCCTGCAACTAGAGAAAGCCTGTGCAAAGCACAAAGACCCAGTGCAGCCAAATAAATACATAAAACTAAAAAAAACATTGAGTTAAAAAAGTCAAGGATTAAGCCTATCAACATCTGACATTATCCTGATGAGAGTTTCTAGTCCACAGGTTGGTCCAATCAGACTGAAGGTGGGGGGGGGGGAGGATTTTTCATTCTGATTGGCAGAGGGAATTTATTTCTCCTGTTGGATCTAAACATAGAAACATATGCCTCAGTTGGTGTTGGCTGTCATCCTGTTAGAATGAAGGAAGCCAGTTTAAGGACAAAGCCTTCCCACGGAGGCAGGCAGAGCAGAGAAGCTGGGCATATACCATCTTTGGACTTGTAGCTATAAGACAGGATACACTTATTATTGCTTGAGACATTTGAGCTAGTTTTTCTGTTACTTGTTATGAGAAGCATAACAAGTTGGTTTAAGCAGAAAGGAATGCAGGTATGTCAGTAAATATTATTTTTTATGACAGAAGGAACCAGAAATGTTCACTAAATGTATTGCTTACAGAAAGAGAGGGGCCTCCCTGGTGGCTCAATGGTAATGAATCTACCTGCCGACGGAGAAGACTTGGGTTTGACCCCTAGGTCAGGAAGACACCCTGGAGAAGGAGATCTTCAATATTCTTGTCTGGGAAATCCCATGGACAGAGGAGCCTGGTAGGCTACTGTCCATGGGGTTGCAAAAGAGTCGGATACAACTTAGTGACTAAATAACACAATAAGAGAGAGACATCTTGGTCAGATATTATCTCTATGGGCAAAGCAGACTGTAAATCTTCTAGCTACAGGGTTTGGGGAAACTAGTGTATTTTCAGAGGCATGCATAGATAGACATCATCCTTGGAAGATGATTACTCTTAGGAGACTGCTGTTGATTGAAGACTCTCTGACTTTGAGAAACGAGGGGTTGACACTGGACGATGTTCACTAAGGCAAGCTGTTCATTGATTCAACAGGTTAAAACAGGTTTTGATGGCTACATGTTACCTTGGCTTTTGTGGTGGTTGTGGTTTAGTCAGAGTCGTGTCCAACTCTTGTGACCCCATGGACAGTAGCCTGCTCTGCTCCTCAGTCCATGGGATTTCCCAGGCAAGAACACTGGAGTGTGTAGCCATTTCCTTCTCCAGGGTGTCTTCCTAACCCAGGGATCAAACCCAGGTCTCCTGAACTGCAGGTGGGTTTTTAACCAACTGGGCCACTGATGTGGTTGCAGAATAAAAAAATCAGTTTGGGTTTTTTTTTTTTTTTTTAATGTGTGTGTGTGTGTGAATTTCTTTTTCTAATTAGCAGGATGAAGTATTCCTCTTCCTGTTTAAGACCAATCTCTCCATCTGTGTTCTTAAGTCCTTCTCTTTCCAGATCCTGCTCCATCAGTCATTCTCTTCCTCTTAGTTTTTTTTTTTTTGTTTTTTGTTTTTTACAGTTCCTCTTTTATTGCAAGGAACCCTCATGAGTTGCTTCTAGTACTGAAACTTGTATCTAAGGACAGGTTGATGTTTATCATGCCAGAGTCCTGGGAAAATCCTCACTGTTTTGACTGCCTATTCCCACTTCTCTTTCCTTTCTCCGCTGCAGCTGGTGGGCACGTTGGCGTTAAAGAGTAGAGCCAAGAATGCATTTTTAGAGTTTCAGTAGATCTGAATGGATTCAGGTGGGATAATAGGAAGACAAAACAATACAGCCCTCAAGAGACGAGTTTTATTCCTTTTGCTTTTCATTTGGTTCCTGTTTCTGATTCTCTCAGCACATCTGCTCCGTTCTCTTGCTTCTCTTTGCAGATCAGCTGCATCTTACACCTTTTAGAAAATAAGTACCCAGACATCTGATGTAATCACTAGAGGAAAAACACAATTACAAAAAACTTCTTAATTAAAAGGGAGAAAATAGAAGGTATCCTCCAGTATATCAACACCGTACATTGGTCAAGTCCTCAGACTTGTTTCACATCCCTCAGCTCAGTAAGCCGGTGTTGTAGGGTAAGCCCTGGATTGATACTACAGGGGTACCCACGGCTGGGTGACTGTGTGTTTGAACACGATTGAATTTCCAGCACCAGTTTGCTGACACATCCTTACAAGTAGAGAGCGTGCCTTAGTCAAAACATTTGATTACATCGTTTTTGCTTGTTGGGAAGTTTTCCTTTTAACACTGATCTTCGGATTACCCCTGAGATAGACACTGATGAAAACTTTCTCCATAGAATTGAACTAAAATATTTCTTTTCTGCCATTACCCTCTTTACTTGGGATTAAGCATTGCTGGAGAGGTCAAGATGCCTTGCTATGTTGATATGAGTCAAATTCAGGACCCAACAGTTCAGATCTGCTGTCTTTCTGGCAATTCAGTTCTTTAGTGGGTTGCCTCTCCTTTTTAAACACTTCTAAGTTTGTTTTAATGTTGTGATAGTTTTTTTCTTCTTCCTTTTGGTATTTTTTTCTTTTGACATAATTACTGATTTAGAGAAAGCTACAAGACTAGTACAAATAATTTCTGTATCCCCTTTACTCAGATTCCCCAAATGTTAACATTTTTTCACATTTGCTTTTAAATGTAACTAAATTACATCTAATTTTTTTTTCTGAACAATTTGGAAGTAAATTGCAGACCTGATGCTCCTTTACCTCTAAATTTTTCAGTGTGTTTCCTGAAAACAAGTATATGCTCTTATGTGACCACAGTACAATGATTAAAATCAGCAAATTAACAATGCTACAATAATCTTGAAACCTTGTTCAGTTGTTTCCAATTCTCCCCTTAATGTCTTTTTAGCAAAAGATATCTGAGATCATGCCTTACACCCAAGTGGCATGTCTCTTTAGTTTCCTTTAATCCAGAATAGTTCCACAGGCTTTGTCTTTCATGACATTTTTTTGCTATGTATTTTAAAAGAGTAAAAGCTATTTTGTATAACAATTTTCCACTTGGGTTTGTCTGCTATTTCCTTATAATTACACTCAGGTTGTGAAATTTTTGGCAGGAACTATGTGATGTGTTCATTTAACAGCATTGTATTAAGAGGTGCATGACATCTATCACTTGGATCATTTAGTTAAAAGTGGTGTTTGCTAGATTCCTCCGCTGCTGTAAACATACGTAAATGTAAACATATTATTTCCCTTTTGTGCCTAATAAGTATCTTGTGAGGAAATACCTTGAGACTATGTAAACATGCTGCTGCTACTCTCTTTGATACACTAGTTTTAGCATTCATTGATGATTCTTGTCTAACTCCATTGTTACTATCATAGTTGCCAAATGGTGATTTTGATGGTGGTTTTAAAGCCATGACCTTTTTCTGACAGTGGTTATTTCTCTAGGAAAATTAGTCCTGCAGGAATTTGTCGCCTGGTGGGAACCCAAGCTGGGAGAAGGCAATGGCACCCCACTCCAGTACTCTTGCCTGGAAAATCCCATGGACGGAGGAGCCTGGTAGGCTGCAGTCCATGGGGTCGCTAAGAGTCCAACACAACTGAGCGACTTCACTTTCACTTTTCACTTTCATGCACTGGTGGAGGAAATAGCAACCCACTCCAGTGTTCTTGCCTAGAGAATCCCATGGACGGCCAGGCCTGGTGGGCTGCCGTCTATGGGGTTGCACAGAGTCGGACATGACTGAAGCGACTTAGCAGCAGCAGGGGACCCAAGCCTGAATTTTGCCCGTCCCCTCTGCTGCTATTCTAATGGCTTTGTCCTTGGGCCCTTGATGAGGAACCACATTTGAGACGACACAATGTTTTACCTGCAAGTCCATTCATTATTATCCTATGAAAAGTCATGTTTTGGTGGGGGAAGTGTTGCGTTGACAAGTGTTTTTAAGCAAACCAGATGCTAGGGGTTTCCCCACCTCTTCTGGCTCTCCCAGGAATCCACATTCCAATTGTCAAGAGCCTAATCATGGCCACTCAGTGCATTAACTTTAGTCACAATAATCTAGTATGGCAAATAATTTGGTACGACCTAAAATATGACAAGAAAAGGTTAATCTTCCTCTACCTGGCCTTAAGTAGTTTCAGCCTACAGAGTGAAAGAGTTTTGTCTAACAGGATTACAAAAATGCAGTTTTTGGTTTTTCTTTTTCCTATGCCTTTCATCAGAGAAACCTGGAACAAAATGTTGATCTCTTTTGGGACTGTGCTTCTCCTAAGGCTCTAAAGAATAATAAGCGTGGAGTATAATCCTCCCATTCTGCTAACAGGGCCTCTGGGCTTTGCTGTCTCCTGGTTTGGCTTTGTCACTGCTGAATTCTCAGTCGGGAATGGGTTAACTGATACCAGCCAGTCACAGTTTCACCGAGGGTCTATGATTTGCAAACCCACTCTTTAAAAAATTTTTGTTTTGTTGAAGTATAGTTGATTTACAGTGTTGTGTTAATTTCTGCTGTACTGCAAAGTGATGTATAACATCAGTTATACATATATATATATATACACATTCTTTTTCATATTCTTTTCCGTATGGCCTATTGGATATTGAATCCACAGGATATTGAATATAAATTCCTGTGCTATACAGCAGGGCCTTGTTTATCCATCCTATATATAACAGTTTATATCTGTTAATCTCAAACTCTTAATGAATCCCTCCCCCATCCCTCTTTGGCAATCACAAGTCTGTTGTCTGTGAGTCTGTTTCTGTGTAAACCCACTCTTAGTCATCGACTTATTTCTCAATTATACAAATAGCCAAGGCTCACTGAAGCTAGCTCAAGTGAGGCGGAGGGAGGGGGAATCATAGTTTACTTATGTTTAAAAAGATTATTCTTTTATTTTTGTACCTGGCCGCACCAGGTCTTAGTTGTGGCACTCAGGATCTTCTGTCTTCATGGCATCATCTTAGATCTTTTAGTTGTGGGAACTAGTTCCTTGACCAGGGATTGAACCTGGGCCCCCTGCATGGGGAGTGAGAAATCTAGCTGCTGAATCAGCAGGGAAGTCCCAGGAATCATATTTTAAAACTACACTGGGAAACGTCCTGGCTATAAAGGACTTAGCAAAAGTTTAGCCAAGACTCAACAGAGGCTGAGCTGGGTCTAGACACTCTATTTCTTGAACAATTGCTCCACTCTTCTCTTTTTGACAGACTTCTCATTGTAAGAAGGCTTTTAGAGGTGATAACAGATTGTGTTATCTGCTACCTAAACTGTTTTTATAAGTGATAGCAGATTTCTTCATAGGAAATCTGTTTGGAAAAATTATTCAGAAGCACTTGAGGGAGGTTACACCCCAAAGGGTGCTGGTGAATATACTGGAGACCCTGTGAAAGCTCACTCTCCATCTTTTCTTTTTCCCCATCATTACTCCCACTGCTGTGGGTGAGGACATCAGGCCAGAATGGCAAGATCCAGTGTCCTCATTTTCCAATTTCGGGCTGATAAACGGAATCAGGGAGATACTCAGGAGGCAGGTATGGATGTGTACCACCGTTTTTTTTTTTTTTTTGACCATGCAGCAAACAGGAAGGAAAAATGACCTCAGCCTAACCTCTCTCACTTTAGAGAGATTTTTTTTCAATTAGCAATATCACAAAGTGCGATTGAATGAAGTGTAGAAAATCAGACTTGGTTGTATCAACAAAGAAATTTTCTTGGGGAAATTCTAAAAGAATTTTAAATAAGTAAACTGAGCATTTGACTTAAGGAACTAGGAAAAACATTAAATATTACCAAAAGGAGAATATAATGAATAAAAACAAAATTTTAGGGATTTCCCTGGTGCATTTCCAATGCAGGGGGTGTGGGTTTGATCCCTGATCCCACATGCCTCACGGCCAAGAAACAGAACATAAAACAGAAGCAATGTTTGTAACAAATTCAATAAAGACTTAAAAAAACCCTTTAATTTGCTATCAATGAATTGATGAACATATTGATGATTAAAACTAAATTATGGATTTTTCAAAAAGTTGAACAAATAGACAAGACCCTGGCAAGGATAGGGAAAATAAAAAGAAAAGAAAAAAGAACAGAAAGAAATAGTCATACAAATGAGATTAAAAGAATAAGAGACCTTTAATCAAATTTTATGCAAAACATTTTAAATTCTAGGTAAAATGGATGATTTTTAAATCAGTAAAACTAACTCAAGAAAAGTGAAAAGACAACCTATAGAATGGGGGAAAATGTTTGCAAGTCATATATCTGAAGGGACTTGGATTTATAATAAATAATGAACACTTACAACTTAACAATAAAAAGATAAATAACCCAATTTTAAAATGGGCAAAGGATTTCAGTAGGATTTTCTCCAAAGGGGTACAGAAATGTGAATATCTATAAACAGATGAGTGGATAAACAATGGTGGTATATCCATACAATGGAACAGTATTCGACCATAAAAAGGAATGAAGTACTGACACATGCTACAACATGGATGAATTGTGAGAACATTATACTAAGTGAAAAAAGCCAGACACAAATGGTCACAAATTCTGTGATTCCATTTATATAAAGTGCCAGAATAGGCAAATCCACAGAGACAGGATGTAGATTAGTGGTTCCCAGTAGCTGGCCAGAAGGGAAAATTGGAAGTGACTGCTTATGGAAGCAGAGTTGCTTTGTAGGTAATGAAAATGATCTGAAATTAGATAATGGTGATACTTGAAGAACTTTGTGAATATACTAAAAAACAATGAATTTTACCTGTAAGATACTCTTTCGAAAAGAGTAAATTTTTACAGTATGTAAATTATAGCTCAATTTTTAAAAAAAAGGAAAAAATAAACACAGTGTAATTTCAGTCATAATCCTACCAACATTGTGTTTTGGGGAGACAACACAAGGGGAAAACAACGTTTTTAAATCTGAAATTCATTTGTAAAAACACACCTGACAATGTAAGCAAAGGAATGTAGGAATATGGGCTTGCCCTAACAGATATTAATGTAGGCATAAAATTGTTATAACATTATAGTAAAAGAAAAAATTGATTCATGCAATAGAAAAGTGCAGAAATATGACACATATAATTTCATATATAATAAAGGTGGCATTTGTATGGAAAGGACATTTATTAAATGCTGAAGGAAAAACACTATTTATTTGACTTTCAAATGAATTTGTATTCTATTAATCCTATGAGATGGCTTCCCTGGTGGCTCAGTGGTAAAGAACCCGCCTGCTAACGCAGGAGAGGTGGGTTCTATTCCTCGGTGGGGAAGATCCCCTGCAGAAGGAAATGGCAACCCATTCCAGTATTCTTGCCTGGGAAATCCCAGAGACAGAGGAGCCTGGTGGGTTATAGTCCATGGGGTCACAAAGGGTTGGACACGACTTCGCGACTAAATAGCAATCCTACCACAATGTAAACGTATTTGAAAAATACCATTATACTTCATTTACTCAATCTAGAGACTCCTTGCTGCTCTAAGATCCCCTACATGCTGGTAATCTCTGGCTTTCAGAATCAACTCAGCCGGTATCCAAGGGCTTTCCGGATCCCGCCCGGCACTCGGCCAGTCCAGCCGTAAGTAGGCAGATCCACAACACGGTGTTTCATAACAAACGCTGGATCACTCCTCCAACCATCACCTGGAAGTTTAGTTTCCGTTTCTTTCAAATACCTGCGTGTAAGCTCCACCAAGTTCAGCATTCTGTCTTCTTCATCTTTGCTTATCACACAGTCCTATTCTATGTAATTGCCCGCGTGCCTACCCCGCCACATTATAACTAACAGAAAGGGAGGACCCGCGGCTGGTTTGTCATAATTTATATGCCTCGCTCTTAAAATGGGGCTAGGCGCACAGAAAAGAAGAAAAAAAAAAAAATTCTTCGAATAACCTTTGAGAGGAGGAATCGTTTCCATTTTCCTAAACATGTAACTGAAACGTAAAGTTCGTAAAAGTCGTGGGAAAGCACACTTCCAAGCCACAGGCTGGGACTCCACAGGAATGTTAGTGAATTTGGGGTAAAACCTGTTTAATTCCCTGACTCATGCGTATTGTCTTCTAGGCTACCAACTTGCCCACAGCAAAGATGAATTCTCCTTGCCCCAATTCTTCCTTAATATGAGGTTTAACAGCCATCTTTTTGAAGGGCAAGGCGCAAGCAGGAAGGTCAAACCCTAGAGGCTCCCACAACTCCAGATGCCTTGAAATCAGAGTCCAATAGGAATAGACGTTTACACCGGAACCGCTTTGCCTCACGACCGGAAGAGGCTCTGCGTAAGGGCGTTGGGGGCGGAAGTGACGGGAAGGTGGTAGTGGAGTAGTTGGCGGGTGGTTGATCAGACCCGGTCGCCATGTCCGCGGGGAGCGCGACACATCCTGGAGCCGGCGGGTAAAGCTTCGCGGGAGAGGGCATCTCAGGGAGCGTGGGGAGCAGGAGAGGCAGAGGGATCATGGGAAGCAGCGTATGGGTGGAAGGGCCCTGAGGTGGGAAGTGGACATACTGGAGGGCCGGACCTTTGGGGCGAAGGGTGGTGAGCAGGCCTGGAGTCCCTGGAAAAGGCTGGCGGGGATCAAAAAGAGGAGAAAAGCAGGGACTTCGGGAAGGCCGAACTAAGGGGGAGGCGGAAACGAGGACGTATGGGACAGAGTGGAATCTTAATAGGGATGACGGAGGAGAAAGGAAGTAGATTCTGGAACGAGGTTGGAAGAAGTATTTGGGGAAATGTTGCAGTAGTTCTAAGGAGAGACGGTAATTCCATTTTTGATAGGAGAGTCGAAATTGTAAATGCGTGTTAAGGTGTCGTAAGGGGAGAAAAATATAACTGAAAGCTTTGATGGGGCCTAATATTTTTTCTTTTACTTCCGTAGGCGCCGCAGCAAATGGGACCAACCAGCTCCAGCCCCTATTCTGTTTTTGCCACCGGCGACCCCAGGGGGGGAGGTTACCAGCAGTGGGGGAAGCCCGGGGGGCTCCACAGCTGCACCCTCTGGAGCCTTGGATGCTGCTGCTGCTGTGGCGGCCAAGATCAATGCCATGCTCATGGCCAAAGGAAAGCTGAAACCAACTCAGAATGCTGCTGAGAAGGTATTTGAAGTTGAGGGGACTCTGCTAATTGCAGTATTAATGGGGGTTATTTTGTAATCTCCCAATAATTTGGATGAATGAAAGAGAAAACAGAGATACAGTAATTAAAGATACTTATATTTGAAATGTATTTGATAATATCTTGTGATTTGTTTTTAGGAGGCAGTGTGATTGAATTTATTTCACTTAGTTCAGCTTAAGTTCTATGTATATGACAAGAATACTGGAGTGGGTTGCCATTGCCTTCTCCAGGAGATCTTCCTGACCCAGGGATTGAACCCTGGTCTCCCGCATTGTAGGCAGATCCTTTACTGTCTGAGCCACCAGGGAAGTCATAATTATCTAAAGCAGTGGTGTAGTATGTCTTTTGATAACATGTACGTTTTCCCTGAAGTCAGAAGAGAAATTCAGATAAATCGCGTGGTTTAAATTGTCGTGTCCAGTTAAAAAGCTGTAGATTCAGATATCTAATGACTGCCTAACTGAAGTGCAGTTAAACATCAACTAAAATGATTAATTGATATGTGAGTTGTTTTGCTGTTTTCATACAAATTAGGAAATTATTTGGTCGTTTTATAAAATCCCTGTTAAAATTAGAAGCTTACAGCTGAAATGGGTCTGAACTTTGAAGCCTTTATCTTGCTGCAGAATGCAAGAATTTTCCTACAGAACAAGGAGCACAGTTCTGTTTATATTGCTAGAATACAAGCTTTGCGGTCAGGGGGAAAAACAACCTTGCGACAAGTATGCAGTGGATTATTGTCACCAGTTTATAGATACGGGAACATTAGGTTCATGAATGGAAAGTTAACTTGTCTTAGACCTGTAAATGGTAGACGCAGATGTCTGACTTCAGTGTCACCTCAGACTCGGGGTGTTTAGCTTTTGTTTGGAGTTGGAGAATTCAGTTTGTTCCAAGACAGCCCATTCCGTTGTAGTTTTCATGTGAAAAACAATTATTTTGGTTTAATTAAAATTGCCTTCCTTGGTACCTGTGAAGAGTTCTGCTTAAAAACGCAATGCATGTGGTGATGGATATGTTAATTAGTGTGTTTGGTGGTAATTATTTCACACTGTGTGTGTATATATTTATATCAAAATGTAAAATTGTACACCTTAAATGTTTACAGTTTTGTCAGTTGGTACTTCAGTAAAGCTGGGTGGGCTGGGGGGAGAAAGGAAATGTAATTCCTCAGCCTTCCAGTTTGTCAATAGATAATATCTATCAGTAGGCCAGAAGCTGTGTGGATGTTTTAATGCTTGAGTTCTGTGGATTTGTTGAAAACTTGTAGTGAATTGGAAGTTTGTTATTCATTGTATTTTTTTGGTTTGAAGAGATCATGTGAGTCAATTGTTTCTTTGTAAAATCTAGAAGGAAATACTAAAAGCACATTGATGGAGATGGATGCTTGAATGTTAAAATTATTAATATTGACGTTACTCATTTAGACTTATTTTTTTCTTTTAAAAAAGTAATCTCTAAAATGGTAATTGAACCCAGCAGAAGGCAGCATGGTGCACAAATACTGGATTTAGAATCAGAATACCTACATATGAAACCTAGAATCCCCAGTTACTGGTTGTAAATTTCAGGATTTAGTTCCTTGGTTATGTTAGCCACATTAGTCGACGTGTGGATGGTGACACCCATATTGGACTGGCAAGTGGAAAACAGAGTTCTGTTGGACAACACTGATACGCACCTTTAAAGGCATAAGGATTCAGTGAGATAAGGTGTGTAAATGCATTCTGAAAGTCAGTAAAGGAAAAGAGAGATTGTGGAGTTTAGTGTGCTTCCACATTTTTAAAATCCCTAATGTGCAAATAAATAATCTGTATTTTACTTTCTTTGTGCTGTCCATGGCAACTAAGGGTTGGGGAAGGCTATCTTGAGGTTAAAGTTTTTGAGATAACACTCAAATTCAGCTATCTGGAGTTGCCTGTAGTTTATTTTAATTATTTTAGGGGGCCATGTCACGTAGCTTGTGGGATCTTAATTCCCCAACCTGGGATTAAACCCAGACCCTCAGCAGAGAAAGCTTGGCATCCTAACCACTAGACCACCAGGGAATTCCCTGTAGTTTATTTTTAAAATTTTTAAATTTTATTAACTTTAAAAAATTATAGTTGATTTACAAAGTTATGCTAATTTCTGCCGTACAGCATTTTTTGTTTTACTTTTTATTAAAGTGTAGTTGATTTTACATTGTTGTGGATTTGCCCATAGTTTAAATTGAGAGAGAACAGTCAGGTTTTAGAATCTTACTTGTCTTTTCATTCATTCTCTTTGTTCTTCCTTAAGAGAGTAATGGGATGTGAACTGGATACAATTGAAGGATTTCTGAGGTTTCTGTAGGAATAGAATTTTTTGTGTTGTGACCTAGTGTTGGCACACAGGCAGCTTTCTACTACACGGATGGGGTGTGCGCGTAGTTGGGCTCAGGTAGGTTGTGCATGGACTCTGCCCTATATTTTACTACACCTGTAGCTATCTAATTGAGCAGTAAAGCATCATAACTTGGCCTTTAATTTTCCTTTTGGAGATTGCAGCTTTTAGTCCATAGCGTTTCTGTAATCATATGGTCATAAAAATGCACACAGGGCCAAGGTTACAAAGATATCTAATGATGGCCTTCAAGTAAATTGACTGTATGTGGTGTCATTTTATGGAGGTTTTGTTTGCTTTCTTACTTTGTTGATGACGAATGACCAAGGAATATTTCCAGGTGTGTTTGCTAGGTGGAGGGGATCGGTAAGGAGTTAGTGGCACTTGGGAAAGTGTAGTTTTAAATTGAACAGCAAAGAGATTATTTCGTCATATGAACTTTTTAATGTAATTTCTCCTGTTACAGCTTCAGGCCCCTGGCAAAGGCCTAACTAGCAATAAAAGCAAGGATGACCTGGTTGTGGCTGAAGTAGAGATCAACGATGTGCCTCTCACATGTAGGAACTTGCTGACCCGAGGACAGACTCAAGATGAGGTATGGAGATGTTGGGCCTCTGTGGGGAAGGTGGTGGGTGGATGTAGTGTCAGAAAAACAAGGCCTTTAAACACAAACAGGAGTCAGATTTTTATTAGTGGTTTTGGGTCTGCAAAGTCAGGATCAGGTTTAACTGTGGAAGAACTTACTCGTGACAGTAAAGAAACAGATAGGGGTGAATTCCTTGAGTTAGCTTCAGTTAAAATTTCAGATACTAGGAGGGAACTCACTCCTACGTATTGATGGAGTGAATGAATGGGGGAAATCTATATCCTGCCGCCTGTCATTGAACTCAGTGAATTGCCCAATCATCTAATGCATTGTTTGCTTTTTAGATCAGCCGACTTAGTGGGGCTGCAGTGTCAACTCGAGGGAGGTTCATGACAACTGAGGAGAAGGCCAAAGTAGGACCAGGGTAAGTATGCATATCCTATACTTTGGGGAAGAGTTGGATATAGGACTCACAGTAGCTTCATATTAGTCATTTGTAGGGAATATGTGTACATGCTTGCTTGGTTAGTAGCTATACACACACGCATGTGCGCGCACTCATTTTATAGCAGAATTTGAGACATCTCGAAACAGATGTAAGAAGTATTGGCAGCTGTTTCTTTCCTCTTGCTGTTTGGTTTTTTACTTGACAATTAATGCTTTTACTGGAGGAAATAAATTAGACTAAACTGTGAGAGAAGACAGTAGTTGTTAATGTTTACTGTATATCTAAGTTTTTTTCTATGGAAATATTTCCCCCAACAAGTGGGTTCCTACTTTGTTATACTCTCCCTTTTAGAAAATTCCTTTTATCAGATTCCTTATTACCACTGTGATAATTATAGGTTGTAAGTTGTCCATATAAAGGTTTCATCTCAGTTTAGTTTCATTACTTCCATTATCCAGTTTTTGAGGGCAGGTATTCAGGCAGTGCAACATTTTTCATATTGGCTTAAACTTAATATAATTAGGAGGCAAAATTTGCTCTCTACCTCAAGCTAAGACTGTATTTTAACCTTGCATATGTGCTGGTTATTGTTTTAAACATTTTTTTCTTTAAACACAGTTATATTTTGCTGACAGCTTTTTATTAGTATGGTTGTTGATCACTTTATTGTTATAATCGCAATTTAAGTGAGTTTCTGGTTTTGATTTGTTATTTTTGGCTGTATTGGGTCTTTGTTGGACTTCAGTTGCAGCAAGCAGGAGCTACTCTTTGTTGTGGTGCGTGGGCCTCTCATTGTGGTGGCTTCTCATGCTGCGGAACGTGGGTTCTACGTGCGTGGGCTTCAGTAGTTGCTGCCCACCAGCTTCGTTGCTCTGCAGTGTGTGGCATCTTCCCAGACCAGGGATTGAACCCATGGCCTCTGTATTGGCAGGCATATTCTTAACCACTGAACCACCAAGTAACCCCATGTTATGTTAGAGGCTAAAGAGGCTTCTCAGTTGGGTGTGGACCTTTAAAGAAATATGCGTGTATGTATGTATATATATATGCCACCACTCTTGGCACATTAGGTTGGATAGCCAAGAGCCCTTTTGTCCATAACTTAATAGACGGCCAACAGAAAGAAATTCTGTTCTCAAACATTGGGTTATCCAGAAGACTAGAGATTAATGTTCATGAGCCTATAAGAGCATATTTGATCCCTGTGTGGCCCCATTTACTTTAAGCAGCCAGCAAAGTATTCATTTGCCAGCTATAAAACCATGTTCTTAGAAATTTAACTAGCAACAGGCATTTTCATGTATATGGTCTCCTTTACTTATTTAGAAACATTCGAGTGATACCAGATTAGGTTTGGTGACCCATTTGACACCTTTGGTTGTGACCAGCTTGCTATCATCATTTTAATATTTCTCTTTATAGGGATCGTCCATTGTATCTTCATGTTCAGGGCCAGACACGGGAATTAGTGGACAGTAAGTAATTGTTTTGACTCACATACTGCTTTTTGTGAGGAGCAAAGTATTACATGTAATAAGTTGGCAAACTGTTTGTTCCTGGTGGCTGTTTTAACTCTTCTTTATGAACTGCTCATGAATATATTTGGGTAGTCCATAAAATGGATTAAAAACACAAGTAACTGAGGATTGGCCTGTGTTTATCATTGTTGTTTATCTGTTTGTTCATTTCTTTAATGTAGTACCCTACTGTCTGTGTTTTTCCCTAGGAGCTGTAAACCGAATCAAAGAAATTATTACCAATGGGGTAGTCAAAGCTGCAACAGGGACAAGTCCAACTTTTAATGGTGCAACAGTCACTGTCTATCACCAGCCAGCACCCATTGCACAACTGTCTCCAGCTGTTAGCCAGAAGCCTCCCTTCCAGTCAGGGGTATGTTTTATGGAGAGATCATTAACAGTGTTATCATTTCTGTAAAAATGATATATGCCAAATACTATAGGGAGTATGAAGAAAAAAATAAAACCCTGAAGTTCCAACCTAAAAGTTTACCCTGTTGATAATCCTATTAATGGACCATTCAGGTTAGTGAACATCTGAACACACATCTCTTTATACTGATACATTCTAGATGTCAACTTTAAAAAAAAAATGCATAACATGAGAGTTGAGAGTTAAGTTTTATTTGGGCCAGTATGAAAACTGTAGCCTGGGAGATAGTGGCTCAAATCGTTCTCAGAGACTGTTCCAGAGAGATAGAGGGGAAGGACAGTATATATGTGATTTTGGTAAAGTGGGAGTACATGTAATTAAGCATGTTTATTTTTTAGGAAGTTCTTCTGGTTTCATAAAGCTTCTGCTAGTCACGAGAAATAGTCATCACCATGAAGGATTTTAGTGCTTTTCTAGGTACAAGGAGATGTAAAAATTAGACTCATAGAATCAGCTCTTGAGAATAGCTAGCTATTTGAAGACCTGTCCTGCCAGTTTTCTGGGAGCGCAAGAGTGCCTCATTTCTGTTTTCCACCCTGAACTCCTTTCAGAGGGTACTGAAGGTCAGCAGTGGCCGCAGCACATGATTTAATCCTTGCAGAGGGAGATGGCAAGCATACATGGCAAGTGCCGGTTTGTGGTTGACACAGAAAAGGGACTGATAGATCAAAGAGTACACATACTGTGCATTTTGAAGTTAGTGGTTTGGTTTAAATTAGTAAACTTAACTGGAGGACTAAGAAGGCTGAGTCTGATGAAGCAAGACTCTGCTGATACAATCCTCCTAGAAAAAAAGGGTTGGAGAGAGCAGCCCTCCGTGTGTTATAGAATATCACAGGGTTGACTGTATGACCCGACATTCTACTCCAGTTTTACAGGAGACTGTCTTTGCTATTTCTTATACAGTAAGTGGATATACTTACTCAGTATTGAATCTTGGGTTTTCACTTCTTAAGTAGATTTCACTGAACAGAGTTAGATGTTAATGTTGTAGGTATGTACGTGGAATATGTGGTTTGTGTTTAAATTAAGCAACTTGATAGGGTTTATTTTTTAGGTTCATGGTAGTAATTACAGGGCGGGTGGGGCGTCTTTATTCTGGAAGTGATTGAAAGTATCTGGAGGATTAAAGTATTTTGCCTAATAATTTTCATTTTTAGGATTTATTTATGTATTCTGTTTTAATTAGAGATATTCTGTTCTTCTGCAGATGCATTATGTTCAAGATAAATTATTCGTGGGTCTTGAACATGCTGTGCCCACTTTTAATGTCAAGGAGAAAGTGGAAGGTCCAGGCTGCACCTATTTGCAGCACATTCAGATTGAAACAGGTGCCAAAGTCTTCCTACGAGGGAAAGGCTCAGGCTGCATTGAGCCAGCATCTGGCCGAGAAGCTTTTGAACCTATGTACATTTACATCAGGTATGGATGGATAGAGCCAAGGATATTTGGATACTTGTCAGCTGATCAGTACAGGCAGAAGTGACTCAAGAGGAGCAAGAGAATATGAGCTTAATAAGTAGTAGCATTAGGAACTTAAGTAAATAATAGCAGTAATCGCTTTGTAATTAATAAAAACTGAAGTAGAGGTGTGATTGGATTTTTTAGTATTTACATCTTTGGGTTTTATAAGAGTCTGTGATCATTAAATGAGCTGCGGTAAGCTTGAAATAACTTTCATTTAAACCTATGACACTATTAATACATTTTAAAATAATTTTAGCGATCTTTAAATAGGTTTTGTTTGTATCAAGAAATACCGTTACTCAAAGAAGGAGAACATAACATTTATGGTAATGATATTAGTTACATCTTGAAGGGCTTAAGGACTCTTTTTGTGTTTCTGTTTTGTGATATTCAGAAACTTAGATTTGTGCTACATTGACTATACTGCATTTATAAAACAGCATACAAAGTGGAAGCAGAATTCTGTGTCTTTTTCTTTCTTTCAAATTTATTGGTTCTTACGTCTTTACAGTCATCCCAAACCAGAAGGCCTAGCTGCTGCCAAGAAGCTCTGTGAGAATCTCTTGCAAACAGTAAGTTATATTTATCTGTCTGAAACTCATTTAGAAGATCTACTGCCATCTTGGACTGTGTCTTAGCTATTTTTCTACCTGTATGAGTTTCCTAGGCCTCCCATATCAAATTCCCACAAACCAGATGACTTAAAACAACAGACCTTTATTCTCTCATAGTTCAGGAAGCCAGAAGTCCAAATTCAAGGTGTGGGCAAGCTTGGTTCCTTCTGAAGGCTCCGAGGGAGAATCCATTCCATTCCTCTCAACTAGCTTGTTAATAATTAACCTGCAGTCCTTGGCATTCTTTGCCTTGTGTCAGCCTGACTCTGCCTCCATCTTCACCTGGCTTTTCCTGTGTCTCTCTTATCTCCTCTCATAAGAAGGAGGAGATTGGATTTTACGGTCCACTCTAATCCAGCATGACTGCAACTTAACGATCTCCATCTGTAAAGACCTTGTTTCCAAATGAGGTCATATTCCAGTGTTCTTTGGCAGACATAAATTTGGTAGGGGGTTGAAACAACACTTCAAACTACTGCATTATTCCAGCAACTGATACTCTCTGTAAGGAAGTCAGACTCCCCTAGCCAGGGTCACTATTGACTTGCATTTCTTCTTCAGGAGCTATTTCAGTATGACATTTCCACTATATAGTATCATACAGTCTGAGTGTTGTCAGTTATTTAAATACCACTATTAATCCTGGTCAGGTTGTTTATGATCTGAATTCCAAATTTAATATTAGCTTTAGATGAGGTGGGTTGAGTTATCACAGTTGGAAGCCAGTCATCCTTTGCAGTATCCTTTGGGCTGCTTTGTCCATTCTGTTTATTCTATAATCAAATAACCAGAAGTTAAACTGTAGGTTTTTTTATAGCACCTAAAGGAAATCAGGTTCGAGGGGTTGAATATGTTCAATCTTGCATTATTTGGTAATTTAAGGAATTTGGTATCAGGTGTCTCAGGATGAAGCTGTTATTTCCTTTGCTTTTGTAAGGTAACGTGATTTACCAACCCTTGTCTCATATAACTTCCTTGACCAGTTCCTCATCTTTTTCTTTGTTGTTACTAAGTAGCAACAAAGTTGGACTTAGTAAGATCCTTACAATGAAGAACTGGATGGAAGAGGTAATAAACCTTCATTAAACCATGAGCTCCTTGAGAGCGAATTACCCTTATTGGTAATTCTTTTATTTATTATAAAAGAATGAATGGTTTCTCTACAGTTAAGCAGAAAACTTAGAAATATCTTAACTGCTTAATTTCTGTGGCTCTGTGAATGATTTTCTACCCTAGAATTGGGTCAGTTGGGGTGGGGGCTTAGGATGCTCCCCTCAAATTGCTTCCCTAATGCTGCAGACCCCAGTTCGATCCCTGGGTTGGGGAAGATCCCCTGGAGAAGGGAAAGGCTACCCACTCCAGTATCCTGGCCTGGAGAATTCCCATAGTCCATGGGGTTGCAAAGAGTCAGACATGACTGAGCGACTTTCACTTCACTTAGGGTGCTCCTGATGGTCTATGTCTCTTGTTCCCCAAACCTGTGTTAGTAATTTATTGGTGTGCCTCATTAGAATTAAAAGTGTGTGTGTGCTCAGTTGTGTCTGACCCTTGGTGATCCCATGGACTGCAGCCCACCAGACTCCTCTGTCCGTGGGATTCTGCCAGCAAGAATACTGGAGTAGGTTGCCATTTCTTCCTTCAGGGAATCTTTCTGACCCAGGGAATCTAACCCATGTCTTCTGCATTGGCAGGTGAATTCTTTACCACTGAATTACCTGGGAGGCCCCCAAATTTAGATTAAACAAGTCTAATAAATTTGATTGAAACATTGATAGAAATGTTTTGGCTTCTAATTTGCTTTGATCCTAGAATTATATATCCTTATATATACACTAAGTGAATAGAGTGTTCCATATTGATTTGTCTTCCCTTCACTTTTCAGGTTCATGCTGAATACTCTAGATTTGTGAATCAGATTAATACTGCTGTACCTTTACCAGGTGTGTATGTCTTGAAGTGGTAAAAAAATATTTTGGTAGTGATATTAATGAATAAAGTAAGATACTTGAAGTTAAAGTAACTGTGCCAGGGCACTAATAATATTCACTTTAACTTAGGGTAATTTGGAAAGCCATTTGTGCCTCAGTAGTTTTCTTCCCTAGAGATTAAGTTTAATATTCAGCTAAAATGTCTCATTCTGCTGCAGCTGATTAAACACTTTTTTTCTTCCCCCTCAGGCTATACACAACCCTCTGCTATAAGTAGTGTCCCTCCTCAGCCACCATATTATCCATCCAATGGCTATCAGTCTGGTTACCCTGTTGTTCCCCCTCCTCAGCAGCCAGTTCAACCTCCTTACGGAGTACCAAGTATAGTGCCACCAGCTGTTTCTTTGGCACCTGGAGTCTTGCCAGCATTACCCACTGGAGTTCCACCTGTGCCAACACAATACCCGATAACACAAGTGCAGCCTCCAGCTAGCACTGGACAGGTAGGATGCCTGGATATGAAATATGAGACCGTTGAATTAGGAGAAATTGGGGCAGGGACGGGGGGAAAGGTGGTGGTATTATTCAGAAGCAACTGGAATTCGAGGTGTTTCTTCCTGTGTTCTCACCATCGAACTACCTGAATACTTTGGAAAAAGTGTGTACATGTGTATATTTATCCTAAAGTTTACAATTTTATAACTTTTGCCACCAAATACTACTTTAGAGCACAAGTTGTTGAGCTTTTCACGAAAGGCTGGAAGATAAATATTTTAGGCTTCGTGGGCCATACAGTTTCTGCCATAAGTACTGCATTCTTGCTGTAGCGGAAAAGCCATCGCTACACGAGGAAATGGATGAGCATGACTATGTTCTAATAACTTGATTTACAAAAACAGATAGCCGGCCAGAATCATAGTTTACGTGTCCTGGGCTTTGCAGTGTTAAAGTTCTCATGGATTAGGGCTGGCATACCACACTCGTCTAAATGATTGGAACTGATTTGCTAATCTTAGAAGAAATATATCATATACAGGTGTTCTAGGCCAAGAGGTATGTGAGCTTTCTAAATGAAAGGATTATAAATGCTGGTATATATTTCTCAAGCTAGGAAAGTAGAATTTTAGAAAAAGAATAAATAGCCACCTCATTTAGATTATGTACCCTTCTTATAGGCAGGGGAAGGAGTGATGAAAGCATGGTAATGGATTTATGGCAGGTCCTCCTCTGTGGGCCTCTCATAGTGTACCCATGCCAGAGAAAACAGCCTCGAACCATTGCCCAGTCTCTTTACCTGTGGGCTGTGAGCACTGAAAGCGGTTGTACAGGGTGAAACCAAGAATGGGCTTATGAACTCAATTCTGTTTGTGGTCCCCTAGTCATAATTATTTTACCTTACATTTAGGCAGAGCTATAGTTCTGCAGCTTTGAGCCACATTCTCTCGTAATTGGGAAGCAATATAGCAGAATGGTTAAGAGTATGGGTTTGGAGAGAGACTGGCAGGGTCCATGATGCTTCCCCATTTTTGAGCTGTGTGATCTTGGCAGAGAACTTAATCTATCCAGGCTCTAGTTTTCCTTGTATATAAAATGGCATAATCATTATATCCCAGAGTTGCAAGGATTAAGTAAGCAGTCAGTAAATATTAGCTGTTATTAGTGAAAGTTTTGCTTTTAGAAGTGCTTGTTTTCTCTAATATATCTATCTTTTCCTTTTTGGAACAACCTCTTAAAACTATTATACTTGTTCTTGACATAGTTTATCCATGGAAATGATAGATGAAGTTGTACTTGCCACACAAGCCTTAGCAGCATTTTTGATCCAGAAAGAGCTAATTACATTGATGAAAGGGCCTTAAATAAGAGAATGTTCTTGCTTGAGAACTTCTGAACTAAGTAAGTGACTGGAGTGTCTGTTGTTTGTTCATGATCATGTTTGCTCCTGATGGCAAAAATGTGCAGCAGGTTTTTCCTGAGAGTTCAAAACATTGTAGTTTTTCAATTTCATGTTAGCTGCTGTGAAGGTAGGAAGACTAGGTGGTACTGTTACCAAATTTATACTTGAAGGAAACTTAGGACCAGAAGATGAAATATTTATATGTATCATATTGATCACAAGTATATTGTAAACATCCTTTAGTTAATTTGTTAGTTGGGCATTCTCACACTTTCCTCCTTGGTTTGTTTTGGTCCCAGAGTCCGATGAGTGGGCCTTTTATTCCTGCTGCTCCTGTCAAAACTGCCTTGCCTGCCGG
>NW_011494665.1:1302884-1346063 GCF_000754665.1 Bison bison bison
CCCCCCCCCAGCCCCAGCCCCCACTCCCAAGTCAACCCCAGGCACAGAAGAGGCGATTCACAGAGGAGCTACCAGATGAACGAGAATCTGGACTTCTTGGATACCAGGTTAAATAAAATATCCTATCTTACTTTTTTCATCTTACCTTACTGTATTCTCCCTTTAAAGAAAGATAAGTTCACATCTGTGTCAACTGTCCTCCCAATACTAGGATTTCTGCATTCTGGAATCCATTTAAGTAAGATATTTATCCTTAGGGATTAAGTTAAACCAAGATGATTCCTTTTGGGTGGGTTTTGTCTTTGGGTCAGTGTGATAAGAGAATACAAAGCTCTCCACCTGAGAGAAGTCTCCTATGACTAGCATCTGGAAGTTCTGTAGAATTCTGCACTTCCTCTTTATACAGCAGACTCTTGAAAGCCTCTTACAGCTTGTAGTGAAATGAGTAGGGAAGAACTGTTACTCTACCAATATATGGTTTGTATTTAAAACCTTGGCACTGTTCTTTTTCTCCCTGCTAAACAAGAGGGTGGTGTCATTCTCCAATTCCTACACCCCTGAAAAAGCGATAGCCAGAAATGCAGTGATTCTGTGCATGGATGTGATTATAAACTCATTCACTGATGAGTCTTTTTAGATTATTAAAATACGTAATTTTGGTACAGTCTTGTTTTATCCGGAGAAGTACTTTACCAGAATTCTCTGAAGCATTCTTTGAACCAAACATTCTTTGGAGCATTTTTGTAGTTTATAACTAGATTTATACAAACCAGTTAAGTCATAGATAATTGAAAACATAAAGACATAGCATAATGAAGCACAAAATCTCTGGCCAAGTCCCACAGAGAAAAGTGATAGTCTGTGCTCTGAGTATGGTTAACTCCAAATCCCAGAGAGCTATGTAGTACAGCTTACTGCAGTTGATCAGAAAGATGAGGCACTTGACAGTTACATTAAGGAGCTAAAGTCAATACAGCAGTTGTAGATTTGCTAATGCCACTGTATTTTTCTGCTCATAGCATGGACCCATTCATATGACTAATTTAGGTACAGGCTTCTCCAGTCAGAATGAGATTGAAGGTGCAGGATCGAAGCCGGCAAGTTCCTCAGGCAAAGAGCGAGAGAGGGACAGGTAAGTTAGTTGGAACATAATTATATGGATATGTTCAGATGCTATTTTTTTTTGCAACACTAATGTGAATAATGATTGTTGCTACGAGCACCGATGTTAAACTGAAATGAAATCATTTGGATCAAATAATCTCCTGTTCATTGTAATGGATGTGGTAATGGAAAATACGATGATATCCTTTACACAGTCTTAGAATCACTTATGGAGAAGGCAATGGCACCCCACTCCAGTACTCTTGCCTAGAAAATCCCATGGATGGAGGAGCCTGGTAGGTAGGCTGCAGTCCACGGGGTCGCTAAGAATCGGACATGACTGAGCGACTTCACTTTCACTTTTCACTTTCCTGCATTGGAGAAGGAAATGGCAGCCCACTCCAGTGTTTTGCCTGGAGAATCCCAGGGACGGGGGAGCTTGGTGGACTGCCGTCTATGGGGTCGCACAGAGTCGGACATGACTGAAGCGACTTAGCAGCAGCAGCAGAATCACTTACACTCAGCCTTGAATAGTTCAGTACTTGATTATTCAGGTATCTGCCTTTATTTTTTTTGTCTGTGTCTTAGCCGTTTTCCTAAGGATAGACAGTAAAAGAAGTATTACACAATCAAACCATTTTTGCTACTTAGAATCATAGAATATCATGGATGGAGGTACTTGAATGAGAGTCCAGCCTGCCACCCAGTGCTTGGATTCTCCTCTCCTATGTTATGTTAGCCTTCACAAGATGGAGCTGGTTTTTATCACAACAGTTCATTCTGTTTTTTTTTTCCATAAGAATATCATACTTTCTTTTTTTTTTCATACTTTAATTCTTGATGCATCGTTTTATAAACTGCCTAGAAATATGTACTGTGATTGGCAAATCCCATTAGTGGATATACCATGTTTTACAGTAGTTAAAAGTATACAAAGGCATATTCAAACAGAACAGTTGGGACAATTACTTTCAGGTCATGACAAAGATAATTTGCATTGGAAAGACCTTTTTTTTTTTCTTTTATTTTGAAGTATAGTTTATTTTTAATGTTGCATTAGTTTTAAGTGTACACAAAGTGATTCACTTGTTGTACATACATATCTTTTTTTTTTTTTCAGATTCTTTCCCCTTTGAGATTATTCCATAATGTTATATATAGTTCCCTATTACAACTTTAATTTATGTTTATTTACTCATTCTATTATAATCTTACAACTTTTGTTTTTGGCCACACTGCATGGCTTGTGAGATCTTAGTTCCCTGAGCAGGGGTTGAACCCAGGGCACTGGTAGTGAAAGTGTTGGGTCCTAGCCACTGGACTGCCAGGAAATTTCCTAATCTTACAACTTGATAATCGCTTGAAGAATATGGTGTCAGGTAGAAAGGGTTGAAATTAATGGTTAAAATGAACTTTTATTTGTAGATTATATTGTTATTCAACTTCTTATCTATTGGAAAGGTTGAATGTGTCTGAAAAATTATTTTTAACTTTTAACAGGCAGTTGATGCCTCCACCAGCCTTTCCAGTGACTGGAATAAAAACAGAGTCTGACGAAAGGAATGGGTCTGGGACTTTAACAGGGAGTCATGGTGAGTAAGGTGTAGCTGGGGGAGCAAGGAAATGGCTAAGACTGGTCTTAAGCTATTAGTTTTCTAATCTGATATTCATTCAGGTTGACTTATTCAGGTGTTTAATCCAACCTCTATAATCTGTTGGCTAATGAGAATACTTTTTTTTTTGTTTGTTTATAAGGACATCATATAGTTACACAGCCTTTTATTTTCAACCGACGTGTGTCTAGAAAAGAGTCAGTCGACTTACATTTTATACATAGCATCAGTGACATTTAGGAAAAAGTAATGATTGGTAGGTCATTTCAAAATTTTGTTGCCTTTGTTGTTTGAATACCTGGAGGTAACCTGATGCAGACTTAAAAGATTTTCGTGTTGGGAGCTGAGCTACCTCTCACCTTATATCTCTTACTTATTGGTTGGGAATGGTCAACCAGTTTCTTTTTTAAAATATTGCTTCTTAGTATCTCAGAACTCTAAATTTGGAGAGGTCTGTAAATGGGATTATTTTTTTGTTCTTTGCTTGTAGTCGTAAAAATGAACAGAAGAAAATACATTTTTTTCTTTTCTTCTTTTCTTTTAACTTTTTAAAGGTGAAATATTAGACTCCAGAGACTGACTTGCTAACTTTCCTTTCTTTTTTTTTCTTTTTTTTTTTTTTTTTTTTTTTTTTTTTTTTGTGTGTGTGTTTCTTTTTTCTTTCTCTGTTTTCTTACATGGTTCTGGTGGATTCCCATTTGCTGATGCTGGTGCTGTTTTTCGTGTGATCTTCAACGTTTTTGGGTGACCATTGACCCTGTGACCTCAAAATGGTGTCCAACTAACCACAATTAACATCTTTTTTTTAATTAACGAATTTATGGTATTATCTTTTTTTTTTTTTTTTTCTTCTTGGTGGGGAATGGGGTTGGGGTTACTTTTCTCTCTTCTAGATTATCCCGTCAAGAAAATGAAGACTACAGAGAAGGGGTTTGGCTTGGTGGCTTATGCTGCAGATTCATCTGACGAAGAGGAGGAACACGGAGGTCATAAAAATGCAAGTAGTTTTCCACAGGGCTGGAGTTTGGGATATCAGTATCCTTCATCACAGCCACGAGCTAAACAACAGATGCCATTCTGGATGGCTCCATAGGCAACGGTGGAGCAGAGATTTGAGCCTTGGTGACTCTCTAGCAATAATGCATGCATTTGATTTAATAAGACTCTGGGGCCTGTACGGGGAACCATCTTGGACTTTTGCAGAAGTCAGTGATGGGGGAAAAAAAAAAACAGTGATGAGTGTTCCCTTTTTTAAAGGGTTTCCATTCTTTAAAAAAAAAAATCCTTATTTCTGCAGTGGCATAGCATCTGTTAAAATTTACTTAGAATCACAAATTTGTCTCAAACTTTTTAACAGTTGGTGAAATGTGCTTGTTCAACAGGGTCATTTCAATATACCCTTGACCTGGTCCAGCCTTTTCCAAATGAATAGCCCCTATTCTGACATAAAGCAAGTTTTATTTGTATTTTACTACTGTGGTCAATTTTGATAATAACTGGTTCCAAACAAAGCCTTACTATTTATTAGTGGGTAAATGATTTTAAGACCATCCTTTCCTTTCAGTATTTAAATCTAAAAACTTCCTCATCTCTATTTCATTTTTTGGATTCTTTGTTTTGGAAAATGCAAATGCATTACTAATGCAGAACTGTTGGATATAGCTGAATCCTGGGATATTGAAGGTTTTTTTCCATTGGGATGAGTCAAAGCTGGTACCTTTCAGGCACTCTTGTCTCAGATAACCATTGCTGTTTTTACTGCCCGTCTAAGCTCCTTGTCTTCAACTGGGTCTGAGAAAATTACTTGATCAAAAGCTGGTCAGCACTCATCACAGAAGTGACATCCAGTGGTCTGTCTCTCTGAGAACTGATTGCAGCTGAAACTAGAGAGATTTGACTGCTTGGAGTAAATGGTGGACTTAGTGACTGAAATTGCAACTTGTCCTTTTTCTTGGCATTATAGGTTTTGCCAAAAGAACTTTTTTGTATCAAATATTGATGTGTGAAAGTGAAGGAGCTAGTCTGCTGAACCAGGAGTAGTTTGAGATACTGAACTGTCGTTTTTGCACATTTGAATACTTTGCAGACTGGCTTTGTATAAACGTATCCTCTGGTTTCCTATATGTTGTAAATATTTAGATCATAATTTCCTTATAAATAAATGTATAAATATTCTGTTTGTGGTTTCTTTGTTCTTTATTCCACAACCCATCCATATGTGAAAATTCATAACCTTTTTTACTCATGTGTTTTAGCCGCTCAGTGGTGTCTGACTTTTTGCAACCCTGTGGGCTGTAGCCTGCCAGGTTCCTATATCCATGGAATTCTCCAGGCAAGAATACTGGAGTGGGTAGCCATTCCCCTTTCCAGGGGATCTTCTTAACCCAGGGATTGAACCTGGGTCTCCCTCATTGCAGGCAGATTGTTTACCGTCTGAGCCACCAGGGAAGTCCCAACATAATGCTATTATAGCTCCATCAGAAAAATACATACTTAGACCCAAAAATTTGCATGTAGTTCCAAAAGTTTTATGACTGTACAAAGTAAACCCTTAAAAATTCAAATGAAAACAGGATTTTTATGATGGATATTTTTCACTTTCATATTGTTGTCCTCCTTTATTGAACATGGTTAAAGGTACTGAGTGAAGGAAGCATTTTTAAAGGAAATACAAATTATTCTTGGAAAAATCTGCTTCAAAAAGAAGGAAGGGTGCAAAAGTTGCAATAGAAAAATTCCCCAGTGTAGTTATTTGTGCTACCTACAGGTGAATATAGTTGATAACTCCTTCATCTGTGCTGTATTTAAGGCCACCTGAAAACTCTTGGATTATCATTTCCTGTGGGAAGGCATTATATTCCTTAAAAATTGTTTTTTAATTATAAATAGTTCACTTAACATTTGCTTAAAATATGTGCAGAAATCTGATTAGTCTAACTAGTTGTCTTTGAGACCTGATTGTCTCAAGTCATTTAAGAGCCCAATTCATTGCTCTTGTCCATTTGGGGAAAGTTTTCTTTTTCTGCTGTTAAGCCTTAAACTTGATCTTGGTCCTCTTTTGGGGAGGATTGGTGGGTGCTCGTTTCCTTTGTTTACCCATTATATTTGGCTAAATTTTTTTATATACAGTACTGGGTAAGTTAATTGTGTTAACGCCTTTGTGGGCTTGGGCCCTCAGCAGTGAGGCGCGGAACTGGGTTTGAGGACCTGGAGGGACGATGGCCCTCCCCGGAGGGGGTGTGGCCAGCTGCGGGCGTCACGGGGCCCGCCCCGCCCCTCCGGTCGGGACGCGGGCGCTGGTGGCGCCATCTTTCCCGGCTGCGGGAGGGGTCACAGGTCAGTGTCGGATCCTCGGCGCGGGTGAGGAGGACGAAGTAGGTGATCAGACCGGCCGAGACCTTCAAGTTCCGACCGGTAAGAGCAGCAGGAGAAGGCTGGCTCCTGAAACGGAAGGGTGGAGGGCCTGAAGGAGGGCCGGAGATGCAGCCGGGGGAGGGGGCCGCAGAGAGGAATGGGGAGGGGGCGGAACCTCCGGGTACCGCTGGCTGGAGAGGACCCTTGCGGCCTAAGGGGAGGTGTTCCTTTGGTCCTCAAACCTCCGCTTTCTCACTGGGCTCCTTCCTGCTGTGTCCCGGTTTGAAGATTTCTTTGTCTCTAGACTTTCTGGAAAATGTAATAATTCGGGAAACCTGTGATAAGTCATAAGACTGAACTATCGGGGAGGGAAGGTGATGGTGAGGATTTCTTCTACGGCCGCCAGAAAGGGAGCAGGAGTCATAGGCCAGCGTATGGGAAAGCAGGGCGCTGACTAGGACTGTCGTCACGGGTGCCTCCATCCTGGATTAAATATTTTCTTTTATTCTAGGTGCCTTTTCCTCGGGGTAGCCCGGGATTCTCCAAGAGGACAATGGATTCTGGGACTCGCCCAATTGGTAGCTGTAGCAGCCCTGCAGGGCTGTCTCGGGAATATAAACTAGTGATGCTGGGTGCTGGTGGTGTAGGGAAAAGTGGTAGGTGACGTTTTTCTTCCATCTTAACAAGAAATAAGAATGAAAAATGCTTACAACAAATGCCTTCCACCCAAATCAACTGGGAGACTGGCTAGCATGCAGTATTGATACTTAACAGTTCTTTCCATGGGTCATCTTTGTGTGGATTTTACCTTTCATTTCTTGTTTTAAAGCCATGACCATGCAGTTCATCAGCCACCGATTTCCAGAAGATCATGATCCTACCATTGGTAAGTCAGAGTATCACTTATGTTTTACAAATAAACCTCATAAAAGTTTCTTTGTGTCAGTTTTTGAAACAGTTTTAAACCATTTATATTTTGATCCTTTGTTGGTGCCTAAACAGACTTATTTAATAAGCCTATCATAGTGATTGCTAAGCAAAAGCTTAAGCTTTTTTCCTAGCTTAAGTCTTTATGTACATCAGCCATCTTAGTCTGTCTTTTATTGAACATTAATGGGACACTTTGTTATATTTTTATGGGTGGTATACCATGTTGCCAGGTTAAAGGAAAAATTTAAGGGCCACTTAACAGAAGCCTTTTGCTATCATTTTTCTAAGGGTCTGATTTGAGACTGACTCTGTAACTATGAGTCAGCTGGTTTGAACTTCCACAAAAGGAAGCAGAAAAACAAGTAGAGCCAGCCTGCTGAACTCTTTACAACCCAGACATCCAGAGCCTGGACTTACTTGTTCCACGAGAAGCGCGTCATTTACTTCCTTATACCTCAAGTTCATTACATAGCAAGGTCTTTCTTGTCTTTCACAGTCCTTAATGCTCAGTTGTTAGTAAAACAGAGAGTAAAAAGTAATTTTTTTTAAATTGCTATTCTCTGTAAACACTAAGTACATTACTGTTATTCCTGAACCATAAGGAGACAGGTTTGATTTTTAGGAATTATATCCCAGGATTATAGAAAACTTGTGATGGGAATGGGGAGGCACAGAAGGCCGGCTGTATTAGTTATGTTTTCAGGAGGTGACACTGTGTCGGGTCTCGAGAATTTCCATTGGGTCAAGCTAGTGAGTGTTCTGTGCTAACCCATCTTTGGATGTGGTCATTTTATATAGTAGGTGCTTTTGTGGCTTGGGGAAAATAGAAACAGTTCTTATTTTTTTCATGTACTATATTAAATTTAGAACATTGTTCACAAATTCACACTGTGGTGGGAATTTTAGAAACAAAATTAATTTAGGGCTTAGTATAATTTACTTAGAATTATCTTTTCCTGGGACTTTCCTGACGGTGCAGTCCAGTGGTTAAGACTGTTTCCATTCGAGGGGGCACAAGTTCCAACTCTGGTCAGGGAACTAAGATCCTGCAAGCAGCATGGTGGACCCCCCCCCCAAAAAAAAAAAAAAACTAAACTAAAACCTTGTCCCCTGAAAAAGTTCCCCTCCCCCCCACTCAGCTGCTCTTCTGACAATATTATCTGATTCAACAACAGATACTTTTTACCTATTGAGTTATGTGCCAAGCACTGTGTTAGGCCCTGGGGTTACAGTAGTGAGCAAAAAGATATGGGTGTCTGCTCTCATTTGTGCTTCCCTGGTGGCTCAGAGGGTAAAGCGTATGCTTGCAATGCAGGAGACCTGGGTTCGATCCCTGGGTCAGGAAGATCCCCTGGGGAACAAAATGGCAACCCACTCTAGTACTCTTGCCTGGAAAATCCCATGGGAGAAGCCTCTCATTTAGTTTCGAATTTAGTGCAAGTTTGTCTCAAACTTTGGCTGCTAAATCTAAGAAGAAAATCTTTATATTGTAACATGCACATATAAGTATACATTTGTATATATGTATATGTAATTAAAATACCATGAAACTCTATTTACCTCACTACTTACGTTGCACTTTTGTATTTCCTCTTTCATTTTAGATATCTCCTTGTTTATTTGAATGCTGGTCCTAACCCATTAAATTCATCCACAACTCACAAATACTGATGGGTGCATGACCTGTAGTTTGAAAATCATTGGTTTAGTAGGCCCTTCATCTTTGAGGAAGAGTCAGAAGCAGGGTTTCAAGAAAAACTGTTTGAAGGAAATACATCAGGGTGTAAGGAGCAAATGTTTGAATGGTGGAAATAGTGAGGCTTTTTTTCCAAAATTACCATAATAATATACATAAAGAAATAGCTCTCATAAAGGAGACATTTTGACTATATGGATTCTCTAGGAGACTCTGATATTTCTTTTTCCTGTATTAAAAATGAGCAGGAACTATAAATAAAGCTTTAATGAACTTTGTACCATTTAGGTTTTTTTTTTTAATCTGTAAAATGGAGTTAATACCACCTCACTGAATTATTGTCACTATTGAATGAGTTAATATATATAAATCACTTAATATAATGCTTAGTGTTTAATAACTGTTTATTAAATGGTGAAGTTTTATGGCCTAACACTTTTCAAAAAGATAAATCTCTGAGCTCTTTTTTAGTTTAGAATTGTAGGTGAAGTCTGAGAAGTTTAAGATATGAATAAACTTATGTCATGGCTTATGTGGAAGAAAAAAATTAGTTGAAGACCCAATTTACATATCTGAATGGATTTAGGGGCTGCTTTGAACATCTGGGCACTTAAAGAAACTTATGTGTAATCATCTTCTCCGTAAGATGAATTTCAGAATAAGTTTGCATATTCCTGCATTTATGAGTTGATAGTACTGCCTCTCTTCCCTCCTGTAGAAGACGCTTATAAAATCCGGATCCGTATTGATGATGAGCCTGCCAATCTGGACATTTTGGATACAGCTGGACAGGTATTAAATCTCAAAATGCTCTGAGTAAAGGCCTTTTCATGCTAGTAAAGGGGAGGGAAAGACTTAAGCAGAGAAGATCACTGGTTCATTTCTTTTAATTTTTCATGCACTCTGACTCAGGACAGCAGGTAACAAGCATCTCTCTTTGAACTAAATAGCTAAAGTATGTATGGTTTTAGCTTGTATCAGTACAGTAATGACCCTTGTTTCCCTCTAGGCAGAGTTTACAGCCATGCGGGATCAGTATATGAGGGCAGGAGAAGGGTTTATCATCTGTTACTCCATTACCGATCGTCGAAGTTTCCATGAAGTTCGGGAGTTTAAACAGCTTATTTATCGAGTTCGACGTACTGATGATACTCCTGTGGTTCTTGTGGGAAACAAGTCTGACCTAAAGCAGCTAAGACAGGTGAGGATAGACTAGAAAATGCTATATGTAATTGTGTGAGATTAGTCATTTGTGTTTCTTGGTTTATACATTTCTGTGCCTTAAAATGAAAATTTAAAATTAGCTTCTCCCCAGCCTGGAAAATGTCCCTATATCTTGCTATTATTTTGGGTAAAGTCTGGATTGTAGGAATCAGTTTACAGGACAAAATCCGCAGGTCACAAATCAGATGACAAATAGGATACACTTTAAGTGAGGCATCATGGACTACCCTGATGGCTCAGCCAGTAAAGAACCCACCTGAAATGCAGGAGACACAGGAAACGTGAGTTCGATCCGTGGGTTGGGGAGATCTCCTGGAGGAGGACATGGCTACCCACTCGAGTGTTCTTGCCTGGAAAATTCCATGGACAGAGGAGCCTAGCAGGCTATAGTCCAAAGGGTTGAAAAGAGACACAAGTGAGCATAAGCACAGATGGAGGTATCATGGGATTTTCATTTCCTAAAACCTCAGAAATAAGTCTCTTTATGTTGCAAAGAGAGAAACTTCGGCTTCAAAGTATACTTCCTGATGGTGAGGATTATGATCCCAGTAAAGGAAGAATAAGAGAAATTGTAGAGGATTTTAGAATGAGTGATACCCTTCAAATTAGCAGCAGTGTTTAAAATTTTGCTTTTTGGTATAGAGATGAAGGTGTAGTGAAAGGGGCATATTTGTCACCACTAGTGAAGGCAATGAATGGTACAAAATTTTTAGAAGTAATTGGATAGTTAAGTTCGTGATGTTTCTTGGTTGCTTCCTCTTCAGAATAATCTATACAGGGATTTATATATAAAATATTTGTTGCTAGGCTATTAATGGCAGCAAAAAATTGGAAAAAGGCTAAATGTCCAAAAGTAGGAGAAATTATGTTATATTCATAATTTGATATGTTGATTTCAGGTTCTTATGGTTTTCAGTATTGTAGCTTAATTATAACTTCTCATTGCCTTGTTATTTACTTTCTTGAAATGTATGAGGAAATTAAGATTGTATATTTGACATCTATAAATATTCCCTGTTCCAAAAAGTTACCTTTAAAATAGAGTAGAAATAGAATCACATAATTTGAAGATGGAAGGAGTCTTAGAAGTGAAATAATCCAGCCTCTCAACAATACAAATATCACTGTGCTCTGCTTGTTCATCTCCGGAGTTGGAGAGGTCTCTTCCTGTTACCTTCACTTTGGGGCGGCAGTTGTAATTATTTTCTACTGTTGTTGTTCAGTCGCTGAGTTTTGTCTGACACTGCGGTCCCGTGAACTGCAGCACACCAGGCTTCCCTGTCCTTCACTCTCTCCCAGTTTGCTCAAACTCATGGAACCACCGAGTTTCAGTGATGCCATCCAACCCTCTCATCCTCTGTCACCCCTTTCCCTCCTGCCCTCAATCTTTCCCAGCATCAGGGTCTTTTCCAGTGAATATACAGGGTTGATTTCCTTTAGGATTGACTGGTTTGATCTCCTTGCTATCCAAGGAACTCTCAAGAGTCTTCTCCAGCACCACAGCTAGAAAGCATCAATTCTTCAGCACCCAGCCTTCTTTATGGTCCAGCTCTCACATCCATACATGACTGCTAGAAAAACCATAGCTTTGACTATGTAGACTTTTGTTGGCAAAGTAATGTCTGTGCTTTTTAATATGCTGGCTAGCCTTGTCATAACTTTCCTTCTGAGGAGCAAGCATCTTTTAATTTCATGACTAAAGTCACTGTCTGCTGTGAATTTGGAACCCAAAAAATAAATCTGTCACTGTTTCCACTTTTTCCCCATCTATTTCCCGTGAAGTGATAGAACCAAATGCCATGATCTTAGTTTTTTGAATGTTAAGTTTTAAGCCAGCTTTTTCTCTCCTCTTTGACTTTCCTCAAGAGGCTCTTTAGTTCCTCTTCACTTTCTGCCATTAGAGTGGTATCATTTGCATATCTGAGGTTGTTGATATTTTTCCGGCAGTCTTGATTCCAGTTTGTGCTTCATCCAGTTTGGCATTTCGCTGATCTGCTCCACATATAAGTTAAATAAATAGTGTGACAGTATACAGCCTTGTCATACTTCTTTCCCAATTTTGAACCAGTCCGTTGTTCCATGTAAGGTCCTAACTGTTGCTTCTTGATCTGCGTACAGGTTTCTCAGGCGATAGGTAAGGTGGTCTGCTTTCCTGTCTCTTTAAGAATTTTCCACAGTTTGTTGTGATCCACAGAGTCAAAAAGGCTTTAGCGTGGTCAATGAAGCAGTTTTTCTGGAACTCACTTGCTTTTTTTATGATCTAACAGATGTTGGCAATTTGATCTCTGGTTCCTCTACCTTTTCTAAATCCAGCTTGTACATCTGGAAGTTCTTGATTCACGTACTGCTGAAGCCTAGCTTGAAGGATTTTAAGCATTACCTTGGTAGCATGTGAAATGTGCACAATTGTACAGTAGTTTGAACATTCTTTGTCACTTCCTTTCTTTGGGATTGGAATGAAAACTGACCTTTTCCAGTCCAGTGGCCACTGCTGAGTTTTCCAGATTTGTTGACATATGAGTGCAGCACTTTAACAATATTGTCTTTTAGGATTTAAAATAGCTCAGCTAAAATTCCACTATGCTATTACCACTATAAGTTTTCTCTTGTTTACATTTTTAAAGGTCACCAAAGAAGAAGGATTGGCTTTGGCCCGAGAATTCAGCTGCCCCTTTTTTGAGACATCTGCTGCATACCGCTACTACATCGATGATGTATTCCATGCCCTTGTCCGGGAGATTCGTAGGAAAGAAAAGGAGGCAGTACTGGCCATGGAGAAAAAATCTAAGCCCAAAAACAGTGTATGGAAGAGGCTAAAATCACCATTCCGGAAGAAGAAAGATTCAGTAACTTGAAGGAAAGATGTAAAATGTTTATCTGTGAACTGCAGTGCTTAATCAGAGCAGTCCAGTAATCTGCATTAGTGAGCGTGGTGCTTGTTCTTTCTCCTGTTATGACTGTTATTTTAAAAGTAACTGATGAAGGGGACATGCCCACTAGGAGATTTCAATGATGTGGTATTTAAAGGATTGTCTCTTAGCTAATTCTGATTTTATTAACCCAGTGGAGCACTGTCTACTTTTTAATTTGCCACATTAGAATTTGATCTACCAATGTTTTGGATTCTGTTGCTGACATTAATTAATGTAAGTTTTTTATGCCCAGGGGAATATGCATACCATATGTGTTTGACTAAGCTCACAAGAGGAATTTTTTGCCATGCACTATTCTGCACTCTCTTGCAGTCCCAACTGCAATTTCCTGGGAAGGACTTCTGTCTTTTCTATTCATGCTGTGCTTCCTGGAGACAGAACAAAAATCATATCGGGAAATCAGTTCTACAGAGATCAGTGCTAAAGTTCAGCCGATAGCTATGGAACTGACTCCTCTTGCAGATAGTGATGAGAATGGGGAAATCAGGCTGTATGTTTTTGCAGGAACTTGCTAGAAAAAGGTAGGATCAGAACAGTGCTCCCCAGAGGAGCCTGTCTTTTCTAAGTACACATTTGACCCAAATTCACTGGGATGAATGAGAACAAACAAGTAAAATGTAATGAAGCTTTCTTTATCCTACAGTGTTATCTTACTGTTCCTTTCAGGGTTATACCTTACTTTACCTTCAAAGGTAAACACTTTGGAAACCATTACTAGACTCTTGTTTAATCTAAATCCTTGGTTGGGATAGCCATTGCCTTGTACAGGTTTATTTTTTTCCCCAGAGATGCACTCACCAGTACACTTACATTAGTTGCTTCCTAGTGCTTTCCCCTCACTTCTCCATGCTCTCTACAAGAGCTAAGCCTGGCACAATGTTTTATAGGCCCTTCATCAGACTGACTGCATTTTCCATACAGAAGAGACTAATCAGGAGTTAGTAAAATTGTGTATGTGCCTCCTTGACATAGACAATCACTAGACTCAGTGTTCTAAGAAAGCCTGTGGCATTTCTGTTTAATGAGCCAATCTTGAAGCTTTAAAATTCCCATGTGTTGAGTTTCTCATTGAAGGTTTCTTTATAAGACCTTGCTAAGTACCCCTCAGGGTTTTGTCTGAGCCTTGACAAAGCTTAGCCTAAGAGAATACCACTTTGATAACTGCATAGTGGAAAAACTATCCTATCTTCTTGGGAAGAATCAGCTTTAAATATTGGTGGTGAGCTCTTTCTTTTAGAACCAGGATTATTTTGATACCTGAACTTGTTATGTGTGGAGATTAAGTCCAAAAGTGCTAAGAGTAATGTAGCAGATGTTGAACGTTAAATGTCACTGAAGCAGTGTTTGTGACCACTTTCAGAACATGACTTTGTGTAGCACCTTTTAAAAAGTACACAGCTCAACTTACTGTTTTCCACTTTTATTACCAACAGAAGGATGGGGTTTTTCCTTCCAATCAGTGGTATATGTTCTGGGTTTAAAGAAAAGTGATGATTGTAACTTTTTTAGCTGAGCAGTGATCCCTTTTGAAACTCCTGGAGATGTTTTTGCGACCAAATAAATCATGTTTTATGGTACTCAAGCCATCCAAAAGTGAAAGACACAGAATTTGAATCTATGCAGGACAAATATCTTAATGGAATCATAGCACTTTGGAGAACCACGGCAGAAGATAAGTACAGTGCAATTCTATGAGTAGTGTTTCACCACGTTTAAACTGGCTTAGAGCCTGTTGGGTTTACTGCCTTAGCTTCTCATTACTAATGACTTAGGGAATTGTTATTAGCATCAAGCAAGAAGTTCAGGACAGTCAAGGCAGCAGAGAATATTGCCAGAAAAAAAATCTTTAAGACAGGAATTTCTATTGTAGATAAGAAAAATAACAAATGAGTGTTTTTAAGACTATCAGTGTCATATATTTGATCATTGGAATAATTAGCCCATCAATTAGTATTGAGAATTCTGTTCATGGTGCTAAGTAGTTAGAGGGGTGTAATGTGTAGGTCATAGTTCTATTGTTAGTGATTATATAGTGTAAATAATTTATAAGCTCTAAATAGTCAGCTTTATCTAATTTGAGGGCATTAAAATCAATTACTGCCTGGAACTTTGAAGAGAGAAAAATTCAGGGATAGATAAGTTGAAAAGCACTGGAACTGTTTATGTCCATACCAGATTGGTAAATTACAAAATTTGGAAGCTGGTGTCTAGAATTAACTGTTTAGAATTCAAAAGGGGACATAATGTTTACCTTTGTGATCTATTAGCAAGAATTGGTCTACTGTAGTGTTTGGGGAGCAAAGGGAAGAAAAAATTTTCACTTATGCACTTGTTTCTGAAGACAGTTTGTATGACACAATACAAAACTTTTAAACAACTTATTGGGCCTTTCCTTTATTGACCTATGTGTGGGTAGAAATGTTTGGAATTGGTATACAGAGGTCATTTTGAGATTTTATATTCTGGAAAATATTGACTGAAAAAAGTTTTGAGTGTCTACCATGTACAGAACAGCTGTGTCAAGTACCCAGGAGCATGCCATGGAATGCCCCTTCATGCAAAGAGATTACCTCGGTGCTCACAAAGCTTGAGGGGCAAGGAGGGAGGTGGAGGTGCTGCGTCTAACGGCCTTGTCTCAGTGAGCTGAGGTCCCAGTTCCAGGCACCTCCTGGCTCTGATTCCTGACCTCAAACACTGTCCCCATCCTGGAGCAGGTAGACCAATGACACTTGGTATTTGGCCATGCCATTGGAGAAAGTGGGGTGCAGAGTGAACTGCTGCCTCCAGGTGCCTGAGGGACCCTCTTGAGACCCCAGCATCTCTGGGAAGAGGCAGAGGGATGAGGCAAAATTTTGTTTAAAAAAGAGCTTACCTCTTCAGTGAGAAGACAGAAAAAAGCATGTTTATTTTTTATTTTTTTATTTTTTTTTAGTAATACTCCATTGTGTATATGTACCACGGCTTTCTTATCCATTCATCTGCTGATGGACATCTAGGTTGCTTCCATGTCCTGGCTATTATAAACAGTGCTGCGATGAACATTGGGGTACACGTGTCTCTTTCCCTTCTGGTTTCCTCAGTGTGTATGCCCAGCAGTGGGATTGCTGGATCAAAGTAGTACTGCATTTGCCACTTGATCAAGGGTTAATTCAAGTTGTTTCAAGTATATAAGCTAAATGTGAGACAATGAGGAATAATCTTTTATGTGAAGGTCATTGCTTTTATCTCCACTACTCTAAATAGGCATCAGTGTTGGTAGAGAGGACTTAATTTAGACATTGAAAAAGTGAAAGTGTTAGTTGCTCAGTCTTGTTCGACTTTGTGACCCCATGGACTGTAGCCCACCAGGCTCCTCTGTCCTTGGATTTTTCCAGGGAAGAATACTGGAGTAGGTAGCCATTCCCTTCTCCAGGGGATCTTCCTGACCCAGGGATCAAACCTGAGTCTCCTGCATTGCAGGAAGATTCTTTACTGTCTGAGCCACCAGGGAAGCCCAGTTTAGACATTAGAGAAATATATTTTGTGTCCTCATTTAACACTTATTGAGTAGGTCAGTAACTATCAGAGTGTCCACTATTAAACGGGTGATGGAAGAGGAGCATTCCATATTCTAATGTAACTGCTTAGGATAGGCAGTGGAAGTACAGTTGAAATATTTATGGACAGTTATATGCACTAAGCCCTGTTTGCTTAGAGGTGTGAGGGTTTCTGATACAGTCAGAGGACTAAAAAGCTCCCGGCTCTGCAGCCTTGATAAAATTTGCATATACAAAACAACTAGAGATCAATCTTTAATAGATTACATGCTTCAAAGTGGGAGTGTTAACAAGGATTCAAAGGAAGGATTTACAATGGCCTGGCAGATCAGTGGAGTTGACTCTTTAAGGTGGAGGGGTCTTCCCTGGTGATCAAGTGGTTAAGGATCTGCCCCTGATGCAGGGTAACCGGGTTTGATCCCTGCTCAGGGAACTAAGATCCCACATTGCCATGGGGCAACTAAGACTGTGCTACAATTTAAGAAGCCCACGTGCCACAACAGAGATGCAAGACTGGGATTTCCCTGGTGGTCCAGTGGTTAGGAATCTGCCTGCCAAGGTAGGGGGCATGGGTTCCATCCTTGCTCTGGGAAGGTTCAACACGCTGTGGACAACTAAGTCCGTGTGCTACAACTATTGAGCTGGTGGACCCTAGAGCCCGTGCTGCACAATAAGAAGCCACTGCAATGAGTAGCCCCTGCTCACTGCAACTGGAGAAAACCTGTGAGCTGCAAAAAAACCCCAGCATGGCCAAATTTTTATTTTATTTATTTTTTTTTTTTTCCAAATTTTTAAAAAAATAAATGAGAAGGACTTCCTGGTGCTCCAGTGGCTAAAATATACGAGACTACTGTTCAGGGAACTAGATCTCACACGCTGCAACTAAAGATCCTGCATGCCTCAGCTAAGACCCAGTGCTGCCAAGTTAAAAAAAGTGAATGGAAGAGGAGACAGATTGAGGAGAGATTGCATTTGACCAGAATAGAATAATGAGATAACATCAGGTGTAGTTTCTGAAATTCCTTATTCCTGGTATTTATTACTTATTTAAGAAGAAATTGCTTATACAAGCTTAGTATGCTATTGAAAAATGATTGGCCACGTTGCACTTTTTCCAAACTTAATCTTGAGAAAGATGAGATAAATTTGAAGTCTTATTTTTAAAAGTCCTTATTAACACTGACAGGACACTTGGCTTTAAAAGATGGCTTAATACTGAAAACATTGGAGTTGATTTGTTCAGCTTCAAATTAAAATTTATTTTCAAATCTTTATTCTCACATTTCATTAGCTCAGCTGGAACTGAAACTCAGACGATAATGTCATACAGGGAAGTAGTTGGAAATCCTAGATTTATGACTGAAGATATCACTCACCCTATCTTCAAAGTATCTCTAAATGTTCTCATTGCACAAATTAATTTTGTCTTTCTTTCTCCCCACTAAGTATTGGCCATCAATAATTAGGTATAGCATGAATTAGAATAATTAGCAACTATATATTTTACTCAGAAGTTTTCAGTTTTTTTTCAGTGAAAGTTGGAAAATGAGTCTTGCTATTCCTTGCTGTTTTATTGGTTAACTGTTTCAATGGTGTGCTCTTCGCATGTTTGACTAGCCTACACCCATACCCATGAAGAAAGCTTATTGTCGTTTAGTTGCTAAGTCCTGCCTAACTCTTTGTGACACCATGAACTGTAGCCCGCCAGGCTCCTCTGTCCATGGGATTTCTCAGGCAAGAATACTGGAGTGGCTTGTCATTTCCTTCTCCGGGGGATCTTCCCAACTCAGGGATCAAACCCACATCTCCCGCATCTCCTGCACTGGCAGGTGGTGGATTCTTTACCACTGAGCCACCAGGGAAGCCCATGGAGAAAGCTGCTGCTGCTGCTAAATCGCTTCAGTCGTGTCCGACTCTGTGCGACCCCCTAGACGGCAGCCCACCAGGCTCCCCCGCCCCTGGGATTCTCCAGGCAAGAACACTGGAGTGGGTTGCCATTTCCTTCTCCAATGCATGAAAGTGAAAAGTGAAAGTGAAGTCGCTCAGTCGTGTCTGACTCCTAGCTACCCCATGGACTGCAGCCTGCCAGGCTCCTCCGTCCATGGGATTTTCCAGGCAAGAGTACTGGAGTAGGTTATGGAGAAAGCTAGAGCTGCCTTAACACTTGTCTACAGAAAGCACATTCTCCTTTAATGAGGAGTTGAATTGACTTGCCATCTGTTTGGCACCACTGTTTAGAAGTGAAGGACCTAGTAAGGCCTGCAGGAACCAGGATGGATTTTAATCTTTAGGAAAATGTGATCAGAAAGCATAAGGGAATCAACCCATCTATAGAGGCTTGCAGACCTATTTCTAGTCAGACCTGAGTGTGGCCATCTTCCTTAGGCTAAAGTAAGTTAGTTAACCTAACTAAAGACTCCTAACACAAAGTTTCTATTCCCAGCAGTTTACATTTGGTAGGGAAGACAAAGCAATCCGTAGGAAACATAAAAACAGAATTCCCTGGCAATCCAGTGATTGTGCTGTCACTGCCGAGGCCTCGGATTCATTCCCTGATTTGGGAACTAAGATCCCACAAGCCATGCAGCACAGCTCCAAAAAAAGAACAGAACAGTACAGTTAACTAATTTTTAAAAATTGCAAGATCTAGGATTAAATTGGTAGGTGGAATTAGGCCATGAAGATTACTCCAAAGGAGGAAAAGTGTGACTTGGGACAAAAAGTTGAGATGTGTCTGTAGGACAACTTCGATGCAGGATTCGAAACTAGAAAAGTCAAGACCACAGTGTCGTACATGGAATGAGCATAACAAAGCAAGCTTGGGGTTAAACAGTAAGAGGTGGGGTATAGCAAGAGCCCATAGGGCAGGGTGGAAAAATGTGGAGCCTAGTCTCAAGGGTGCATGATTTTCAAATATCTGTTTATTCAGGGTCAGAAACAATGGAGGGCTTCCCTGGTGGTCCAGTGGTTAAGAATCCACCTGCCAATGCAGGAGACACGGGTTAAATCTCTGACCTGGGAAGATCCTGCGTGCCGGAGAGAAACTAAGCCCATATGCCACAACTATTGAGCCTGTACTCTAGAGCCCGGGAACCACAGCTATTGAGCCTGTGCTCTAGAGCCCGGGAACTGCAACTACTGAGCCCACGTGCTGCAACTGCTGAAGCCCATGCAGCCTAGAGCCTGTGCTCAGCAAAAAGAGATGCCAACACAATGAGAAGGCTGAGCTCCAAAACTAGAGAGTAGCCCCTACTCCTTGCAACTAGAGAAAAGCCTGCACAGCAGTGAAGACTCAGCACAGCCAAAAAATCAATAAAATTATTTTAAAAAGAAAAGAAACAACTGGAGAGCTGTTTTATTTATTGTTTCTCATTTTCTCACTTTAGCCTCTGGAGATTTCAACTTCATAGCTTTCTGATAGGACCTGATAGGGTTAAAACAAAACCCTCCCAGGTGATTCTGATTGCAATTACCTAGCCATTCAGCCGTTCCTGGGTTAGGGATCACTGAACTGGATGATGTCCAAGTGTCTTGGGAGATCACTTGGGAGATCATAGGTTGTAGTTAACAGGTGTGGAAAATTGTGGCTCTATCTGTAACAACAGAACGGTGTGGGGATGGGGAGCAGCTGGGAGTAAGCAACAAGAAGGCTGCTCTAATAGTTAATGAGTAAGCAAACAAGGGCTTTGGCTGTGGAGACAAGCAAGAAAAATAAACTCATACCTTGTTATGAAGGAGACCACTGGAGAGCACAAAGGACTGTTAGGTCCTAATGTTCAGGTTATTTTGAAATCTCTGACCAACTTTCAAATATGAGTTGACCTGGGAAAAAAATTACTGAAATATTTTAGCTTTGTCTAATAGTCCTTGCTTTGAAAAGAGAAAATACGATGAGCAGCTTTTGGTTCAGTGTGTACATTCTGCAGCACACATGATTATATCATTAAGTCACCCAGTTTTTTGAACAAAAGCTGCTGGGGTGGGGACATGTGTCATTTCCTGCCCTTCCCAGAGCTGGTTATTGCTAGGTTTATTACAGTTTGCTCTGAGCCAGGAGAAAGTCTTCAGCTCCCAGAAATATCCCCACCAGATGCGTCTCTAATTTTCCTTGCAGAGGAGTGTGTAGGTAAAGTCCTGGAGGCAGAGAAACTTACAGTATATATGAAGGTGAGCCCAAATATGTGCTCAAATACAATGTAATCCAACATAAAAATTTCTGCTGGCCTCTGTGGAAGACACACATGCACATACAATTTAGTCAGAAATATCTTGCACAGTCCCACCCAGAACACTGAGGCTGCTCTTATTTTCATATCCTTAGACTCCTCAAGAGAGTATGTGGTTCTGGTTGCAGCTAAAATACATTTACCACCACAACCATCACACACACAAAAAAAACAACTGTCACAAAAACAACTCTAGACCAAACTTCTCTTGAAACTCTAACTCAGTAAATAGGAGGAAGAAGCAAGGGCTTTGTGTCTGCCTCCTAGACAATATTTTGTTCACTGCCTGTCTACCTTTATTGGACAAATCTTTACTGCATACAGCTCTTGGAGTCTCAGTTCTGTTCTTTGGGCACCTCCAGTTCTAAAATGTGGAATCTCCTCTGAGATTTGATCAAAGAGTGGGAGACTGGAGGGAAAGAGCAAATTAGCCAAGACGGCGGTGGTCAGGCTCTCTCGCCCCACGCCCTCTCGCTCTTGCCCCACGTTTTGTAAATAATGATTATGTAACAGCTGAGATCACTTACAGCACTGCGCACGCACATCACAAGGTGCTGGCTTGGCCACAGGCTACACTTGTTCTGTAAGCATATATAAGCTTCACCTGAGTCGCCCTCAGGGCTGCATTATAGCTGCATTATGGCGGTGAGGCTGCCCTTCAGCTGTGTCTGCTGGGTCAGCCACGGGAAGAGAGAATACAGGGTGTCTGCTGCTATGGCTGCTGTGCCAGTCAGGACAGAATAAACATGTTCGCAGGTCTTACAGCTCCTTGCACTTTCTTCCATCTTCTCTGCTCTAGCTTACCTACCCTGGGTTCAATGAACACTGTGCACAGTGAAATACAGTGAGACAATCGGCGTAGTTGGCAGGATAAGTGAGACAGAGAGTGAAAAGAGGTGAAGAACAAGCAGTATTTCAACCCCTTGGTGAACAATAATGTTTAAATATTAACTTGGAAAATGCCTAAAAATAGACTGATTTGGTGTGACTGAATGTAAATCATAAAAATGTCCAGTTTCATACAATAACAGATAAGCAACCCTCTAAACGGAGAAGGCAATGGCACCCCACTCCAGTACTCTTGCCTGGAAAATCCCATGGATGGAGGAGCCTGGTAGGCTGCAGTCCATGGGGTCGCTAAGAGTCGGACACAACTGAGCGACTTCACTTTCACTTTTCACTTTCCTGCATTGGAGAAGGAAATGGTAACCCACTCCAGTGTTCTTGCCTGGAGAATCCCAGGGACGGGGGAGCCTGGTGGGCTGCCGTCTATGGGGTCGCACAGAGTTGGACACGACTGAAGTGACTTAGCAGCAGCAGCAGCAACTCTCCAAAACACTTAAAAAAACTACAGTGTTTTTATTTTTTGGCTGTGCTGCACAGCATGTGGGATCTTAGTTCCTCTAGCACAGATTGAACCCACACTCTTTGCAGTGAAAGCTGGGAATCTTAATCACTGGACTACCAGAGAAATCCTAAAACATTCTTGAGGACATTGGCATCAAGAGCATGAATGAGCACAGCGACTTCCCTGGTGGGCCAGTGGCTGAGGCTCCATGCTGTGAATTCAGGGGACTCAGGTTCGATCCCTGGTCAGTGTCCTAGATCCCACATACTGCAACTAAAACCTGGCACAAATATGTTTTTTAAAAAAGTATGAGCACATTCTAATTTGTATCAGTTCCCGTAGCCTCTGTTTGCATCTTTCTTTGAAGTCTCTACCAGTACTGATAGTGGAAGAAAGAGATTCTGGGGTCAGAGGTCCACAGGGCGAATCCAGGATGCATGGCTTACGAATGGTGTAAGCCACTGGTAAAGTTGTTAAATGGGGACGATAGTAGCACATATCCAACAGGGTTGTTGGAAGGATTGAGTTTTAAATGTGTAAAGTGCTTAAAACAGTGCCCAGCATTGATAAGCATTTGATCATGTTAGCTTTTTTTGCTATTAAAAGAAAATGAGACCCTTCTTATGGCCTTGTCAGAGCTTTCCAATTAGATTGAGGTTTAACAGAACATTTGAGGTGAATTACCAGCTCCCCAGAACTGAACACAAAAGCAGCTAATGAATTACCGGGCTCTTATCGATTTATCTGTTAATACATCTATTCCTGGGCCTGCTGAGCCTTAAGACCCCCTCCAAGAGTTTGTTCTTGAATACCAAGCAGAGTTTTGAGCAATTCTTCCAGGTGTTCAGAAGATGTGTTTGACCTAATATGGTATTTGGCAAATGAGATACTCTCCAGTTCACTATCTTGTAAAAGTTACACTGAATAAGAATAGATATGTTTTCAGTTTTCCGAAAAATTATGCCCCATGGCTAAAACTTATGTTACTCTTGAATTACTTAAAGAGGACTTCCAGCACTAGGCTGTTCGTCTTTTCAAACCACTAGCTATAGGGAATGAATGAGATTAGAAGGTGAGGCACATGGTAGGTTAGGAACTCTTATCCAAGAGTTTGTTATAAGATCATAGGATAAAATACCTTGGAATGAAAGGTACTATAGGAACCTATGTAGGAATTCCTTGGTGGTCCAGTGGTTAGGATTCTGTTCTTTCACTGCGGAGAGCCTGCATTCAATCCCTGGATCAGGGAACTAAGATCCCACAAGCTGCACAGTGTGGCCAAACCCAAACTATGCGATGTTCTTTATTCATTGCCCACCCAGTAGCAATTCCTTCTTCCAAAGGAAATGACATTTTACTCAAGAATCTACCCATCTTCCATACTCAGTTCCAGGGCAGTACTAAATGGTCTGAAGATAATCCCATTGTCTTTGCTTGTGATTGGTTCAGAAATGACCAGGTGATACACTTTGGACCACCAAGATAAGAGGAAAGATAAGAGGAAAGAATAGATACAGGCTTCTGTGAATGATTGACCTTATTTTTCTAGGAGAGGTCCCAAGGCGATCTCCTGAAAGTGCTTCTATAAACATTATAAAAGCCTTACTAATGATTTTATGCCTTAAGCTAGCACTGAAAATCAGAATGGCCCTCAGAAAGAACCTGGGCCCTTCATAGTATTGGTGACTTTATTGTGTCAACTCTGAAGCTTAACTTGCCTTTGGACTTCCAGTTAGGTGAACTGATCCATTTCCTTAATGTTTAAGCCAGTTTGAATTGGGTTTCCTGTTAATTAAAGCCAAAAATATCTTGAGTGCCAAGATAATCTATCATTGTTATTATATCATCACGTTAGAAAAAAGTAATATACAAAATTACATAGCATGATTTGAATTATAAGGTTGTTAAATGGGAAGGACATGTGCCAAAATTAGTACTGTTTGCCTGTGGGTGAATTTTTTTCTGGTTCCTATGAACATATACTTTATGTATTTTCTAATACGCTTCTGAATAATGTACACAGGGAAGAAAATGCACAAGAAATAAGATTAAATGACAAAATGATTGTTAAGGTTTTGGAATCTTGACTTTTTCCCCTCTTCTCTATTTTCCAATGTTTTTATAATATGCTTATGATGTTAGTTTTATCATTTAAAAATGTTTTATAGTTTCACTGAAACTTGTTTTAAACTTTTTCTCTTGCTTCCTTCTTTCTTGCATGCACACACAGTGTTCCTTTTCTCAGTTTATAATTAAATATTTATTAGTGTAATTGATTGATTAATGCTTATCCTCTGCTAAGCTCAAATGCAGTACACTTGCTTATCAATGTCTTATATTCCCAGTACCTGTCATATGATAGAAACTCAGTTTAAAAAACTGTTTTGGGGGAGGGAGGCTCACAAGGGAGAGGATATATATGTATATAATTATGACTGATTCACATCGATGTGCGGAAGAGACCACCGTAACATCATAAAGCAATTATCCTCCAATAAAAATAATAGAGTCTTGACTAATGAATAAATCAGTCAGTCTACGCATTGCTTTTGATATATTTTCAGTTAAAGAGTCAGACTTATTCTCTGCACTAAAAACCATCAACCCTCACTCTGGTGGTTATTGTCTTAAATACTACATTTTAAGAAGAAAATAGGACAAAAAGGAAAGACTCTCAGTCTAGGACCACATCTTGGAAAACATGGTGTGTGTATGTGCGCGTGCGTGTGCACACGCATGTGCTCAGTTGTGTTCAATCCTTTGACCCCGTGGACTGAAGCCCACCAGACTCCTCTGTCCATGGAATTTTCGAAGCAAATATATTGGAGTGGGTTGCCATTTCCTGCTCCAGGGGGATCTTCCAGACTCAGGGATCAAACCCAACTCTCTTGCTTCTCTGGCACTGGCAGGCGGATTCTTTACCACTGCACCACCTATTGGAGTCTGAGTGTTCACACCATTCATAGTCATCCAGCTTCAAGAAAACCATGCTGAAGTCATCGGGCCTATTTAATGTGAATCAGTCTTTATTCCGCACTTGTGTGGTGCATTAACAAATTCAACATACAAGGTAGCATTACATATTGTAGGTTAGCATTACAGCATTATGCAGTTTCACACAATTCATGTTAGCTTTTTCGATTTTTTTCTTTTTTTAAAATTTGACACGTTTATTTTATTTTTTGAGTTTAATTTTTACAAGAGAAGACACAAGGTAAAGAAAGACGACCACATCGGAGAAGGATCACGGTGAGGGCAATGTCACTATTGTGGCCATAATAAAAGCTTCCCAAGAAAAAGGACTTGCATCGTTCCCTCTCCTGAGCAAGCCGCCCCTGTCCCATGAACCAGTCTGTTCTCATATCCCGAGCACCGCTCCTAAACGTGTACCTCTTGGCTGTGCTCCACTGAGATAAACTGAAGGAAGGACTAACTCATAAAGGGACTTTTTGTTATTAAGAAAAGCTCTTGCCTTCCCAAGGAATCAAGATATCAGCAGAGAAGGACTGACTCTTGGAAAATCAGAAGTGACCATTCCCTAACCTATTCCTGATCATGAGTGCCTTGTGTGAAAGCTAGAATGTAACTCTCTTGTCTTTCCACCGACTCTTAGGAGTAGGCATTCCTCCTCCACCCTTATCAGTTAGCTCTGGGAGGAACAAATGTGAAAGCCAAAGTCAGCTAAGAAACTTTGGGATGGCTGAGTCAAGGGCACGACGGATCAGGCCTGAGGTAGGAGGGAGGAACCTGGGACTGTCTGCCTCTTTGCCTTTTTCTGAGAAAGACACCGAGGCAGTTCCTAGGCTACAGAACTATGGGTCCCTCTCCTGCCACCTCCACCCACCGCTCAGTAGATGCAAAGAATAAAGTTACAAGGAGATGGGTAAGAGAGGAGTTGGGTGAGGCTGTTTTCCCAGACTTATGTCAGGAGGAGCTTCAGAGGCACACACAGCAGGGCAAAGACCACACTTTTCTCCACCTGTTGCTTTGCATTGTTTCTGGGAAGGAAACAAAAGCGGGTTGCTCAGCAGTTTCTGATCTTTAGACATTAAGGCGATGGAGAGGAACCATTTAAAATTTTTCCTAATGGGGCTTCAGAATGCTCCTGTCAGATTTACATTAAACTATCTCAAAATGCATTTTTAGAAAACAAAAATTATTTTTGTCTACGTATGATACAGTATTTACATTCCATGGAGTATTGGATAGAAACCAGTGATGTGAACCCAGCTGATGGTGAGATTGTGAGTCAGATTCTGGGGGTTGGGGGATGACAGGGACAAGAACAGAGAGTGGGCTCTGTGCCTGCTCAGAACTGCTCTGCACTGTCAAGAATCCAGGTTAAAGAGAAAAAAAGAAGAATGGGGTTGGGGGGGTCAGGGAACAGGTTGGTTTTAAATCCACAAGAGTTATGGAACGGCAGAGGCAACATCACCACTCTCTCCATAGAGACTCAGCTTTTCAACTCTTCTCAGAAGCAAGTCAGATAGTGATGTTCTTGTATGAATGTGAAATTTCTGTCTCTACTAATCTTTCAGGCCTTGGTTCAAGCTGCTGCTTATCTGAGTTCCTCTTCAGGCTGGCAAAAATATCTACTGCCTATCCGGGCTTACTTATCATCCATGGAGTCTCTGCCATCTGAAAAGTCTCAACTCTAGAGGCATGGCTGGACTAGGGATAAGGAGACATGAATTCTAAAACGGAGGCTGAATCTCTCTCAAGCTCTGCTGTCCACTGGCAGGTGGAGGACTGAGCTCTGTGGTTTCCCCATGCCTTCACTGTACCTTGAGATTCAGGAGTCCTAAGAACTAAGCACTTTGTTTACAGGGAAAGGATGCTCTGAAAAATCCAAGTCATCTTTATTACTAATTTAGTCATGTGCTCGTTTTACTCATTTAGTTATTTTTAAGGGCCATTATTGAAAAATTTGAGGAGAAAGAATAATTTCTCAAGGTCCTTTTCCTTATGAAGTAAAACTAACCTCACGTAAACTACTTGAGAAGACTCTAAAGCTTCTCAGCGGTCAGCATTTCTGGAAAAACAAAGGCCAGTCTAACCCTTCAAACCACAGATGATTCCTAACACATCACCAAAAAATGGCTATCCTTCCAAACACAGCTACAAAGGGCGAGGCACTCATCTCATTTTCCTTGTCTTCACAACTACATTTGGGATCAGCAAGATATAGTCAATGGTACTATCCTGTAGCTGAACTTGAAGTCCCAAAGCTCTTTCTAGAGAAGTCATCTAGTTTTGTAAACCCAGATTCTACCGAAAAGTCTGATGCCTTCGTGTAATTGACGACGTATTAATCAAAGAGAGTCTTTTACCCCTTTCCAGCAGGAGCGCTGATAGCAAACACGCCTCATTTCTCAAATACTCTTTCTCCTGCAAACCCTGCCTTATCCATTCCACCTTTGTATATTCGCCTACTGCAGACCTCTGGTTCTTAAGCTCAAAGAGCAGAAATGTAAGCGGTAATAGGGTGAAAAGATGGGGATGATGAAAACATGAGGTTTTACAAGAGCAAAAAGATTCTTCCACAGAGGTGGGGGATGAGAATAACTCTCCAGAGAAGCCCAATAAAAAGAGACCAATTTCAGGTAATCAGCAAATACAATTCGGCACAAAACACGATTTTCATGGATTAAAATCTGTACCTTGATATTGGCAGTTAGGCTAATTTCTTCAGTTTGTATTAGACATGCAAATATAAGGTTACATTGTTATATATAGACTTGTAGAGGTCTTTCCCTCTCTTTTTTTCCCCATTTGAAAAAAAAAAAAAAAAAGGATTTCCTAGTGCCTTGCAAAGGAGAAAAATCATCATTGCTAAGAACTGAACTGCAGCTGTGGTCATGTGGGGTGTTCTCTGTGGTGTTTGTCGTGTAAGAAATTTTCTTCTACAACTAAGATGAGGTTTTGAGTCCGCTCCTCTCAGTCCTCTCTCTCCCCGCCACGTCCCTGCCCGGCCTGGCCCCAGGGTTAGAGGCAAGGAGAAGAGGATTAGTACTCGCTCAGACTGTGCCACTTGGCCACGGGCTTGCGGGGGCTCTCGCACACCTCTCTCCAGTGTTCGGCACCGCTGGCTGTGACACTGTGCGCCCCCAGGATCAGCCTCCCCACTACCTCGTTCTTGGTGGTGCGATCGAAATCGATGACCAGGAACTCGATGCTGATGTCAGGCAGGAGGTCGGTGGGGATGTCGTAGATGAAAGACTCATTGAAGACTGGGTTCAAAGTGCACTTCTTCACGTGGGTTTTCTTCTTGGCAATGCGCTTTCTGCCGTAGTAGACGTTCACCTTGACATAAGGATCTGGGGCCCCCAAAGAAAAAAGGGAGACAGGCCAATGACACAGTCCTCTCCTATGCAATGTCAGGGAGGAGGGGCTTCTGCTGTCCATCTCCTTGATGTCCCCTTTCTCACCCCGTGGGGTCTTTGGTGGTTGCACACTAAGTGTACACTGACTCTGTACACATCTGCCTGCCTGGACAAGGGGTCAAGGAAACCAGGCAGACAAGGAACAGAAAAACTGCCTCGAGTCAGGGCCGAAGAAACTCCATGACACCAAGAAGCATTTTCAAGGGGGCACAGGGACTACCAAAGGCTGCAGGCTTTCTGAGAAGTCTCACCTGGAGCAAGGGCACAGAGGCTGGCATGTATACCACTGTGAATACCTCGCCAAAGGTAGAGACCATTTGCTTACCCAAAATACCTCCCTGGTTACATTCATCAGGAAGAGAATGTAGACAGAGAGGAACGGGTGGAGGGTGAGAGGTGCAGGGGTCCTGAAAGGTGGGTGGGGGGAGGTGCTTGGATCACAGGCGAGGGGCAGCGGGGCAGGGAGGGCAGACAGACAGAGATAGGTTGAAGTAAATAGCTGCTACCTGAGAGACCGGTGATGTCCATCTTCGGCAGGTGTCTGGCTTTGAGGACCACCACTGTCATTCTCTGCGCCACCGGCTGGTATGACAGAGACACCTGGAGCTCGCCTCTGCTAATGCACTTCTGTGGGGAAGAAACAGCAGGTGAGAACCCCAGTCGAGGGGGCAGGCCACGGCACAGAAAGTGCGGGGGCGAGGACAAAGGAGATGTTCTTCTCACAGTCCTGACAGTAAGCAAGGGGATTCCCGGTGGCCCGGTGGTTAAGACGCCACACATTCACTGCAGGGGGCGTGGGTTTGATCCCTGGTCAGGGAACTAAGATACCGCATGCCACATGGCGTGGCCCCAAATAAAATAAAATAAAAAATCTTATAGTAAATAAAATCATTTGCACGGAGAGGCAGCACAGCACAGACTCTGCAGTCAGACTGGCCTGGATTCAAATCCTGACTCTACTGCTTATCTGTCTGAGCTGGGACAAGGTCAGCCCTACTTGACCTCTCTGGAGTTCTGTTTCCTCTTCTGTAAAATGGATATGAAAACAGTAGCAACTTCCCAGGACTAGTAAGAGGATCCAGTAAATTAGTGTGTACCAGAGACACGCACTCTCTCCTGCTTTCTCATTTGGTTCTTGTGATAAAGTTTTGAAGGGAGATAGGAAACTCGCATTTGAGTCTTAACTTTGTCATTTACTCACCAGCTAGCCTTGGGCAAGTCCCTGAACTTTCTGGAGCCTGTGGCTCCATCTCAGAAGGTGAATATCCACACCTGCTCTGCCTGCCCCAGGGTATGACCTTCTGAGCATCTTCTCCGACCGCCCTGGTTGCCCACATCTTTGTTTCCCCACTTTGAAATGTTATGCTAGGCTCTATTTTGAGCTTGGAAACAAGACAAAACAAAACAAAAACTCTAGTCCTCCAAGAACATTTTAAATAACATTTGGATACTAATTACATGCCAGGTGCTGGGAATTCAGAGCTAACAGGACTCAGTCATTGTTCCCAAGGATGGAGTAGAAGATTCAGAGACGTAAACAAACATGTTTACTTGTCAGGAGAGTGAGAAGCCTCAGAACTCCCTGGTGGTCCAGTGGTTAGGTCACTGTTGAGGGCCTGGGTTCAATCCCTGGTCAGGGGACTAAGATCCCACAAGCTGCGCGGTGAGACCAAAATAAATGCTTCAGTGCTGCTGGGAGATGCAGGGGAGGTTTTGCCAGCTGACATCAGGGCTGAGCTTCTGGGGGGTGAGAAACAGACACTGAGGCAATGGGCAGAGAGAAGATCCTGCGTGGCAGGGCAGCCGAATGGCTGGCTTCGGGCTGAAAGGGTAAGCTATGTTCAGAGAACAGGGAGAGGTGAATGTACCTGATGTTGGAGTCCTGGCAGGAGGGATGGGCCAGGAACCTGGAGAGGTGGGTTAGGTGGGGGTGAAGGGCATGGGGAGCGGGGGGAGTAAGCTAACCAAATAGCAGAGCCAGCAGCAGCAGCCAGGCGAGAGGAGGTCTGTAAGCATAGGAGCGACTTCTGTAAGCATGATGTTACTGCTGTTGTTAATATATTAATAATCATATTATTCTAGTTAAAGCTGGAGAAGGAACTAAAGATGAAAGTCAGAAAACCTGGTGAAGAGGCTGCTCCCACAGGCTAGGGAAGAGAGGGTGAGGGCTGGAACCAGGGCTGTGGCAGAGGAGATGGACCTGGGATAGGTCTCAGAAAGAACTGTCAGGATTTTCTGGGTGGGGGCGGCTAACTGGATGTAAATACAGGGGAGAGGGAAGAGAGGAAGGAGTGTTTCTTGTGTTTCTCTCTTAGGAAGTGGGGATGAGGCTGGGGTAAAGAAAACGAAATGTGGCGGCACAGGAGGAGCTTAGGACATAATAAGTTAAATTTGGGACAAAAAATTTTGAGACCAAATCACTCCTCCACTATCAAATTTTATTCCTTATACTCTTCATAGCCCCAAAGGAAGGTCACCAACTCGATGAATTCTTAGATTGAACAAAAATAGACCAAACTCACCACCAGCCTTACATATGCCACATACCCACCAAAATGACTTGCTGTGCATTAAGAGTGCCAGGCAATCTTCTAGCAGCTAGGGCTGAAAAGATGCACCCCTACCCTCCAGAAGCTCACAGGCTAGTGCCTGCCCAGGTGTGTCTGGCGCAGGAAAGAACAGCAGTAAATGGTTTGATTAGCTCATCAGTGAAAAACAAAGGGAAAACCCTAATAGCTTATGCTTTGATTGATTATAAGTCGTCACCTCAAGGAATGAACTGTGATAATATTTCCATTTGGTTTAAAAAATTTCTTGAGGTGATGTTTCATACCAGGAGCGTACGGAAATGTCTTTCACAGGGTACTGAACGTGACTAAACTTTAAACGCAGCCGTTAGCTTTAGAAATTGAAGTACAAAAGAAAACAAGCTTTAGAAATGATTTTCATGGTTTTCTCTGCTAGATGAAGCCCTACATCTTTTCCTTACCCATAACATACAGTCGGCTCTTGACTGTATCCACAGGACGCACCCCGAGCCAGTGTAAAATCACAGGCTGGTTGCTTCTGCCAACCAGTATACTTCTGGGTCACTTCCTTTGACATAAGTCAGAACTTAGTCTGAGAATGTGCGCTCATTTTTACTATCAGTCACAGCCCAAAGGCATCAGGGAGGTAATCCCTCAGCAAAAAGAAAATACCTTCCGAAATGTTCAGAACTGAACTGCTCAATACCGTAGCTGGTAGCTACATGTATCTATTTAAATTTTAATTCATTAACATTAAGTAAAATTAAAATGTTAATTCCTCAGTCACACTGGCCCTATTTCAAGTGCTCAGTGTCCACACGTGGCCAGTGGCTACCATGTTGGATATATGCAGATATAGAACATTTCCATCATCAGAGAGAGTTCCAGTGAACAGTGCTGATCTATCTAGAAAGAACTTTTGGATTATTTGAGCCACTGCTCCCCTCCATTTCCATGAATAATGAAATGTTAACTAGTTTTGATATCTATATCTGGGACCTTGAATATTGGTATCTAAATATTAAAAATATAATCTTTAAATATAATCTAACTTTATATACAGAAGAAGGCTAGGGAGGGTAAAAAGGAAATTTTGATTTAAAAAATAAAGTTTTATTTGTAAAAATAACATCAATTACAAGATGATACTTAGGTTTTCTGATTATTTAAAACTGTTTAAAAAAAAACCACACAAACTGTTTCCTAAATCATCCATTATAGCATAATCACCCTAATCAAAGTCCCGTGCGCCTTCCCTAGTTCTTTGGGAAAGTGGACAACTTCTGGTCACCTTCACAATCCTTTCCTCCCCTAAAATCACTCCTCTGGCAACTGTTCTCCATCTGACCCACCCTCCCCCCTCACCTTTGGCCATTTTACATGGGCAGAATGCCCGTCCTCATTCAGCTGCCCCTTTGTGATGCCCAAGTCTGCCGCCACAACACTACCTGAATGCCATTCCATTCTGCACTGAAGGCCAGAGTTTCAAGTCCCCCCTGCCGCCTCCCCTTCTCTTTCCACCCAGTTCCCATTGCGAGCGGCATTGTCAATGGCTCTTTCTCAAGGGCTCTTTGTCAAGGGCTGGGAGCGCACTCTGTTTCCCAGCCCCTTCGCCTAGTGAGGTAAAGACCCTGTTGGGGGGTGGGCGAGCAGAAGGACAAGGGGGAGAAAGGGTTTTATCCATGCCTGACAGAGCCGGGAGGCTTTGCCCTCAGAGTACAGGATCCTTTCTCAGTCCGTGGAAAAGAGGAACAAGGGCAGTGGTCCGAAAGAAGACGTTAGACTGAAGGAAACACTTAGGTGAAGGATAAGTCTCTTTCTTATAATTAGCAGAGCCCCTACGGAATGACTTTTTCTAGCCAGAGCATCTTTGCAAAGAGGAGGACTCAGGCATCCTCAATAAACCTTTATAGGGACTAGAAGTTCTCAGTGCTACCTCCACATTAATCACAGTCATGAGAAAACAAAAGAAACAAAACCCTCAACATTCAACCACATCCCTCCTTGTCTTCTCCCCAGTATACATACACAGCAACTTCCTTTTTTGGTGTGTATGATTTTATTTTATTTTTCTATAGCAAATTTCTTTATTGTTTATGGAAAATTGACATTCCTTGTTCTTTCTTTTCACTCCCTTTTGACTAGCCTGGATGACCTCCAAGGTCTCTTGTAAATCTGAGATTTTAAGAATCCTCTCATTCCCATGACCACTGTCCCAGGTCATGAACACCAATCTGGCAGCAGAAAGACAGGAAATGGTTTGGGAAACAATGACATGAAGAAATTAGGAGGAGTCTAACAACTCTCTATTATCCACCCTGTAAATCACTTCTTTCCCACTGTCTCTTCTTTAACCCCAGCCCTCTCTCAATCACTTCCCTTCTCCTTGTGAGGGGTGTATTATGGAAATGTAAATTCACTTTTATTTCTTTCTGAATAAAATACTAAGGCGGTAAAAAAGCTGCCACTAAAGGGAAAAAAAATCCAGTTCCAAAGTCCAACTCAGATAGTTTGGGTGTTTGGAGTTTATGCTGTAAACTTGTTTTATTAATAGTCAAGTGTTAATTTTTAATGCTTCTTGTATCTTTCCGTATATTCACAAGAGCTGAGAGTGCTCTCACAAAGTGACCCCATTAGCCTTTATGATCCAGCCAAGAGGGAGACTGAGGCCCCAGAGAAAGTAACTGCACACCCAGAATTAGACACTGAAATGGACAGAATCAGAAATCATGACCAGTCCTGGCTTCTTCCAACTGGATTACACTGCAAGAGCGGAAAGGATAAGAGCTGAATTTTCTGCTACAGGTCAGGAAATGCAGTTAGGGGTTGGGGACTGTCTAGAGAAATGCAATTCTCACCAGTCTCCACCCAGGAAACTTTGATCCCATTACTATAAAGGGATACCCTACCCAGATCAGGAAAGACTCTTACAGTGTGGACTCTTCCAAAGCAGCTCTAGCTGATGAGCCAAGGGGAGACCCAGAAAGAGCAGACTATTGGCTACAGTAGGGAGGATTTAAGGTGGACATTTGGAGGCTGCACTGCTAGGGAATCAGGGGTACAAATGACTAGGGAGATGACAGCCATGACCCAGGATGAAACATAGCCCTGCCCACTGGCACTGGCTGGGGAAAACAGGCTTAGGAAGCCTGGGAGGCTGCAGGGCTCTGGGTGTCCCGTCTGGGGCCTCATCCAGGGAGTGTGCTGCTCAGGATCCCACCCTGGCTTATCCCTTCTGAAGGGAGTTAATAAAGTGGAAAGAAGCTTGGCTCTTGCCAAGAGCCCCTGGCAGTTTAGCAAATGCCATTGTCTATGCTCCCTGCCCAGTGTCCTGGATTTGAGGCTTGTTTTGTTCCCAGCCCAAATCAGTCCCGTTTCTTGCCAGTGTCTTCCCAGCTGCAGCCTGGCACAGAGCCCTCCTCCACACTCAGCCGTGGGCTGAGAATGCATAAGCCGTCTGGGGGAGTCCAGCTAGTTGGTGGCTTTATCAAGGCTAGTACTCCAGAGAAGGCTGTGCTGAAAAGAACCGCCCAGTGAGGAGAGCTGAATGAAGGCAGGGGGTAGGGTACTGGAGCTGCTATAATGGGGAGTCAGGAGTCAGGGGAGCGGGCTGGTAGAATCTGGAGGAAAAGAAATGGAGGGAGAAGGGAGAGGATGCAGGGAGATGAAACTGGTCACTGCTGCAGCTTCTTTGCGGGACTTCTGCCTCCAAGCTCAGAGGATGCGAGAATTCCTGCTGTGTTGGACTCAGCTGTGTCTCACTGTATCCTGGCAATGGACCAGTGTTCATGCCCTGACCAAACACCTCTAATATTCTCTAAAGTGTTCAGACTTCCCCTGGCCCTTGTGAGCTGAGCGTGCCACATGGCAACAGCGGTTCTCTGGGCAGTGGCATGACTAAGCTGACTGCAGTGGGGCAGGCAGAGATGGTGCAGGCGGCAGAGACGGTGAGAGCACACTCCCGGGGGAAGGGCTCCCTGCCTCCCCTCCCCAGCCTGGCGCGGCACAGTGCCCTTCAGCAATGGCCAAACCTGCTTCCCAGGAGCTCACTGCCCACTCAGTCCTGCTGGCCTGGAAGCCTCTTGTACGTTCCTGAGCCTTCTACCTCCCCACTGAGTCCAGCATGGGTTTGCAGCTGGAGAGGGCAGTAACAGAGAAGTAACGTACCTGCAGGCAGGGCTCTTTCTGGAAAACGTACAGGTGTTTTTAGTGACCCTGATATCCTTTCCAAACCTCCTACCATCTTCTCCACTGATCTAGCCTTCCTTGTCTTCCTTTACTTTATCAAAATAAAATGTAAATATCTACAAATCACATATCTCTCCCAGGGATCAAACTTTAATAATAATAATCCTGGTTAACATTCATGAGAGTTTACTATGGGCTAGGGACTATGCAAATGCATCATTTTAATTCCTTATAAGAAACAGAGACTCAGAGAATTTAAGCAGCTTGCCCAAGGTCACTTAGCTGGTAGAATTTAGATTCAAACTCAGGTCTGACTTCAAAGTCCTTGCTGTGCTGTGCTTAGTCTCTCAGTTGTATCCGACTCTTTGCGACTCCATGGACTGTAGCCTGCCAGGCTCCTTTGTCCATAGGATTCTCCAGGCAAGAATGCTGGAGTAGGTTGCTCTGCCTTCCTCCAGAGGATCTTCCCAACCCAGGGATTGAACACAGGTCATCTGCATTGCAGGTGGATTCTTTACCATCTGAGCCATCAGGGAAGCCCAAGAATACTAGAGTGGGTAGCCTATCCCTTCTCCAGGGGAACTTCTCATCCCCAAAATTATACCGGGGTCTCCCGGCATTGCAGGCAGATTCTTTACCAGCTGAGCTACCAGGGAAGCCCCAAAGTCCTTGCTATCAATTCCTTATGTTAAATCCTGAAAAAGGAATGAAACTCTTAAGTATAAAATTTCAACAACTTCTTTCACAGCACACTCACTATACGATAAATGCCAAGATTTCTTTTTTGTCTTTCTCCTCCACTAAGTAAAAGCTACATGAAGGCAATAAGATGCCAGCTATATTATTCCATTTGATTCTCGTAACCCATAAGGAAGGCAATATTATCAGTTCCATTTTACAGATGGGGAAATAGAAGTTGAGAAGAGTTAAGTAACTCACTTACATCATACCCCTGGAAAGTGGTGAGCTGGAAGGTGAAGCTAGGCAGTCAGATAAGAGCCTTCCTGCCAAACCGCAGAACTGCACTGCCTCCCCAGTTGAGAATGAAACAAATGAACTAGTGTGGCTGGGAGCACAATTCTTGCATCCCTGAAAGGATTCAAGAACCAATGCTAGCTCAGTGGAGAGAAGGCAGGATGGAGGGCTCTCATGCCCCTCTTAATGCAAACAGGGCAGAGAGGAGGAATGGAGAGAGAAGTACCCGTGGCAAAGGTTTTGGCCTGTGTGAGGGGCCTGAAAGGTGAAGCAGTTGTATGCTATGAATGCTAAGTTGTTTCAGTCATGTCCGACTCTTTGCGAGTCCATGGCCTGGGACCCACCGGGCTCCTCTGTCCATGGGATTTTCCAGGCAAGAATACTGGAATGGGTAGCCATTTCCTCCTCCAGGGGCTCTTCCAGACCCAGGGATCGAACCCGTGTCTCTTACATCTCCTGCACTGGCAGGTGGGTTTTTTACCACTAGCAATACCTGGGAAGCCAAAGCAGTTGATGAAGTTGCATTTATAAAATGGTTGTTAAAAGTCACACAGATGCAAGCCTACTTTTATCTCTAGGTTTGGGCTGGGAAAGGGAAGCCGAGGGGAAAATTACTGAATACTTCCACAGTTTCTCAGTTGTAAGGAATAAGTTCACAAGAGGAAGATCACACATTTTGGAGAAGAAATTGGCTCCCATATGCCTGAAATGAGGAGGTATAGGACTGGAGGGCTAGCCTGCTCCAAGCAAGCTGGATGCAGCATCAGGATGTCAACCACTAAGAGCAATTTCAGAAGGCATTTGCCCGTTTCTCTTCAGGAAGTTGCTTCTTGGAGGAGGCCTAACCTGACAGGCTCTCTGTCTTACTCTGACCACTGTTCAGTCTTGACATCCAAGAGCTTCTTCTCTACAGCCCCTCCTTGCCATCCATCCCACTTCTCCCTGCCATTCATCCCCTTCTGTCCCCCAACCTACCATTCCTCCCCAACAACTCTTCCTCCTCACCTGGATGTTCCTTTTGATGATGTCCCTGGTCAGCTGTACCTTGCCCGTGCTAGGGTCCACCCCAGCCAGCGGCACCATGACCTCCCCAATGACGTCATCCCGGGAGAAGCGGTCAAAGCTGAGGACGAGGAAATGCAGGACCAGGTCTTGCAGCTGGCTGTATGGGATGCCATAGAAGGTGAAGGTTTCATCAAACACAGGGTCCAGGGTCTTCCGCAGCACCCTGGTCTTCACCCGATGCCGTTTGTCAGGAAGGATGGTCATTTTGATGTAGGGGTCAGAGCCCTGGGTCTGGTCATCCATCACGGGCAGCCCATGAGCCTCCTGGATTGTCACCACCAGGGCTTTTTTCGGGAAGTTATAGTCCACTGAGAAGGTGAGGGATCCTAGCATGACATCCTCCTCTGGAGATGATGGAGAAGTAGTTTTGCTTTCCCCCGGGGTCAGGCTTGCAATGGGGCTCCTCAGTTCTTCCCCATAGTCCACTTTGATGGGCAATTGGTCTACACAAGATCCAGAGCTAGGTCCCTTAGGACTCTTGTCTTGGCCCAGCAGGCCAGCCTCTGCTGCATCTACCAACAGGTTCCCGCGTCCACCTTCCCTCCCGGGGCCATCTTTGTCTCTCCGCACTTTGATGATTTTCTTCTTGTTGCTGAGGGTTTCTGGATATATGCTGATGCCTTTGAGCATGTGTATGAACTTGTATGGTGGGTTCTTGTGCTTCTTCTCTGCCTGCTGGTGGCAGCATGTCCAGACAAAGACGGTCACTGAGACACACACCACCAGCACAGAGGCCCCGATAAGGCCAGCAACCACTGGTGAGACATCTGAAAGTGGAGACCAGAGATGTGTCAAGGCAGCTGGACCTCGGCCTCTGCCAGAGCACCCCTGCTTAGGGCCTCCGGCTGGGGCCGAGCTAATCTGCAACCCAGCCTTCTTCAAAGCAAAACTTGCTCATCTAGGCTTAGGAACGTCTCCCCTCTCTTAGAGATGCCCTCACCCATCCCTCCAACCAATCTGTGGCTCTTTCTTCCCACCAACCTGGATGAAATACTTACCTTCTCTAGAAAGCCTCCCCTGCAGTGCGCCACCTGACTGCCTGTTCTTTTCTCGGCCTTGCCTCTGCACTTACGGACTTGGTTTGCTCAATGGATTTGTATTTCACATAAAGTGGCCCCGTAAGTGTTATAGGTCACCCTTCTACATAGGAGCCATTCACCTCAACTGTTCCACAAGGGCATGAGCTGTGTCTGGTTTCGGGAGGATATTCCACAGCATGCAGCACAGGGTTTGCCACAGTGGGTTTGTGTGGGCTGACTGATAGGCAGGGTGGAAGGATGTGGAATTGACTTTGGATGGGTTTGGTAGGGTGCCCAAGGGTGATAAAAGTAGGTGAGTGGTAAGAAGTAGAACTGTGGGCCTAAGTCCTTTTGAAATATGTTTCAAATTTCAGCTCCCAGGCATTTGAAATACTTGTATTTTAATGTAAAATACAAATATTTAAAAATAAAACACAAGTATTTTAAATAGGAAGAAATAGGGACCATGGAACATGTCAGACCTTGTCACCTTCTTAGTAAAATCTTTCCTGACCAACCTATTTAAAAATGTAACCTTTTCCACCCTTGAGACCTACACTTCTGGCCCTGCTTAATTTTCTCCATATGACATGACATGAGTTCTCTCTTTCATAAACACACACACACGCATGCACACATATACAAACACTCACATATAATTGTATTAGTTATTGTCTATCTTCACTAGAATGTAAGTTTCCTAAGGACAGGGATCTTGTCGGTTTGTGTGCTGTGCTCAGTCACTCAGCCACGTCCAACACTTTGTGACCCCGCTGACTATAACCCGCCAGGCTTCTCTGTCCATGGAATTCTCCAGGCAAGAATACCGGAGTGGGTTCCCCTGCCCTTCTCCAAGGCATCTTCCCAATCTTCTGGGATTGAACCCAGTCTTCTGAATTGCAGGCAGATTCTTTACCTTTTGAGCCACCAGGGGAGCCTTTTGTTTGTTTAGTTCCTGTCTATATCCCCAGCACTAAAAACACCCAGCAGGTACTTAATATTTGTTAGGTAAACAAATAACCAAAGAGAAACAGGTTTTTTTTTTCTCTTCCCTTCTCTAGTCTTGTCTTTTCCTGCACAAATTGGGCCCCTGACTTAGATAATTTGGTTTTGAGATTTCTTTTCCCTTAAATGCACTGAAGCTAAATTGGGTTTAGGCCTTAAAGATCTAGATAAGGCCTATAGTTATCCATACTACGCATTAGGGTAAGTCTCAAGTAGGGCAGGGGGAACTAAGGAAATAAATGTGATTCTTGCATATTCTAGATTTTTCCTAGAAGATCCGTCTATCAGGCATAGGCCTGGCCTGCTGCCTCACTCACTGCAGGCTTTTGTTCAAACCTCATCAGAAAACATTTCCTGTCTGTTCCAAGGAAGATAGTATCCCCACTACTCTGATTGATTTCTCTTTGTAGCACTTATTACCTCTGGTATAAATTTATTTGTCAGTCTTCTCTTACTAGGTAATTTAATAAGACCAGTGACTGGCTGTTTTGTTCACTGCTACATTCCCAGGTCCTAGAACCATGTGGCACATAGTAAGTGTTCAGTGAACAAATGAGTTAGTGAATTCAAAACAGCTTCCACTTTAAGAGCTTGGGATTAACAGATAACAAACTACTATTTAAAAAATAGATAAACAGCAAGGTTCAACTGTATACTACAGGAAACTATATTCATTATCCTGTAATAAACCATAATGAAAATATATATATACACACATATATAATTAAATTATTGCTGTACATAAGAAACTAATACAACATTATAAATCAATGATACATCAATAAAAAATTTTTAAAAACCCAGTTGCCACAGATTGGAGAAAGAGGATGAGGTCAATATGACTACATATAACAGGGATAAATGTAAAATTCTATTTAGCCTTCAAAACCTATTGATAGGAAATAGGAGACCTTACTTGATAAAATCTGAGTAAAACTAACTTAGTAGTTTAAGTGATCACAAGCTTGGAGTATACCTAGGCTGACTTATACTATCAGTGTGATGTCTAAATCATAGAGGGGCAGTATAATTTCATCTGCTCTGGTCATGACACACATGAAGTGCTCTATTTCTGACAAGAATAAAAATTGCTGTTTTTTGTGTGCCAGTATGATACCCGTGCCAGACACTGTGTTAGAGCTTCCTCAATTTGACTCAAATAACTCACTGAATAGGTACCATTAATAGCCCAATTTTACAAGTGAGGAAGCTGGGGACTCAAATCTGCTCTAGACCACAAAGAAGCAAATGACAGTGATGAGATTTAAACCCTGGTCTATCTGACACCAGAATGTGTCTATATTATGGATAAGCAGGATAGAAGAGGACCTAGAAACCATATTAAATGAGGAGAAACTGAAGAAGCTGAAGCTGAAGGGTCTGGGAATAACAATTTTCTTTAATTACTGAAGGTACTTTGCTGGAAGAAGGTCTCATCTGATTTTACTTCGGAGGGCAGGTCTAATACCAGTGCATACAGGCTACAAGAAGACAGATAAATTCAAAGAACTGAATTATTGTTAGAACTGCCTCTCAATGGCCCAGATTGCTTCCGGAGGCAGTGAATCTCTGAAGACTTTCAGAGACTGGATCACCTTAGTCAGATATATTATTCTAAAAGGAATTTCCTTAACAAGGATTGGAATCAACATCTCTGAAATTCTTTCTGCCTCAAACATTCAAAGTTCTATGAATGTTGGGACCAGGTAAGAAAAGAAGTGGTAACATTTTGAAATAATACAGATGAGGAGTAATGCCATTTAACAAAAAGTATATCAAGGTGACTGTGTCCATGGCCATGCTGAATAATAATAGCATTTATTTTCAGAATATCAGGTGAAATAAAAACTGTTAGGGAGAGGTTTCACATAATGGGAGCAGCCTTGGCTGTAAGCTCCTTGAGAGCGGGCAGAAATTATAGCCTGTTTACCTTTGAATCCCCGAGTCTCTTGCATCAAACAGAAGCTCAGTAAATACTTGCTTGAACAATTGATTGGGTTCAATTGTAAATCAGAATGGGCACAATCTGAAAAATCGGCTCTCCATTCACCTATGAGAGATTTTCCTGAAAACTGTTTGCTACTGATTCGTAACACTGAATATTATCTCTGCAAGAAGAGAAAAGCAAGAAACTACCAGGACAAGTATATTTTTGAGAATGATTTGAAAGGGAGCCTAAAGGTCAGGTTGAGAGACATCTGAGTGATCCTTTTGGTTCTACCATAAATTTACTGTGTGATCTTGAGAGATCCCACTGCTGCTCACTATGCCTCAACTTTTACTGCTAGAAAGCAGTGGATCAGTAAAAGAGAAGATGAAGGATGCTTATCTTTCAGGAGGGTGGAGAAGGAAAAAGATGAATGGTTAGATAGCATCACCCACTCAATGGACATGAATCTGAGCAAACTCCAGGAGACAGCAAAGGATGAGGAAGCCTGGCATGCTACAGTCCACAGGGTCACAAAGAATTGGACATGACTTAGTGACTGAGAAACAGCAACACAACGCTTCCACCTCGTTTCCCACTTTCGCTCTACGTTCTTCTTCATTTTAGTATTTGTTAATCGCTATGTCTCTCCCCTACACCCATGGCAGCAAACTAGAACAATCAGAAATGTTGAAACTCAGGACTCTCTGTCTAGTTTTAGTCAAAGGCTGAGTGGGAAAAGTAAGTTAGAACTAAAAGCTGAAGTAAGTGTTTTCAAGTAGCTGTAAATTGCAGTGACCCATGCTGCTTGCTCCTTTTGTCCTCCGAGGTCACAGATAATTAAGTGTTGGCTTGGTGTATCTCACAAGGGCTATGGAGTTTGAAATGAAGTACTCTATGAGATGTGAAAAAAGTCAGAAGTTCTACAGGGAGTTCTCGGTGGAGACCTTCCATATGGATTTGAAGATCTATAAGACACAGCTAGGTTTGTTCAGCTCTCTCAGCTTCTGACCAGACATGCTTATTGACATTTCCTTTGCAAAAATAGCCTTTCCTGGTCAAGTAGGCCAGCATGATACAGTGAAATAAGAATGAATTTTGCCATCAATGGGAAATTTGTTTAAATCCTAACACTAACCTAACTAGTTTGACTTTATCTCCCTTAGCCTCAGTTTCCTCATCTAGCAAATATATATATATATATGTATATATATATATATATAATGAATACACTGGAGGGTATTTATAAGTCTTTTAGTATGTAAAAGGTTGATATAATTTCTTTTCTTTTGTTCACTAATATTACCTCTAGATGACATCACTATATTATGCTCTATAACATCTAACTTTCCAAGGAATCTGGAACTGCAATTAGAGAAAAGAATATAATGGAAAGGAGGCATAAGAAGAAAAAGAGAGAACTAGAAGAAAATCACAGAGTACTCATGTAATCAGAAAAGGGACATCAATTTTGGAAATTTAGGACTCAAATAATAAAAATGCAGAAGATGAAGTGTAAGAAAAATATAATCAAGATTTATCCTTGGGGAATCAGTGTGAACCAGTAGTAAATGGGTGTGATCTGTTGTCTGTATACTTTCTCTGACCTGATATTCTTCCTGACATTGAAGGGATAGAGCAGGCTGGGTTTTGTTAATTTCCATAAACCTTCTAGTAGGGAGTGAGAAAAGCCATTTCCTAGTTGGATTGTGACCCCACCCTAAACACTGGAGTCTGGATGCTCAAACCTTCTGGATTGTCTGAGACATAGAATCTCTTAAGGGAAATGAAGGAACCCTAGGCTGACAGCAACTCTCACCTGCTTCTCCCATCCAAACTGGGATAGGACTGAGGCAGAAGCAGGGCAATTCATTTTTCTTTGGGGGGCAGGAAAACAGCACAGGAAGTTTGCTATCTCAGCACATTTTACAGGAATCCCCCAGAGGAAAAACTTGCATCTCGAGCTTTTCTTTTCCATCTGCTTCCCTATTTTCCACCTCACTCTCTGCTCCAGGGAGTGTAACTCATCTTGGAGCCTGTAGGGTTGGGTCTGGGACCAGCCGCTCCGAGATGACGTAATGCTTTCTCTGGTACGCAAAGCGGCCTCCCCCGGGCTCTGCCTTTT